>NC_041214.2:28150986-28187823 GCF_002837175.3 Physeter macrocephalus
CAACAGAGGGAGGCCCGCATACCACAAAAAAAAAAAAAAAAAAAAAAAAAAAAAAGAAAGTTTAAGTGATTATCTATAAATGATTAGATTATAGGAGGGTTATCCAGAATGAACATGCATTGCTTTTGTATAAGGAAAAAATGTTATTTTAATAAACAATGAACAGTCCTTCCTGCCCCATACACACACTAAACAACACCACAGACTAAACTGGCCATCTAGCTCATGTCAGGTGAGTGAAGATTCCATGACATTCAGGGCCATCTTCCCTGGGGGTAGCCCTGTGGCTGGGACCAGCCACCCCAAGCCTGCCCCAGCTCCTGGCCAATTGTGAATACAGTATTTAACTCCATCATTTAAAGGCTTTTAAAGAACTAACAAACACCTAGCAGGTTAGATCCCTAACACTCAGAATATCCGGACCATATCCTCTCTGCATTTCTCCTTATAGAATTTACCCTCTCACTACTTCAAGCTCAAATGACCTCATCATAAAACAGAAGGCTCTAGAAACTCCTGAGTTTATTTATTATTTACTTATGATCTCTGGAAAGGACCTGTGCAGGAGCAAATTCTCTCTTCAGCTGCCCTGAATAATTTGACAGAAAAGAGATTACCTCCAGGAGGGCAGAGAAAAAAAAACAGGCCAGGGGACCGAGGGACAAGACAATAATGAAAACCTGTGTGCCAAATAATGACCAGAGTCCTCATTTTCCTCCTTAATATTTGCTAAGGATGAACCACCCAGATGGACTTGTTTTATGATGGGATCATAAGGGAGCCGACTGCCGGCAGGTCTGCTCATCAGGTGGCGTGTGGGAGGCAAGCACTGACAACCACAGGCTGCTCAGATGACATGACCCTCATAGCCCAAGGCAGCTCCTTCCCTCCAAGCTATTTTTGCATTTTTAGAACTCATTTTCTGCAGCTCTGACTGTAGAAGCCTTGCTCCTTCCTGTGGGTGGCTGAAATGAGGAGAGCTGGTGATCACAACGTGAGTTTGTCAAGTCACCCAGGCAGTCTGGAGGGAGCATTTAATTAGTGAAAATGAGTGCAAGGCAGGAAGCAAAAAGGTAACTGCCGGGCAGCAGACGCTGGTACCCACCCGAGTGATGATGACGTGGACCCCCCATCCCTCTGCCAACATTGAAGCCCTCACTTGTTCATGTCCCCTGTGACTGTGAACTGGAGATGAGACGGTGGCAGAGCTGAGCTTCAGAACCACGAAGAGCTGGGTTTCAGTGGACCGCCTTCCTCTCACTGCCTCCACAGTTCCAACTCACACATCATAGCTGTGCGACATCGGGCAGAGTCTTTAACCTCAGTGTCTTCATCTGTGGGATGGAGACACTGACACTGCCTGAGCAGGGAGGGTGTAAGGAGATGCAATAAAGAGGGGTAAGCTCCTGCCCCAGGGTCGGGAATGATAAACGGGAGGGTATTTCTGTTTAGATGTAAAAGTATTAGCATTTAAGGAGAAATCAATCATCAAAAGATAAACCCGAAAAAGCCCCCACTTATTTGGAAGTTAAGAAACACACTTCTAAATAACCCGTGAGTCAAAAAAAGAAATCATGACACAAACAAAATATTTCGAATTCAGTGACATAAAAAATATACCCATCAAAACATGCAGGATTCAGACCTAAGTGAAGAAAGGACAAACATGAATACGCTAAAACATCCATCTTCCTAAACTGGAAAAAGAAGAGTAAAATGAACCCAAAGAAAGTAGAAGAAAAAAAAAAGATTAAAGCCACTACTGATAAGATTATCAGCATAATTTAGAGAGGATCAAGAAAGCCAATGGCAGGTTCTTTGAAAAGGCAAAGGAGAATGATCAACTTCTGGTGTGGCTGATAAAAAAAGAAGGAGGGAATAACCAGCATCAGGATTACTAGTGGAGGATTTTGCTAGGTGTGACCGCTGCCACCAGAGTAGGCCTCTACCTACCACAGGTTGCTGACAGTGCAGGGGAGAGACAAGACATGTGTCCATGAAAAGTACCAGGAAGAGATCTCGCACAAGTGAGGTCTCCAGGTAGGAGGTTCAGAGGAGAGAGAGCCCCTGACTGGGAATTACTTAACCGCTCTGTGCCTCTATTTCTTCATCTGTAAAATGGGAGTAATAAGAGCACCTCCTTTATAGGGAAAACCCTCCCAGACTTCAGACAATGCTACAAAGCTACAGTAATCAAAACAGTATAGTATTGGCACAGAAACAGACATATGAATCAATGAAACAGAATACTGAGCCCAGAACTAAACGCACACACCTACAGTCAATTAATCTTCGACAAAGGAGGCAAAATTATACAATGGGGAAAAGATAGTCTCTTTAGCAAGTGGTGTTGGGAAAGCTGGAAAGCCACATGTAAATCAGTGAAGTTAGAACACACCTTCACACCATACACAAAAACAAACTCAAAATGGCTTAAAAACTAAAATATAAGACATGACACCTTAAAATTCCTAGAAGAGAACATAGCCAAAACATTCTGACATAAATCGTAGCAATATTTTCTTAGATCAGTCTCCCAAGCAAAAGAAATAAAAGCAAAAATAAACAAAGGAGACCTAATCAAACTTATAATGCTTTGCACAGCAAATGAAACCATAAACAAAACTAAAAGACAACCTATGGTACAGGAGAAAATATTTGCAATAGATGCATCCAAAAAGGGATTAATTTCCAAAATATACAAACAAATACAGCTCAATATCCAAAAAACAAACAACCCAATCAAAGAATGGGCAGAAGACCTAAATAGACATGTCTCCAAAGAAGAAATGCAGATGGCCAAAAGGCACACAAAAAAATGCTCAACATCGCTAATTATCAGAGAAACGCAAATCAAAACTACAATGAGATATCACCTCACGCTGGTCAGAATGGCCATCATCAAAAAGTCTACCAAAAATAAATGCTGGAGAGTGTGTGGAGAAAAGGAAACCCTCTTACACGGTTGGTGGGAATGTAAATTGGTGCAGCCACTATGGAGGTTCCTTAAAAAACTAAAAATAGAGCTACCATATGATCCAGCAATCCCACTCCTGGGCATACATCCAGAAAAGATGAAAACACTAATTCAAAAAGATACATGCATCCCAATGTTCATAGCAGCACTATTTACAATAGCCAAGACATGGAAGCAACCTAAGTGTCCATTGACAGAGGAATGGATAAAGATGTGGTATGTGTATACATGGAATATTACCCAGTCATAAAAAAGAATGAAATGATGCCATTTGCAGCAACATGGATGGACCCAGAGATTATCATAGTAAGTGAAGTAAGTCAGACAAAGACAAACACATGATATCACTTATGTGTGGAATCTAAAAAAAAAAATACAAATTTATTTACAAAACAGAAACAGACTCACAGACATAGAACACGAACTTATGATTACCAAAGGAGAAGAGGGGAGGAGAGAAGGATAAATTAGGAATTTGGGATTGACGGATATATACTACTATCTGTAAAATAGATAAACAGCAAGGACCTACTGTATAACACAGGGAACTATATGCAATATCTTGTAATAACCTATAATGGAAAGGAACCTGAACAGGAGATATATATATATATATTTTTTTAAGTTTATGTTTATAAGTATAACTGAAATCACTTTGCTGTACAACTGAAACTAACACAATATTGTAAATCAACTATACTTCAATTAAAAAAAGAAGGGTACCTCACTTACAAGGCTGTTGTGAGCATTAGAAGAGGTTGGTACAGAGGACATGCTCAGTTGCCCTGAGGGTTACTATGAATATTGTTATTATAATGTACCAGTTTGGGCAGGGAAGCAGAACTGCACTTCTGTAGACAGGCCCAGATAACCGGGGACCCCTTTCCCCTCCATGACCTCAGCAGTCACCTATGAAGCACCTCCAATGTGCCAGGAACAGTTAAGGTTTCCAGCAGGTGGTCCAGGGAGGGGCAGCTTCGGTCACTGTCCAGGCCAGTGCACGCTCCCAACTGAGCCTGCCGTGCAACACCCTCATGGGCGGGGAGTAGGCAAGATGAGGAAATCTCTCTCAGATACTAAAGGGCCAAAGAATCAAGACAAAAATGGTTGATTATAGCCCTGAGCAGAAGTGGGCAATTTTTCGAAAATACACATTTTACTTAAGGAAAATCAAAGGTCAAATGGCAGATGGAAAAAACAAACAAACAAACAAACAAAAACCCAACAGCAAGCTGTTGCTTTGACCTCAGTTTTTATGTCAAGAGCTTTGGGGCTGGTGTTCCCGGTGCCAACAATGGAGGAGGACGGCCTACCTGACCAGCCACCTCTGGCGGCATCACCAGCAATCGGGCCTCCCCTCGCAAGGGCACACAGCCTGTGCCTTCCGAGAGCCTCCAGAGAGTGCGGCGAGGCAGGAGTGGACTGAGTTCACAGCTTTTCAGGCGAGTTCTGCCAGACCCAAGGACCATAAATCCCAGAAATGGAAAACAGGAGTGAGAAATAAAACCCCTGGCTTCCAGCGAACTGCCAGCCACTTTCTTTGGGCTGTAAATAACCACAGTTAAACCAAGCACCCTTTGCGCTTCTTGGCAGTGAAGTGCATGAAAACATCTGATGCAAAGATTTTAAATGCTTAAATGCTCTCTGCCAACATCTACTTAACCGCCCAGAGCTGCATGGTCCAGATCTTTGAAGTGAGCTGGGCATACCTCTCCCTCCACTGCCCCTGACCATTGTCTTAGGGGACCCTGACTGGTGGGATGCTGGGTGACATCATGAGTGAGGGTCAATTAAGCCTGGAAGAAGGAGGTGGGTGGCCCTGAGCGGTGGGGCCATCTGTCCCAGTGCCAGCTCTGGCACTCACCATTCCGCAAGCCCTAAATCAGTCGACTGGTAGGTGGCTGAGCCCAGATCCAAGCCCGTGCGTGTGTCCTGGCTCCAAAGCTCAGGCACGATTTCAACAAGCACATCACAGGCGCCCAGGAAATACATCCTGGGTGGTGACTGAAACTATGACTTTGGAGCTGGGACTACTTTTTCTCCCCTCACCCCTTTCTTCCAGCTCCTTCTGGGTAACTCTCCGATTTCACCACATTACAGTGAGCCTGGTAGTCAGGAGCTCAGCCTTCGGTGATTTTGCATTTTCATTTTGATGATATCTCCTAGGTCAAGGAGGCAAAGCCATCTTTTGGACCATCTGGATAGCCATCTTTTAACCAAGAACTGCTCAAAGATGCAAGCCCCATCGTTTGTGTTGCAGGGTCACTGCAAATGAAGATCAAATGACATCATGGCAGCCTGTGGAAATAAAGATTTCAAAGTAACTTGAAAAGGGAAAAGTGGTGGGGAAATTGAGTCCTCTGGGTAGAAGAGGCAAACCCGGAACGCAAACAGGCCGTCCACAGCAGTCTGGGCCTGTGCACGTGAACTCATTAGCAACGAGCACGGCAGTAAATAGCCCAGGAAGAATGTTTCTGGTCTCAGTTCCAGTGATAATTAGATTTATTACTATTTAACACACATTTCAATAAGCGAGGATGCTGACCCTACCTTCAGATAAACTGGATAGCTTCACAGGATTATCAACGACCGCTCATTAAAACCGCTCATTTGAAGGTTTTGATTATTCATGGGTCTGAATAGCCTGAACTAACAAGCAAAACCTAAACGTATTTATATAATTTTAAAACCTATTTATGTAAGCAGACCTTCCTTTTATTGGTATTATTGAACCGAAAGTACAGAGTCTATATATAAAACTGAATCTGTGTCTATACAACCCTCATTGTTTAATACGTCCATCCTTTAATTTCAGAATACACACCTCTTATAAGCTTGATAGTGTTAACTTGAATTTTATTGGTTTTGTATTTGTTTATATACGCATTTATACATTTTTTAAATTTATAGGATTATAAGAACTATAAAGCTATGCGGTTTATACTTAGTTCAGTAGTTCCACATTCTAGAGAAACCTCAAAATAAAAATAATTAAATTCAATAGAACGGGTTCCTGAGAATTTATTTCTCCCGTAAATGGAATGGATACATTACTCAGGTCTGAGAAACACTGACACAATGAAACCTTAACGATGGGTATTTAGGTCGTTTCCTGTTATTTTACTAATGCAAACGAGGTGCACTTAATCTTTTCCAAGTATCTTTGTGTGTCTGAGGGTACCTGGAGAATAAACCTCTAAATGCAGCAACACAGGTCAAAGTGTAGATGAATTTACCATGTTCACAAGAGCAGTCAAATTACCCTAGAGCGACACTGCAATTGCTCTTTCCAAACTATGTATGCAAATGTCTGTTTCCACACACCCTTGACACTTTTTATGTCTTTGCCAAGCTCTTAATCTGACAGGTATTCAATAAATTAAGATACATCAGAGTTGTTGCAGTTTACACTTCTTCAATCAGGGGAAGAATGAGCATTTTTCCATAGTTTATTTGATATTTTTCATTTCTTTCTTGTGTATGTATGAACTGCCTGTTGATGCTCTTTGCTGATTAGACTGTTTTATTATTTCCTCATAGATTCATTGGCACTCTTTGCTTACAACCTCTGTCCCTCAGGGTGAGGATATTCTGTTTTTCAAGTGTCTTCTGGCTTTGCTATAGTAAATTTACGGGGCAGGCTTTAAAAATTTTTTTAAGTAAAATACATCAACTTTCTTTCTTTTGTACCGCTGTTTCCTTTTAGCTTTTAGATGATTCCACTGATTATTATTAAATATTGTATTCATCTCTGTTTCTTTCATATAAGGTATAAGCAAAGTACTGAGACTTTTTTCTAGATATCAAATAGTTTACTGAATAGTCCATCTATTCCTCCTGATTTTAAATGTCATCTTATCTTATACTAGACGTAAGTTCTACCAATATTTGGACCTATTTCTGTACTCTTTCACAGCACTGAACAATTTTCTATTCATGTGCCAATACCGAACTGATTTAAGTAGTGTGTATTTATCAAACATTTTGAAATTTGGTAAGGCTAGTCTGCCCACATCCATCTTTTCATGTTTACATGGATATTTTCATGTGTTTAATTTTCTGGGTCAGAAATCTGCAAACTTTCTGTTAAAGAGACAGTAAATATTTTCAGCTTTTTGTGGGCCATACAGTCTCTGTATAGTGACTACTCAGCTCTGCGTTTGTAGCTGGAAAGCAGCCACAGGTCATATGTAAACAAATTTTGAGTGTAGCTGTGTTCTAATAAAACTTTATCTGCAAAAACAGCAGTGGTCTGGATTTCAGCAAGCCCTAGTTTGCCAACCTCTGTTCTAAATGAACCCTAGTACCATTTTTGAAAGCTTTCCCACCTAAGCAGCCAAACCAGTTTTGGACTACTGGTTGGGATTGCTTAGAATTTAATGATTAAAGTGGGAGAATTTACATTTTTAAACGTTGACCCTTACCATCCAAGAACACATTCTTTCCTTCCATTTATTCACAGCTTCATTTTTGCTCTCAATAAGACTACGAAGTTTTCCTCCTAGCTACTGCACATTTCTTGTTTAGTGTGAGGTATTTTATCTGTTTTTATGTTTGTTACTGCACATGAAATTATTTGTACCCATTGACTTTTGTTCGACCCACTGGTTCAACCTACTAGTTTAATGCAAGGCTTATAACCAGATCTATAGACTTTTGTGGGATTGACAGAGAATTCCCATGGGACCTAGATACTGTCACAAATGTTGCATATTTTCCTGGGAAGAGTCTATAGCTTTCATCAGAAGCCCAAGATCACTATCCATTCTCCTGTCCCAAATTAGAGATGCCCTGCCCCAAGATGGGTAAAGGCCAGGGCTTTGGTTTGAAATGGAAACCAAATATAGGTAACCAGGAACATACTGGCTGTGGAGTCAGGAAGAGTGAGAGCCAGCCCCCTGCCCTGGCTCTCTGGGGATAGGAGTGATAGCCAGGTTTATGCAGCAGTTTCCTACCGCTGTCCATGTGGGCAGTGCTGCCTCAGGGCTGAGATATCCCAGAGGGCCTGTGGTCATCAATCTTGCCCCCATCCAACTTTCCTTGACTTTCTGGCTGAGGTCTCCTCTTATTATAAACCCTCTATACCATGGCCAATCTCACCTCCTTCCTATGGAGTTTTGCTCAGCTTAACTGCTTACTGGGATAATGAACTGTCTATTGCCAACTGCCCCCTAATGCCTTGCCAGGATCCTTTCCTGGCCCTCTTCTAGCCCTGCAGTCCTATCCTCATGGAGAAAGCCAGCACAGGAGGAGGAAGAGCACAGACTAAAGGGTCCAACAAACCCAAGTTCAAATCTGGCCTTTGCCAAAATGTGCCGGAAGGCAAGATGTGAACTTCTCTGACCTCAGAGAAGTAAAAGGCAACATGCATGCCTCCGAGCATGGCTGTAGAGACTGAAAGACATAATACATAAGAGCTGAAAGCCACTCTTACCGTGGAGCTTGCTGTTCAGCAATGGGACAGTCATAACTCACTTCTTATACAGCCAACTGGCATCAATCAGGCTCAGCCTCTGCCTGTGAAACCTCTGGAGACTGTGAACTCTACCCTTCCCCACAGCAGGGCAGACTTTCTATGGGGTCTCAGCAGTCTATACTTAGGAGAGGTCTACCATGGCCCTGGCTTTAACCTGATGTCTCAGTGCCATGGTGTACCCAGGATGCCCCCGTAGGTATCACTCCCAACAAGTGAGAGGCTTATGTCGTCACATTGCAAAGAGCTGGCCTGAACTGAAAATGAGTATAGGACAATTCTGAGATCCAGAATTGGATCTCAGGCAAAATTAAAGGCAAGATCTAAATCTGAGTTTTCCTCTTGGGAAAGGAAGACTCTCTCACTGTCACTTCCCAAGCCTTGGTTTCCCTGTCTTCAAGATATGGATAAAAATAAGGGCAGCTAAATATTAATGGACACCTTCTATGTGGCAGGAGATAATTCCTCCTCCAAACCCTATGATAGGAGATTCTGTCATCATCACAGAGACATACAATGGTTAAGTAATATGCTTAAAGTGGCAAAAATGACATTTGAGCCACGTAATATGATGTTAGAACTGACTCTTAATTGCTGTCATCTACATGCTAATCTCATTGGAGTGCTTTAAATCACATATAATTCATACATTTCCTGCACTGCATCAGGTCCACAGTAGATATTCAATAAATGATAGTTGCCCTTTTATAAGGCAGAAATTGACCCTCACACCAGGAATTGGCCTCTCACCAACTAGCTATCACATTAGAAACTGGCCAAATCTTCACTGTCCACTCCATCAGGAATTAGACATCCCATCAGAAGCTGATCATCATCAGAAATCGGTCATTTTCCATCAGGATGATTTAAAGAGGTCATGTTCCAGCTGCCCAGGAAGCAAAGTATCACAAGGTAGCCTTCAATTCAACAAACATGTATTGTTCTTGGGTGGAAAGAGAAATGAAGCACACTGCTACCAAATGCATCTAAAATCCAAGTACCCAGGGATTCTTAAAGTCCATCTGGATGGGAAGAAGAACAAAGAGGCATAAACTCGAGGTAAACAGTCCATATGGAACCTGAGGGCAGTCTACCACGTGCCAGGCACTGTTCCAAGAAGCTCCCGGTATCAGTTTATCCGGGCCTTAACTCTGAAAGGGTTCCTTGGGTCTACTTGTAGAGGAAGATTCTGAGATCCAGAGAGGTTAAGTGAATGTCTGGATTCCTGGAGCTTAAAAGAGGTAGTCAAAAGCAAATGGCCCCAGACGCTTTCTTCCAAACTTCAGGGCCACCCTCCACTTGGCTGTAATGGGTCCCCACAAAAACAGTGGCGTATGCCCAGGACAAACCCTGCCTCTTGCTTAACTAAACCAAGGCTGGCCTTGCTCTGGAACAGACACTTTGCCTCACTTTAAATCACCTCCCAAGGAGTATTTGGTTGTACCTGTTTGCCACGGCCGTGGGCTTGGGAATAGTAGAGAGATGGAGTTGTGTCTGCAGCGCCCAGCACAGAGCCTGGAATAGAACCAAAGCCTCATACACACAGTGTCCAGACTGTACAGACACAACCTCTGCCAAGAGGGCGGGCCTTCGTGTCAATCAGAGAGAAGGTAACACACATCGTTAATTTTTATCCTTTTTAGAGAGGCGGCAGGATGAGGTGAGGAGAGTGGTTATTTCAAGAACTCCATTTCCTGAAGCCAGTGAGGCAAAGATACCAACTTCAAAACAATGGAAGCAGCCCCATTTCTCCCAGGAAAGTGTCCTTCCTCAAATGGCCACCCACAGGGGAGCCTCTGTGATCAGGAGGGATGACAGCACCTGCGATCCAGGCATTTAACCGTCAGGCACACTCAAATTTACATCCCTCGTGATTACGTGTGATCTCTGGGAAACCATTCAACTTTCTGGGACTCCATCTTTTCCTCTCTAAAATGAGCATAATGCCTACCTTCCTGGACTTTCTGGAGGTTCACATAAGATCATTTATGTAACACGCTTGCCACAAAGAGGTTTTCGATGTGGCGGTTTCTTCCACAGGACTGAAACAACGTCATCTACCTAGGACTGCAGAGACCCCGGGGACATTAACTGTCTGCAGCTATAGGAAGCAGATGAAGGCTGTGCCTCGCCCCATCAACAGAGCAAGAATTTGATTAGGAGGTTGGGATTAACAGATACACACTACTATATATATAATAGATAAACAACAGGGACCTACTGTATAGCACAGGGAACTATACTCAATATTTTGTAATAACCTATAAGGGAAAGGAATCTGAAAAAAGTGTGTATATATATATATATATATATATATATATATGTATGTATGTATAACTGAATCACTTTGCTATACACCTGAAACTACTTCAATAAAAATAAATTAATTAATTAGAAAAAATTTTGATAGTCACAGAGAATGACAGCAATCACTTCTAAAAACAAAAATTGAGAGAGGGCTTCCCTGGTGGCGCAGTGGTTGAGAATCTGCCTGCCAATGCAGGGGACACGGGTTCGAGCCCGGTCTGGGAAGATCCCACATGCCGCGGAGCAACTAGGCCCGTGAGCCACAACTACTGAGCCTGCGCGTCTGGAGCCTGTGCTCCGCAACAAGAAAGGCCGCGACAGTGAGAGGCCTGCGCACAGCTATGAAGAGTGGCCCCGGCTCGCTGCAACTAGAGAAAGCCCTCGCACAGAAACGAAGACCCAACACAGCCAAAAATAAATAAATAAAAATTTTAAAAAATTAAAAAAAAAAAAAAAAATTGAGAGAGGTAAGGAACTCAAGGCCATTCAGCCCCAAGAGTGTGCTGGCCCTGCACTGGGAGCTTTACTCAATGATCTTCAGAACCGCCTACGAGTAGGTGACTGTGTCCCCAGTTTAGAGAGGAGGAGCCCGAGGCCCAGTGAGCTTGTGTAACATCACTGCCTCCCTCTCTGAGTTGGTAAGACAACTCCCCGTTACCCTACGTTACCTCGTTTAATCCATCAGGGAGTCACACAGGTTGGGGGTGCAAGGAGGGTCAGGGGTCAAACCTCTTCTCCCCCAAGATTGATGAAATCCACTCCAGGCATCTCTTTCTCTGATTAAAACACATGGATGATAAATTAGCTAACTCCTTGACGTGGAAATGTGAATGATAGGAGTGCCACTGACAACTGGTTCAGGGTGGTCGTCACAGAAGCGGAAAGAACTGTCACGCATAGCCTACCTCCTTGCCATTCTTTTCTGACTCCTAAGCATCTGTGAATGTCTGTGGGTGAAAGGAAATGAAGGTGATGCATTAGAAGGGAATCTGGAGGTCATAGTGGTCACAGATGGACATAAATCAACAACCTACTGCTTTGGTTTAATGTAACAGAAGCCTAAGTAGAGGATTATTTCCCCCAAGGTAGCAAGGCTGTAAAATGGAAAAAGTCTGTCCTGACAATCATCAGCCTCTCCTGTCTGTGCTTATTCCTTTCTTTTTTCTTTTTTTAATTAATTTATTTTATTTTAATTTATTTATTTTTGGCTGTGTTGGGTCTTTGTTGATGCACATGGACTTTCTCTAGCTGCGGCAAGCGGGCTCTACTCTTTGTTGCAGTGCGCGGGCTTCTCATTGCGGTGGCTTCTCTTGTTGCAGAGCACGGGCTCTAGGCGCGCAGGCTTCAGTAGTTGTGGCACGCAGGCTCAGTAATTGTGGCTCGCGGGCTCTAGAGCACATGCTCAGTATTTGTGGTTCCTGGGCTCTAGAGCACAGGCTCAGTACTTGTGGTGCACGGGCTTAGTTGCTCCGCGGCACGTGGGATCTTCCCAGACCAGGGCTCGAACCTGTGTCCCCTGCATTGGCAGGTGGATTCTTAACCACTGAGCCACCAGGGAAGCCCTGTGCTTATTCCTTTCTGATGAAAGTTTTGGTGCCTTCAGCCCTATTCACTTTCCTGTCTAGCCCTTCTTCCAGGAAAGCATCTCCTAGAAATCAGCCACACTTTTCTGTTAATATACATCCACTTGTCTTCTTTCAAAGGGTCATTTCCTCCCTTGGGCTTTTCTCTCATTATGGAACAAAAGTTTGGTGCCTGCAAATCATATTTCAGGCATCGGAGAAAGGCTGGAGAGACAGCTTTGGAGAAACACTAGGACAGAGGCTATGTAGCCTCCTTGTAGAAGCAGAAAGTGGGAGATTGCTTCTCCAGCTCCCATCTGTTCCTGCAGACAAACAGGCTGCTGCAGGGCTCCTGACAGGCACCCTGGAGAACAGGGTGGAACATTTCAGAAAATATCCTTTCTGGGCTTGTGCCTACCTGAAAAATTGTAGGATGATGGAGTAGAAAAATCAGGGACCTTAGAATCAAGGTATAAATCTCATGTCTCCCACTTTCTAGCTGAAAGACCACTGGCAAGTTATTTAATTCCTCATTTACCCAGTCTGTTGAATAGGGATAATAATATTGCGTATCAGTTGTTGATGGTGAGCGTTATGTGGGATAGTGAATGTAAAATGGGTGGCAAATCATGGGAACTTGATAACCATTAGTTCCCGTTCTCTCTCCACCATGGTTGAGCAGATCATATAAGAGTACTTCTTCCATGGGATAGTAAAAGTAGTCAGTTAAGATCTAATATTTCCATGCAGCACTGTATCACTCATGAGTCTAGTGCCCTTCACTCCCAAGGCTGTATTTGCCAAGATCGTGCATGATGATGCATTTAATGGTCCTTGGGAATTGAACCTTGAAAATCCCAACATCTTCGGACCTTCCGGTTCCAGAGGGACAATATGGAGAGTCTGGGATACGAGTTAAATTTGGATGGTGACCCAGAGACAAAGATTTGCTTCCCGGGGCATCTCCCCCTTCCCCCAGCCTTCTTGACATCACCTCTCAGGATAACATATTCAAGACCATGGGAAGCACCTAAAGTCTTGAACTTATCAACACAATGGCTTTGTAGGAAGAAACTTCTTGACCACGATGAGGGCAGTCCTTTCCCTCAAGTTACTGTTAAAGTTGCATCAGTACAAGTGCTCAAGTTTTTCAAAACCCTGTCCCATTGACAGTCACAGAACTCAAGGGTGAGTAGGTGGTGAGGGCTAGCTCCCAGGCCGACCATGAAGTTAAAGAAAGGCAGGGCCCAGATGGCCAGATCTGAGCCTCAAAAGTAGGAAAATGTGGATTGGTCTCTAGATCCAATCTGTCCCAGACCCTGGCTCACCTGCCCTTGCCTCCCACACACTTGCCCTTGGCCTCAACCACCTGACTTCATTCTAATCTCCCTGTGCCTTTGACCATGTCCTGCTCATTGTTTTTCCCCATCTACTCACCTGCTCCAGTAAAACCCTGACTCAGTTTGTTTTGACCCTCCTCTGAAAATTCATCTATTTTTTCTTGATAATTCATTAAACACCATTTTAAATTGCTTCCATGGCTATTAGCCAAGTTAACTTTTTGAGTCAAATCTGATCATATACATTTCCTCAGGATGCCATACATTTCAGAAGCTTCCCAATATCTTAGCTCAGAGATGTAGGTTTTATGCTCCTGTAATTTAATTTAATCTATTCCAAAATCATGGTTATATCCCATTTCTCATCTTTAATCTTGGGTATTTCTGCTTTCTCCCTTATTTTCTTGATTATATCTAAGAAGAGCATGTCCGTTTTATTGGTTTCTTCAAAGAATCAGCTTTTAGATTCACTTATAAATTCTAATGTTTTTCTATTTTTCTAATACATGAATTCCTACCATATTTATGGTTTATTGCTTTCTAATTTCCTCAGATTTCTCCTTTTTAATTTCTTGTGTTGAATGCTTTATTTATTTTCATTCTTTCTCATTGATTATTAAGCATTTAAGCCTACGGATTTGCTTCTAAGTACAACTTTGGTTACATTCCATAAGTTTGGGTATACAGTGTTGCTCTATGAATAGCTTGTAATTGTGGTTTTGATTTTCTTTTGTACACAAAAGTTGCTTAAGAAGGTTCTGTTTTTTCTTTCCATGTGATTAGGTTTTATTTTGCTTTGATCTTCCTGGTAAGTACTGCAACATGATTCTCCATCAGCAGGGATGACATTCTTATTCCACTTTTCAGAGAGAAGAACCTGAAGCATGGTGAGCTTAAGCAACCAGACTGGAGCTTCTGAGATAATAAGCAATAAAACCAGAGATGAGAACCAAAACGTTTTGCGTAAGAAGACAATCTCCAAGATCCTTATTCAGCAACAGGGAACGCGCACAACCATCAACGGGCTTTTCCAGGGTTGGGGAGGGACGTGAAGAGTTTTCAGCAGCTAGAGACAAGGCCTCTAACCGGGCATGGAGGTCCTCCCTCAGTGACGCTGAGAAGACACCTCCCAGAGTGCTGTGCGCTGCATCACTGAGCAGGCTGTAAGGTGGTGAGTGGTGCTGCTTCATCTTCCAGACTAGGTCCAGAAAGGCCCTGGAGAGTCTTAGTACACGAGCGCCCCAGATGCAAGACTTCCAGCACCCAGAGGCCACAACTAGACTGGTCCAAACGGGGCCAGTGCCCACATCACTCCCTAACTGAGTGCTACTCCCTAATTGTGCTTGTTATTTAATCCTATGGAGTATTCTCAGCCCCCTTCACTGATAAAGAAACCAAGGCTCAGAGAGGTTAGGGAACATATCCAGGGCAGGGTTGATGGTGCAAGATGGCACTTCCTCAAAGGGTGACAAGACATGGCAGGAAAACATGGTGGTGGTTGAGACATTCCTATTTCAGAGCAGGCTTCTGGCAGGAGTTCAGTCAGGGTTTTGAACCTCTGTTTATGTATTTAACTATTAAATGATTTATTTCCAACAATCCTCCCCTAAGATGAGGGGGTACTTTACCCAGCCCTGGGTACTATAGGTTTAGGGTGGTACCCCGTACATGGCAGGTGCTCAGTTAATGTGGGGTTGGGAGGTTCCTTCACCCCTTTCCCACTCTAGCTTGGGGCTCAAGCTGGAAGATCATGGCCTACCTTTTGCAGAGTCTGACACCAGTAAAGTGCTAGGACTGGCAGAGCCCAGAGAGATCATGAAGTCCCGGGGTTCACTACTGGGGTTCATGGGTACAATTCAGGGGCTGCCTAAAATCTGGATAAGAAACACATCTTTATCCTCCCTAATCTCACAGCAATTCAGGATTTCCTTTACTATGTATGTAGGCAGCAGACCACAGCAGTCCTAGCTGTGGATCTAGGACCTGGGACTTTGTGACCAACAGGAATCACAGGTGCTGCGTGGCACGTCAGTTATCACAGACATCTCAGAACATCATTTACATCCATCGCTACTTCAGAATTAGGATAGGTATTACACCCACAACTAGGTTTTGTCACTTAATGTGTTAATAAGTAAGCATATATATTGCACTATCACGATTTATAAATCTTTTGATAGCTATTTCGATATAATTAGTTCCCTTTATAATCCAAAGTATTTTATTTTACTAATTAAAAAACATGACTCTGAGAAGGGGCTTATATGTTTCACCAGACTACTACAGAGGTCCATGGTACAAAAACATGTTTAAGAACCCTGGTTATATAATTATGAGAGAAAGGCAAATCAAAGCCACAATGAAGTATCACCTCATACTGGTCAGAATGGCCATCATCAAAAAGTCTACCAATAATAAATGCTGGAGAGGGTGTGGAGGAAACGAACCTTCCTGCATTGTTGGTGGGAAAGTAAATTGATACAGCCACTGTGGACACCAGTATGGAGGTTCCTTAAAGACTAAAAATTGAGCTACTCTATGATCCAGCAATCCGATTTCTGGTCATATACCCAGAAAAGATGAAAACTCTAATCCAAAAAGATATGCACCCCAATGTTCATAGCAGCACTATTTACAACCGCCAAGACATGGAAGCAACCCAAGTGCCCATCAACACACGGTTGGCTTAAGAATCTGTGGTGTATATATACAATGGACTATTACTCAGTCATAATGAACAATGAGATTTGCAGCAACATGGATGGACCTAGAGAATTTTATACTAAGTGAAGTAAGTCAGACAGAGAAAGACAAATATGTGATATCACTTACATGTGGAATCTAAAATGTAATACAAATGAATCTATGTACAGAACAGAAACAGACTCACAGACATAGACAATAAACTTATGGTTACCAAAGGGGAAAAGGAGGGGGGAGGGATAAACTAGGAATATGGGCTTAACAGATACAAACTACTATACATAAAATAGATAAGCAACAAGGATTTACTGTATAGCACAGGGAAGTATATCCAATACCTTGTAATAACCTATAATGGAAAATTTTTAAAATTATATATATATATATATATAATTCAATTATATATATACATATATCTGAATCATGTCACTGTGTACCCAAAACTAATACAATATTGTAAATCACTTAAACTTGAATTTAAAAAAAAAAAAAAGAAGAACCCTGCTTATAGACAAGGAAATAGGCCCAGAGAGGAGAAGTGATCCACCCAAGGTCATACAGCAGAGTTGGGACCAGTCTCCATCTTCCAACCCCACTAGCACAGGATGAGTTTACAATAAGGGGGACATGGGGGTGTGGGTATGTGTGTCATCATATGACACAGCTTAGTCATATGAGGACTCGTGACAGCTGTGGGAGGAAGGGTGAGGCTCAGCCGAGGCAGAGCAAGGGTAAAGGGAAGACTGCACCTTCTGCAGTCCTGCCTGCTCAGCCAGGGAGGCCCTCAAAGCAGCAGTTACAGGTATTTATTATTTGTTTTCCCGAAGTCTGCTCACATTGAACCAAGTAATAGATTAGATGATCCTTCGGTGGCCACACAAGAGGGTAGTAGGGTTTGATTTGTCTTTGCAGTTAAAACCCACATCACGTACATGCGTTCTTTATACTTGTATTTGAGCAGCTTAGGGAGAGACTATAATCCCTCAATATAATACCTCACAAGGGTGGGCGTGCTTGTCTGTAGACTAGGAAGCCCTCCACTTAGAGAATGGTCCTTTACCCCACTATCTGAGACTTGCTGAGGTCAGTAACTTGGAATCAGAAAGAAGGTGCTTCTCAAAGGAGAGTGTACACACGTTTAGCGGGGACTAAGTCACTGCACCCAGCGTTTTGCAAACTGGGTGCCTGGGACTCCTGGCACACAGCCACCATTCTCCTGGCCTTCCCCAAACACCTGACTCATCTCCTCATGCTGAGCCCTCACTTGGCATTCCTTCTCTACACTTCACCACTACCACTAGTAATAACAATAATAGTTATTATTCTCATCATTATCACTATTATTATTATAGGGTAGCAATTGCTACAGCTCGAGGACTGCTAGCAGGCAGGAACTGTCTGTAAGGGAGGCTGCTGCATAAACAACCATTTAAAATACAATAAAATGTGGGATTCCCTGGTGGTGCAGTGGTTGAGAGTCCACCTGCCGATGCAGGGGACGCGGGTTCGTGCCCCGGTCCGGGAAGATCCCACATGCCGCGGAGCGGCTGGGCCCGTGAGCCATGGCGGCTGAGCCTGCGCGTCCGGAGCCTGTGCCCCGCAACGGGAGAGGCCACAACAGTGAGAGGCCCGCGTAACACACACAAAAAAAAATAAAAAATAAAAAAATAAAATACAATAAAATGTGATCAGTGTCGGGATGGGTGAGCACAAGGCTTCTGGGCACTTAGCTGAGTCCCGAAGAAGCAACATAGGCACCAAAGGAGTTTCAGGCAGCGAGAACAGCACATGCAAAGGCACTGTGGCAAGAAATAGCACGGCCCATTCAGTCCTCATCAGGACTTCCCATCTGCCTGGTGCCATGTCCCAGTTGGCTATAACAGTCCGGATGGGATTTGTTGGAAAGGTGGACTTTATCCTGGTCTCAGAGGAAAGGTGGCGAGAGTACTCTTGGAGGGGGTTCCTGCCCAGAAGAGTGGTGCAGGGGACTTCCCACCTCCAGCTCTAGGAGAACACCTGCCCCAGACCTGGAGAGAAGCTGGGCTGGTGGGGATTAGAGTAAGCCATGTTCCTGTGTGCTGTCCACAGCCAGGGAACACCCGCCCACCCCCACTCAGGGCGATCTGGAGAGATCCACGACCTATAAATTCAGGAACATCTGGAAGGGAATGTGCAAATTCAGTCTCTGCAGTGAGCTTCTCATTTCCACGTGGTTACAGAGAGCGGGGGCTAAGTGGATTTGTGAACCTGTGTTAGCAACTAACTGATGCTCCAGATAAAGGAAACTGTCCATTCACGTGCATTTATCTGCATGCCTTTTAATTCCTCGCCTTTGAAGTTTTAACTACGGCACTGCTTACAAAATAAAATTTGATCCAGAAAAGCTCTTTGAGAAAATGATCAACGTTACTATTTCCACGTGAATTGAGAAGGTTGGAGTCTTGGGGAAAAGCTTGGGATTCCCCTCGGGGAATCTTGCTTCTTGGCCCCCAGGCAGAGAGAGTAAGGGGTGTCTCCTCCTGTTCGCCTCTGCTCAGGGCTTCCCTCTGCCAGAGCACTGGGCCAGTGTCCAGTCCTGGTCTGTTTCCTCCTCTGTCCTCTCTCCAGGCTGGAAATTCACTGACGGCAGGGATCAAGGTTCATCCTTTCCAGGTTCCCTTGGCACAGACCTGGCCCCAAGAGATGCTCAGAAGATGCTGGATGAGTGACAAGAATGGCACACCCATGAAACTCAGATCCAGCACTCAGCATGTCTGTCTGTGACACTCAAATGTTTCCCTGTGTTGCCCGCCACTGTGGCTAACCAGTTACCCAGGTCAACCACAGGTCTCGTTACCCCAGATCCCACGGAGGGCAGCCCACTGGGGATGGGCCCAGTCTCTAAAGGGCTTTGCTCGAACAGCCAGATGGGGAGCGCTTCCTCTGGACCAGGCATCCCTGAGGCCCCATCACATCAGTCTTCCCATCTGGACCTGCCATTGCGAGGCTCAGGTCACTCAGACAGTCAGGGCGTGGCAGAGCTGCGTCCCCTGAGATCCAGGGTTTCCGCATGTCTGGGAAAGCCGAGGCTGCCCTTGCCCTTGCCAAGTTCACTTCTAAGAGGACTTTGGGGATTGTATCAAGGCAGCTCCTCCTCAATTTTGCAGGTTAGCAGTGGGACAGCCTTGGTTAGAGTCGTAAAAAGCCTACCTCCCCCGACCCCATTCCTGCACCTCACACACCTCTTCTCCAGTAATATCACACCTGACCTTCACTGACAAGTTTATTCTCCTGTATCTGGAGGACTAGCCTTTCAGCTTTCCCAACAGTACGTATATTACATTATTCCCTGGAAGCTAGGCTATCTGAACAAATAAGGCATAATAACAGAAGAAAGAAGGATAGCAACCCTTTATTGAACTCTTCCTATATGCCAAGAAGCTTGCTGAGTTATTTATACACATGTTATTTAGTTCTCCTAACAGCCGTGAAGGAGTCTCATTATCCTCATTTTATGGATGAGGAAACCGAGGCTCAGAGAGATGAAGCAGTTTGTCAAAAGCCACAGAGCTGGTCAGGCAGGGCCAGGGCATGGTGCCAGTTGCTCCTGAAATCTGCCTGTGATGATGTTATTCTTAACCCCGTCGTTAAGTGAAACCATTATATCCTGAATAAGCTCTTTCTGCATTACTAAGAGTCTCTAATTTTTGTTGTTTAAAATGCATACTCTCTTTGGACATTTTGTTTTCTAAGTAAGCTAAACACTTCTGTTGCAATTTGGGAAATCATAGATTGAGGATCCACGGAAGCAGCAGAGATGGGAAGACAGAGGGCCAAGGAGCAGGCCCACCCAGCTGCCTCCAAGCGAGTAGCTGAAAAGGGCCAGTTCCTTCACTGCACGGACCTCAGTCTCTCACCTGAAAAATGGGGATAATCATATCCATCCCGCCACGCTCAGAGGAGGCCACGCTCAGAGGAGGCCACCGGGAGGACTGGACATGATGGTAAGTGTGCAAGGGCTCGACACACAGGCCTGAGAAGGAGGCCGGGGTGAGGTTCTGTGGCCCCCTGGCACCCTCTCGTGTAGCTTTCACTGGTGCCCTGCTGATGACCACACGTACCTCCAGCAAGGGCAGGCCTATGTCCCAGTTCCTAGCACGTCACCGCGAGTCATCTATTCAGCATCGAACACACGTTTTTGGAGCCCCCATTGTGTCCCGGGCATGGTTCCAGGCCCTGGGGAGATGGCAGTGCCCAGTGGAGCTGCTGCCGGCCTCGTGGGGATGAAAGCCCACGCTCCTGGGGCGCTCATCATGGCTCTTCCAGGTACCTGGCGCGTCTCAGTCCAACTGATGCTCGCCCACGCAACTCTGAGGGAGGAGCCAGCATTACAGCTAAGGAAACCCAAGCACAGAAGGTTAGGTAAGTTGCCCCAAGTTGCACAGGTGGGAAACAGCAAAGCTGAGTTTGAACTGCGCGGTCTGGCGCCAGAGCTCACACGCCATCATCACTCTCTGCTGCCGCGTATCTCTACCCGCTTTCCCTCTGTCTCCAACCCTTTCACCTTTTCCTCCACAGCTTCTCCTGCTCTCCTTTCTGGTAGCTCCCTCCCTGTGTCCCAGGCCCTCGTCCGTCCTGGAAGCACAGCAGCCTCCCTCTAGCCTTCCTGCCTCTTCTAGCCTCTGCCCGGCTCCCACGTAGCCTCTATCACCTCCATTCCATCTTGCCTCCCACCCCAGCTGAGTCCCCAAGAGTCCAGGTATAGAGCCCTGGCCTCAAGGCCCAGCACGGTCTGCTCTAACATGCATTTCTGCGTTTCTCTTCCTGCTCTCCCGTGCTCAGTTCACAAAAACTACCCTCCATGCCAGAGAGCCTAAACTTTTGGGGGAATCGCTGGCCTTTTTGAGAAAGTTATGGACCATCCTTCCCCAGGAAAATAAACATGTATGAACACTTCCAAAAGTTAGCACACGCCTTCTGTACTGTCACGATGCCACCATGAAGACCCCGGCAATAGACACACAAATTTTTTTTTTTTTAAGATTTTCTGTTTTTTTGATGTGGACCAATTTTTTAAAAGTCTTTCTTGAATTTGTTACAATACTGCTTCTGTTTTACGTTGTGGTTTTTTGGCAGCCGAGGCATGTGGGATCTTAGCTCCCCAGTCAGGGATCGAACCTGCACCCCCTGCATTGGAAGGTGAAGTCTTAACCACTGGACCGCCAGGGAAGTCCCTAGGCACACAAATCTTATTACTGTTCCTCAGTTCCTTAAACGTGTGTCTTTCCATCTCCCTCTCGACATTTTCTCCCACCCCAGATGCTTCCTCCGTTCCTCTCTTCCATCTAATGAAATCCTCGTGACCCATCAAAACCCAGCTCCAATGTCACTAGGTCAGACAAGAGTTCTCCCTTGACGTTTTCACCACCAGCTGCCCTCATGGGATTTCAGTGCTCCCTGCCTGGAATTTGGGACCACACCTCATTTCTACCTACTCCAGTGGACCTCTCTAGGGCAAGGATGCTGGCTTAGCTGTCTCACAATCTTTCACCTCATGCAGCACAGAGCTCTGTAGACAGCAGGCATATAGTGTGCATTTTTTGAAAAAATTGAAAACTGGAAGCAGCCATCCTTATTTTCAAATAGAAGATTCTAGGATGCTAATGAAATGGAAATGGATGTTTCATCATCTCTGTCCCACTAATAAGTCCCTGCAAAGGGTGGACTTCTGGAAAATTTCACCAGACATAAGCCTAGGAAAATGATCTCTTGCCTTTGCCTTTTGTTAACAATATAAACATTTCATACCCACTCATTACTGCAGTTCTTGAATTCCTACTTAAATTTCTATTCCTTTAGTAATGGTAACCTAGTTTATGGGAATCTATGCCTTCAAAATAAGGTCAGATCCTGATAATTAGATGTGATCCATATTTTGTATCTGATAATTAGCTTATAGCTGCAGTGAAAATTGGGCCCTACATTTTTGGAAGGTGGAGTATTTTAAGAAAGCAAGGTGTTCTTCATGTGCTCTGATCTCTGCTTTGTTAAAAGGTTGTTAAAGTGAGAACTGTAACACAGGAGAAAAATGAATATATTGGCTCTCAAGATGCAATTAAAAGAGAATGCAAATATGACTAATGAGACGATTAACTTTTCTAGAAATATTATGCAAGAAAATCAATTCCTGGGATGTAACATTTCTCTGCTAAAAAATTCAGTTTGATGGCATCAGTGACCAAAGGGATCTAGGAAGAAAAGACATTGCTACTGTCAGGGAAGGCTGAGGAGGGCATGAAAAGTACCCATTTCTTTCTAGCTTGATCTGCTCAGCTATGAAACAGATGCTGCTGCAAATGCTCCCATGTGGCTCCTGCATGTGTGCTGCTTTGAGCAATTCTTTTCAACATGGCACCACTAGAATGGCATTAACTCAGAAGTCAGGAACACTTGGTTCAAATCTCAGCACCACACCGGTTACAGCTAAGTGGCCTTGGATGGTCCATGTCATTGCTCTGGGCTTTGATTTCCTCCCCTGTGAAATGGAGATTGTGATACCTGTCTCACAGACAGATGAGGATTCCATGAGCCAATGCATGTAAAGCACTTGGTATGGAGATTAGCAGGCTGATGTGTCCTGGAGAAATTGCTCTCGAAGCTGCTGAGTGGGGAGGGCACAGAAACCCCCTGTTCCAGGAAGAGGCTCTGGCATGAGGTAGGGATTCTAGCAAGGATGATTCAAGAGTCAGGATACTGGGTCCCACCCTGCCCTTCAAGTTCAAGCCAAGTGATCTTGGGCATTGTTGTCATTCTTTCACCATCCATAAAACAACAGCATTTCCCTAAGTGATTTCCAAGGCACTGTTCTAGGAACCCAGCACTGTCCAATGCTACAAAATAGTTCACACTTTTTTCCAAATAGTTTGTTACTAAGTAGCCTCAATTTCTCCAAATATGACCTATTCCACACTTATGTGGGTTTCGGTCCACAGTTTGGTGACCAGAATTACACTGCAATTAAACAGTCCAATCTGTAGCCCTTAAGGGCCTCTAAGTTCTGCAAACTCTCTCTCTCTCTCTCAGTCCTCATTCAGGAGCTGCACCCTATCTTTCCAACCATGTCTGTGGGCATTGATCTAACCCACGTGTTCCATGAGCCAGGCTGAGGATACAGAACATGGTCCTGTCCTCAGGAAGACTGGAGTCCAGTGGGGATGACAGACCAGAGAATGACAAGGCCAACCGGGTGGGTCATGGTCTACAACAGAGAGTGCACAGGGGCCCCGCAGGCAGAGAAGGGGTTGGCAGGGTTAGGAAAGGCTTCCTGGAGGAGGTGATGCTCAAGCTGAGCCTTGGTCATCCAACCAGACATTCATCCAACAAGCAGTCTGCAACTATTTATTGAGCACCTACTGTGTATGAGGCATTTTGCTCGATGCTGAGGCTATAACACTGAATGTAACCATGTCATTTCCTACCTCAAGAATCCACAATACTGGGCATATATCTGGAGAAAACTCTAATTCAAAAAGGTACATGCACCCCAATGTTCATAGCAGCACATTAGCACAACAACCAACACATAGAAGCAACGTAAATGTCCATCAACAAACGAATGGATAAAGAAGATGTGGTATATATATATATATATATATATATATACACACACACACACACACACACACACACACACACAATGGAGTACTACTCAGTCAGAAAAAAGAATGAAATACGCCACTTGCAGCAACATGGATGGGCCTAGAGATTATCATACTACTGAAGTAAGTCAGAAAGAGAAAGACAAATACCATATGATATCACCTACACGTGGAATCTAAAATATGACACAAATGAACTTATTTACGAAACAGAAACAGACTCACAGACATAGAAAACAAATTTATTGTTATTAAAGGGGAAAGGGGGTGGAGGAAGGATAAATTAGGGCTGGGGGATTAGCAGATACAAACTACTCTATATAAAATAAACAATAAAGCCCTACTGTCTAGCACAGGGAACTGTATTCAATATCCTGTAATAAACCATAATGGAAAAGTTTATGAAAAAGAATATGAATATATAGGTATAACCAAATCACTCTGCTGTACACCAGAAGCTCAAGCAACATTGTAAATCAACTATACTTCAATAAAAAGAAAAAAATTTTTAATAAATAAAAATTGCAAAAATAAAAAAAAAAGGATCCACAATGGCTCACTCTAGCCACTTGCTGCAGTGCTCATTCTATACCCTCCTGCCTTACTGACAGGACCTCCCCACTGTGGCCTGACACCCAACCCCAGCAAGCCAGCATCTTTTTTCCCAGAACGCCCTTCCATCCTAGACTCCCTCCCCGCATCCAAATTCAGCCCAAAGCCATCGGCACTCTCCAGTTCGGCCTCCTCCCAGGCCTTCTCTTTATACTGATGCCAAAGGCCCCTGTGCACATCTGCTCCTGATGGGGTCGGCAAGAGAGGCACCCCAGCTATTTCACTTCCACGTATCTCACACCCCCAACTCAACTCCTTTGAGCGGGGGCCCTTGTTTCCTTCTTCTTTTATACTTTATCGTGCCAAGGACAGCTCTAGACACCGGGCAGACTGGGGGACTGATTAACAGGTTGCTGAAATGAGATGTTTCCTCCTCCTTGTTACCACCTTCCTAAGATTAGCACTAAACCAGGGCATGTTTTGTTTTCTTGTCTGAGGTGTCAGAAGGAAAAAGGCATCATTTACTGAATATCTACTACGTGCTGGGTACTGCGCTGGATGCTTTCGTTTCACCCCTTTTTAACCCCCTCCACAAGCCTGCAGGCAAGCATTTTTATTTCCTTATAGCATATACAGAAACCAAGGTTTAAGGAGGTAGGTTAGGGACTTTCCTGGTGGTCCAGTGGTTGACTCGACGCTGCCAATGCCGGGGGCTCGGGTTTGATCACCGCTCGGGGAACTAAGGTCCCACATGCCTCGCGGCTCAGCCAAAAGATTAAAAAAAACGGAGGTGGGTTAACTTGCCCAGGGTCTCACCACTAGTAAGGGGCAAAACTGAGGTTTAAACACAGCTAGGCGATTCCGAAATCTAAGCTCTTCTTCCTCCACCAAGCTTTGTCTCAGGAACACATGCCCTTTTCCACTTCCAAAGACCTGCTTAAATGCTGCAATCTGGAAAGATACACAGAACTTGTTTGCCGTACGATGATGGTGGCTTGAAATCAGGTGAAAATCCAGGGCCTGCTCAAGGGAGAGGAAAGCCCATCCGAGCCAGGGTTTAAGCAAACAAGATAAGAAGAATAAGAAAATGGTTTCTGGACCCTGCCATCCCTCTCTGGGAAGCCTTAGATAGGAGGCAGCAGGTGATGAAGTGGAATGAAATTCTGAGAGAAAAAAAAAAAGATGAAAATGGAGGTTTACACATCACTGAGCTGCCTTCCTATCTAGAGGGAAAACCCAACATTAATAAAACAGAAAACCTTCAACAAAATCAAGCCAATTTTTCTCTCAAGTTCAGAAACAACAGTCCATAAACCTACAGGCGTTTCCCAGGTGTGTTCCAGAAATAGCCAGGTTTCTGAGAAGTTGGTTGGAAATGAAATTCAGGGGGAGCTTAGTCCCTGCTAATCGTGTGAGGGAAAGCTGCCTTGGCGGCTGCAGGATGGAATAGAAGGAGTGTCTCTCGTGACATCAGCTTTAAGTTTTCCTCCTAAGCGCCCTCCTCCCTAGTCAGGGCCATCCTTGATAGAGAGTCAACAGTAGTCGACAAACGCTTAATACACAGCAGTGCTCAGTGAATCAACCTCTGCTAATAGATTTGTCCATGAAGAACACACACACACACACACACACACACACACACACAGTGCAGGGTCTCCCACAGACAGACCCACTCGCACCCTACTCACTAGTCAAGAGGGGGCGCTTTTGTCTCCTTCCCTGGTACCAGGTAGGGGCCTCTGGCAGAGACAGGGGCATGTGGGTGTCAGTGGTGTGAGAGGAGGTTACGGCAGAGTCTGTGGGGTCAGACAGATCTAGTTTTGAAAGTCATTCGCACCACTTACTGGCTACACAGCCTCGGATTTGTGCATCTTACTTTCCTTACCCGACCCCTGGGGTGTAATCCCTTACCTCTTGTTATGCCTGATGTCTCAGCATCTGTCAAGGAGGGAAAAGCGTGCCTATTTCTTGGCTTAAAGTAAGAACTTAAAAGGATAGTGTAAAGCTCTTGGCATAGGGAGGGCACTTAATAAATGCCTGGCCTCCTTACTTGGCTCACCCTCCCTGAATCTGGCCCGTTCTTTTTTTTTTTTTTCTTTATAATTTTTATTGGAGTAGAATTGATTTACAGTGTTGTGTCAGTTTCTGCTGTACAGCAAAGTGAATCAGTTATCCATATACAATGTATCCACTCTTTTCTAGATTCTTTTCCCATATAGGCCATTACAGAGCATTGAGTAGAGTTCGCTGTGCTACACAGTAGGTCCTTATTAGTTACCTATTTTATATATAGCAGTGTGTATATGTCAGTCCCAATCTCCCAATTCATCCCTCCCTGCCCCCCCTTACGCCCAGGTAACCATAAGTCTATTTTCTACATAAAGGGCCAGCTCACCCTCACTTCCTCCAGGAAGCATTCCCTGACTATATGGGTCCCCAAGGAACTCTCCCTCCCATGAGCTCTGTGGCACTGTTGGTCACCACCAGCCCCTTGTGGTCACTCACCACCTTGTCCTGTGTGCTGGGAACCCCCAGCCAGACTGAGCTGCCTGAGAACCAACTGTGGTCACCCACTGGGGTCAGGCCCAAGCCTCAAGATGAAAATGGAGGTTTACACATCACTGAGCTGCCTTCCTATCTAGAGGGAAAACCCAACATTAATAAAACAGAAAACCTTCAACAAAATCAAGCCAATTTTTCTCTCAAGTTCAGAAACAACAGTCCATAAACCTACAGGCGTTTCCCAGGTGTGTTCCAGAAATAGCCAGGTTTCTGAGAAGTTGGTTGGAAATGAAATTCAGGGGGAGCTTAGTCCCTGCTAATCGTGTGAGGGAAAGCTGCCTTGGCGGCTGCAGGATGGAATAGAAGGAGTGTCTCTCGTGACATCAGCTTTAAGTTTTCCTCCTAAGCGCCCTCCTCCCTAGTCAGGGCCATCCTTGATAGAGAGTCAACAGTAGTCGACAAACGCTTAATACACAGCAGTGCTCAGTGAATCAACCTCTGCTAATAGATTTGTCCATGAAGAACACACACACACACACACACACACACACACACACAGAGTGCAGGGTCTCCCACAGACAGACCCACTCGCACCCTACTCACTAGTCAAGAGGGGGCGCTTTTGTCTCCTTCCCTGGTACCAGGTAGGGGCCTCTGGCAGAGACAGGGGCATGTGGGTGTCAGTGGTGTGAGAGGAGGTTACGGCAGAGTCTGTGGGGTCAGACAGATCTAGTTTTGAAAGTCATTCGCACCACTTACTGGCTACACAGCCTCGGATTTGTGCATCTTACTTTCCTTACCCGACCCTTGGGGTGTAATCCCTTACCTCTTGTTATGCCTGATGTCTCAGCATCTGTCAAGGAGGGAAAAGCGTGCCTATTTCTTGGCTTAAAGTAAGAACTTAAAAGGATAGTGTAAAGCTCTTGGCATAGGGAGGGCACTTAATAAATGCCTGGCCTCCTTACTTGGCTCACCCTCCCTGAATCTGGCCCGTTCTTTTTTTTTTTTTTCTTTATAATTTTTATTGGAGTAGAATTGATTTACAGTGTTGTGTCAGTTTCTGCTGTACAGCAAAGTGAATCAGTTATCCATATACAATGTATCCACTCTTTTCTAGATTCTTTTCCCATATAGGCCATTACAGAGCATTGAGTAGAGTTCGCTGTGCTACACAGT
Source organism: Physeter macrocephalus (assembly GCF_002837175.3). Classification (NCBI taxonomy): domain Eukaryota; kingdom Metazoa; phylum Chordata; class Mammalia; order Artiodactyla; family Physeteridae; genus Physeter; species Physeter macrocephalus. The sequence goes on from NC_041214.2 coordinate 28,179,216, forward strand.
AGGTCCTTATTAGTTACCTATTTTATATATAGCAGTGTGTATATGTCAGTCCCAATCTCCCAATTCATCCCTCCCTGCCCCCCCTTACGCCCAGGTAACCATAAGTCTATTTTCTACATAAAGGGCCAGCTCACCCTCACTTCCTCCAGGAAGCATTCCCTGACTATATGGGTCCCCAAGGAACTCTCCCTCCCATGAGCTCTGTGGCACTGTTGGTCACCACCAGCCCCTTGTGGTCACTCACCACCTTGTCCTGTGTGCTGGGAACCCCCAGCCAGACTGAGCTGCCTGAGAACCAACTGTGGTCACCCACTGGGGTCAGGCCCAAGCCTCCTTCCAAGCAGACAGTTAGTAAATCTGTGTCTACAGACAAGGCATTCAATCACCCAAGAGGGGTTTCCAATGACAGAGAGGTTCCTCACGTGCATTAACCCTGACTCTGCCCAAGCACTTGACAGTAATCATCTCACTCTATCCTACCACATCCCTCTGAGACAAGGATTATGGAGTCCATTTCACAGATGAAGAAGCTGAGGCTCACAGAGGTGAGCTACTTGCTTCCCCAAAGCCGTGAGGCTCAGAGGGGCAGGAATGGAGGCAGACCATGAGGGAGGAAGGGAAGAGGAGAGATGGGTGATGGAGAGTGGGGCAGACAGAGACAGAGGGTCAGCCAGGAGGGACTCCTCCCTGTTGAGCCCCTGTTGTGAGCAGCTCTGAGCTGGCCTCACACCCGCCCCTTCCCTTAAGGCCTTCCCCACCACTCGGGAGGCGTCTGGTGCTCTTGGCACTGGCCACACACTTCTGTTTATCATGCCCAGTGAAAGCTAGTGAGAGAGTCACCGTGGCCCTGACCTCTGTCCCCGGCCAGCTGACCAGCCAGTTTATCTTCTGTACAATTCAGTAACTCCGGAGAACCAGAATTGGAACTAGATTGCTTTCCTCTAATAAAGTTTACGGTGTATACAAATTCAGTTACATCATCGTGTGTGCCAACGGTGGCCGAGGAGCCCAGGTCACTTACACACATCCATCACCAGGGTGCGGAGTCAGGGGCGTGAAACTGTCTCCCACCCAGAGCCCAGAGGACGGCAGAGGCACAGCGAGGGCACAGCGGGGCTGCCGACTGGGAGGGCTGGGCTCTTGGGCAGGGCCCATCCTCCCTGCACCCAGGAGGGACAGGGAGCTCACAGGGATGCTCTGGGAGCCCACACGGATGCTCTGGGAGACCTGACTGCCAGCTCCACCCACAGGAAGGGTCTGTGCTCACTCCTGCAGACCCATGGTTGGCTATGTTTTCCTGATGGCAGCTATGTCTGTCCTTACCACACAGCCTAGGGAAGGGAGAAACGACGTGCTGTGCCCACACCCAAGGCATGCTATTTAATCCTCCCCAGATCCTCATTGTGCAGAAGTGGGGCTGTCAGAGAAGGAAAGTGAGCTCAGAGAGGTTAGCTAACATGTCTAAGGCCACACAACCTACACATTGGCAAGCTGTGCTTGGAACCCAGGTTTGCTGGGCTCCAAGCACATGCCAAGGATTTTCCAAACAGGAGGAGAAGGCTGCACTTCAGAAGAGAAGCTCAGGGAGGCCAATGCTTCCCTTAGGGGGTATTGCCAACCCCACTTCATGGCGGTGGGAGATTCGCCTGGTTAGAAACAAATATTTTAAACAAGTGCTTTCCCCCGCCCATCCTGGGATTCTTCTGACCTGGTAAGTCTAATAAACACAGACTTAAAAGAATAAACCTAGAATGGGGTGGGAGCAGGTTTGGCTTTCTGTGATAACTTGATACCTGAAATATCTGAAGAAAATATCGGTCTTCTGCACAGGTGCAACCAGCCAGGCCTGGACGGGGATAAACAGACTTCAGTTCTCTATCCACTGAGGGTCATTTGACCTCAAGCAAATCACTTAAACTCTCTGAGCCTCAGTTTCCACTAAGGCAGGGGTTCCAGAGCGTGGTCCCCAGACAAGCAGCATCAGCATTGCCTGGGAACTTAAGAGAAACATACATTTTCAGTCTCCACATCGGACCTATTTATTGCACCTGCAGCTCTGGGGCTGGGGTGCCACAATCTGTGTTTCCAAGTCCTCCTGGGGATTCTGATGCAGCTCAAGAGCCTCTCTGCTTGAAGGCCATGACCCCCGTGCTGGGTACACACTGGAGTCACCTGGGGAGTTTCTACAACAGTCCCAGAACCCGGGCCACACTTCAGACCAATGACATCACCATCTCTGATGTAAATGAGGTGAGACCTGGGCCTCAATACTATTTTGAAGCTTCCCTGGTGATGCCAGCTGCCTGTTCTCTGGAGATGATCACACAGTCCTGGCAGGAAGTGGAGAGCCGGGTCTAAGAGCACAGATGGAGAAACACAAGTGTGAATGAGGCCTCCTCTTGGCCCCTGTGGCCTGCAGATGGCCCACTGCTCCCCACTCTTCCCCTGCCTTTTGGGCAGGGCCCGGCAAGCGTGCAGGTGGGGTACGGATGAGCGATGAGAGCGCTTTTAGGAAGATGCGCGCAGCGGCCATGCTGAGGATGGACTGTGAACTATAAAGGGGCTTCATAGAAGTCTGTGATATTTCAACCAGGTCCAACTGTTTTTCATTCATCAGAAAAAGTCCTGAAGGTCTGCAAACTTGTGCAAGTTGAATAGGCCCTAAAATTGATGGCTCCTCCCGACAGCCTCTCCCTTGGAGCAATTTGCCATTTAAAGATCGGTTCTACCGAAGACCTTGAAGCTGTTCCCACCACCAGCCCGGCCTGGACTTTGAGTGGGAATCAGATGCTGTGTTTCCTGCCAACCTTGGCCTTGAGTCCCAGCCAGGGAACACCAGAGGCTGCGTGGAATCCAGAAGAGTCTCCGAAGGCCCCTCTGTGGGAGCTTTTCTTGTGGTTGGTCCAGTGCCGTGTGTTTCTTTCTTTTGATGTTACGGAACCTTTGCATCCCTCTTCACCCCTGCTTGGCCTTCAAACCCCTCAACAGCAGTAACAATAAGGATGACAAGGAAGCAGCCACACACACCAGGCCCACCGCGGGGCCCTCACCTGAGCCAAAAGCATGGGAGCTGGTGACACCCCTCTCGTCCCTGCAGACTTATTCTCCAGCTCTCCTCCATGTCTGGGAGGCTGATGTCTACGGTCTGCTTCATCCCCGCTCCCTTGCTGTCTGTCTGGTTGGGTTTAACCAAAGGAAGGCACCAGGAGAAAACAGAAACGGCAGGAGGAGTGACAGGCTGGGGTGTTCGTTCCTCTGGCTCTCTCCATCGGTCCCAGTGTGGTCCCGGCTCGCCTACAGAGCGTCTCAGCTGCTGCAGACCATCCTGTCTCTACAGCCACTGGTCTGGGCAGGGCCCAGTTGCCACTCCTGCTAACCTCTCTCCCCCTGCCCCTGCGGCCTGGGCGCTAACGGCTGCCATGTTGCCAGGCCTGGGCGCTTCAGTCTCCCTTAATAGTGTCACCCCTTTAACACTGCCCACACTTTGGAACCACGTGAAACTGCTGTGTCTGTAGGTCAAAAATGGTCAAATCCCTGGCAGTTCCATAGGGTTCATCTAGTAAAGAGTCCCTTCCTTAACTCCCTTCAGTTAACCCCTCCCAAGTGTGCCTCTGTGTCCTGCTCAACCCGCACGGCAGGTGTGGGGAGATGCTGTGAGCATCCATTCACAGGTGAGAACAGAGACTCAAAGGCCTTTGCTGAATCGTCCCAGGTGAAGCGTAAGAGTGCGAAAGTAGTGAAGTTGAGAGTTTACCGTGTGTCGGTTGCTGCGCTAACAGTTCATACAGGTGATCTCATTTAGTCCTCAGAACTCTGAGGTACAGACTGTTCTTCTACCCACTGTAGACTGTTATTGTCCCCAGTGGGGACATCGAAGCCTGGGTAAGTTAAGAGCAGGTGACTCCTTCTGGTCAAACTCAGCCAGAAGCAAGAGGGAAGGAAGCTTGGAGGAAGCCTCCAGAGATTGGCCCCCCAGGGCACAGGACAGGACAGAGAAGGTGGAGACGGGCCCGAAGGGACAGGAGGCGATTAACAAGGTCCCGTGCTTTGGGTTCAGATAAAAGGAGAGAGTGTGTGGGCCCAGCACTGGGCCGGTGGCCTCACTGCAGACCCTTAATCACAGCCTGGTTTTTAGCCCTCCAGCCCGTGTGCTGCTTCTACCGAGCTCCTTCCCGCTGAACTGTGTGACCTTCCACTCTCTTCACTCTGTCTTCTCCCTCCCACCGGCGGCCCTTGACATATTTAGTACAAGATTCGGTACATCATACAGCTGTAGGAGGCGATGGAACCACAGGTGAGAGCGATTAAGCCTGGAGAATGCCAAGTGAGTGGCACCCTGTCCCAGGGTCACTAGGGTCACCACTGTCTTGAGGCTTTGCACTGGGGCACAGCCCACCTCCCCTTCCCCCGACTCTTTTAAGTTCACGTTCAGCCCCTTGGGACCCTACTGCACTCCTCCCAAAGCGATGCAGTCGACAGGAAGCTTTGGAGCCACAGAGACCGTGACCAGCGCCAGCGTCTCCTAACTCGGTGCCCTGGACCCCTCACCTGGCCCCCCTGCACACAGCATCCTCCCTTTCAGGGAGGTAAGGCCCTCCCCCGCTCAGAGAGACTAAGAAGACAAAATAAGATAGCAAAGGTAAAACATGTAGAACCTACAAGCATTTGATAAAGGGCTGGTTCTGGTCCCTCCTTCTGGAAATAATCGATCTAGTCTGGAGATTATAATTGCTGGTTAAAAGGAGAGGCTAAAACTGTTTATCACACTTTGATTTTATGTACCTGGGATTAGAAAACTTGCCTTAAAAGATGGTTTTCTTGGTTTTACTGTGAAATTTCAGGATTTCCTTGGCAACGGCGGAAGACAAAGAAGTCAGTCAAAGGCCACCCAGGGAGGGAGGAGTTGAAGGCGATTTATTCCTCTTAAATTAATTTCCATAAGAAGTGAGTGAGTTAAAAGAAAATATTATGTAAATGAAAAGCCCAGGTGGAATATTACATGGCTGTTAGAAAGAATGAACTACTAATCTACATATCAACACAGAGAGATAAGCTGAAATGAAAAGAATGTTGTAGACTCAATATGCATTTTGTGGCATCATTTACAGAACACTTAAAACATACCCCAGGGGCTTCCCTGGTGGCGCAGTGGTTGCGCGTCCGCCTGCCGATGCAGGGGAACCGGGTTCGCGCCCCGGTCTGGGGGGATCCCGCATGCCGCGGAGCGGCTGGGCCCGGGAGCCATTGCGCGTCCGGAGCCTGTGCTCCGCAACGGGAGAGGCCGCAGCAGAGGAAGGCCCGCATACCACAAAAAAAAAAAAAAAAAAAAAAAACATACCCCAAAGAGGACTACTGATATTTTTCATGACTACATGTATATAACTGTAAAGATACACAAAACTGACTAACAGTATGGTGTTTCCTGTGGAAGGGAAAGGGGAAAGAGAGGAAGGAGTACGGCCAAGATTGATGATCAAAGGGGATATAAAGTATTAAGAGTTTTAAATCCTTGTTTTTTAAGGAGAGACAAAGTGACTTGAAGGAAATATAACATGATGCTAAAATTCTGGATGGAAGCAACACGATGTTTACCAAATATTCTTGCCTTTTCCTTTATTTTATAAATCTCTCAACATAAATAACACAGAGGGTATGAAGATACGCAAAAAAATCACCCAGAAGGGATAGCTGGAGGTGGCAACACCAAGCTAGGCCAGTTGCCCAGTTCCAAGGATGCGAAAATGACAGTCGAGTGTCAGTATCACAGTGTCATACTCGAGTGGTAGGTGCAGAAAGGGAACTGTCCCATATCTGTGACAGATGGGAGCCAGGAAAGGTCTTCTGGAGGAGGCGACACCAGAGCTGTCGTTAAGAATCGGGGCTGGGATCCATCGGCCGATGAACAGAAAAATAAAAGGTGGTACATCCACACGATGGAATGTTACTTGGCAGTAAAAAGGAATGAAGTACTGAGACATCCCTCAGCACAGATGCACCTGAATGACGCTGTGCTTAAATGAAAGAAACCAGACACAAAAGGCCACAGATTGTACGATTCAATTTTTACGAAACGGTCAGAATAGGCAAGTCCATAAAGAAAGAAAGTAGGTTAGCCATTGCAGAGGGCTGGGGGAAAGGGAGGTTGGGGAAGTCACAGGGAGGCTGCTCACGGATACAGGGTTTCTCTTTGGTTTCAAATGCATAACGAATCAGATGAGCTGAACTGCGTATTGACTGCTAATATGCATGGGGTTTCGTTGATTAAAATGTTCTAAAATTGATTGTGGTGATGGTTGCACAAGTCGGCGAATATACTAAAAATCACTTTATAACACTCTTTAAGTGGGCGAATTCTATGACTTGTGAATTCTATTTCAATAAAGGCTTTTATATTAAAGTAAAATAAAGACTCAGGACTAGGGTGTGATGGAGCAGGAGGAATCATGACTGAAAACAGCTCAGCCCATCTCCCTACTTCAGCAAAGATTTCTCTCTCCCCCTCTGCACAATCTATGCTTGGGATGCTGAGACACAGAAAAGACCCAGGCAGACAGGACCTGTGCCGCCGTGCAGGTTCTTGCCTGGTGAGTAGAGAGAAGCAATCACTCTGATGGTCTAAAGTGACACAGAAATGCCTTAAAAACTTTGTAGGAAATCGACAGATCTGGAAGGTGGGGAAACACCCTTCAGACAGAGGGAATGACGTGTACACAAGTGCGGAAGCAAGAGAGACTGAGGCTTTGCAAGGAGTTCGGGCAGGATGCAAGCACTGAAAGGAGATGGCTGTAAAGAGACAGGCCAGGGGTGGAAGAGCCTTGGACACACACGTGATGAAACCTCTGACAAGACCCGGCTTCCCATCTTTCCTCCTGCACCACCTACCCCTCCCCACAATGTGTAAAAGGAAAACTCCATTTCCTCTGGGACTGTCCTCTACAAAGATCTTGTCTAAGATGGTGCTGAATTCTTTTGTTGGCTCCAGACTTCCCAGACAAGAGACCATAGCCTGCCTACAATCTTCTTCCGCTGACCCCTCTGGTTTCTGGAAAATGAACTCTGTGTACGTGAACCAGATGGTCCCTTGTGCAGAGTAGATGGCCATGTCAGCCAGGAGCTAGCTCTACGTGGCCAAGTCACTCTCACAGACAGCACTTACACGGCCTTGGGAGGAGACTCTAAATAAACGTGCTTGGAGTCGGTTAATTAAAGTCACGACCCCATCTTGTCTATCTCAAGATGATAAAAATGAGCTGTTATGTCTCCCCACTGCTCTCTGGATTTAACGTGATAAATATCAGGGGTAATATATCGTATGGAGAGCTCACCGAGGCACAGGGGAAACGTATCTCCAATCTTTATTACATTGCCTCTTCTCCACGAGGGCCGCCTGATTTGGAGGGTGCTTAGTTCCTTCATTTATCACTGCTACTGGTAACAGGAGTTGGATGTCAAAGCCCCATTTTCTTCCCTCATCCCCCCCGTCATGCTAGATATGACTGATTCATGGCTGGGCCTGCCTAACAGCCGGATCCCACATACTCCACCTTGTAATCATGAAAAATACTCTCTCCCCTTCAACGGGACTGTCACCCTCACTGCCTTATCAACAGGCAAGACTTTATTCTTGTCCTCTTGCCACTGGGTTCAAACGAAAAGAGAAGTAAAAGCACATTTCTAAAGAAGCGGTCCATTTTCTTTAATCTCTTCAAATTGCTTGTCCACTCGAACTCTCTTTTTGCCAATGGGAAGAGACACCAGCGCTGAATAAAACATTCAGACCCCTGGCAGCGTCTGGATAAGGTCGGATCAGGCTGCTCAGGGAGGAATACTAACACTCGCAAGAAGGGCGACATTAGTCACTGCCCTTCCTCTTTCCACGTCCCGGGCACAGAAACAGCATGTGAGAATGATACCAGCGGTGGCAATCTCGTCCTGTGTGTAACACACCTCGTAACGGTTCTGTTGAATAAGCTGACTCTATTTAACACATGCAAGGCGTGGTCTGGCAACTTGAAAAGGTTCAGGATGTTCCTTTCTTTGCGCATTGGCACCCAAGGGTGTCGACTAAAACTTACAATGTGTTTCTATAATAAATGACACAGAGAAGTTAGGACGCACGCAGATTGAGGACCGCAGTCAGCTTCAGGGCCAGGACTGCCTCAGCTGTGCGCAGGAGGGCAACGCATAAGACACCAAAGGGATGAGGAAAGGAAGGCGCAGCTCCGGAAAACAGCTGATGTGCAAGGCACAGGAGAAACTGACCAGGTGAGCTCAAAATCTGGTAGCTTTAGCGGCTTAGTGAGCAATGGTATGACGTGTATGTACAAGCTCACCTACAATGCCTGGCTTACAGGAGACAGACAATGAATATTTTTGTACAAAGGGATATTGAATGCTGGAGCTTTGATTTCTTAAAACTGCTTAAAGTAAAAGAAGGAAAGTTCCAATTTATCTAACTCAAAATAATTTAGGCAGAGTTTGACATTTTTGACACTTAAAAGTTGTTACTGTTGTCTCTTAATCTAATTCATATTGTTTATCTGTTCCTACTTATTTAATAAATTACTTTATAAAATGCATATGCCTTTATTAATACTTCATGTATATA
>NC_041214.2:28190543-28196785 GCF_002837175.3 Physeter macrocephalus
GCCTGCGCGTCCGGAGCCTGTGCTCCGCAACGGGAGAGGCCGCAGCAGAGGAAGGCCCGCATACCACAAAAAAAAAAAAAAAAAAAAAAAACATACCCCAAAGAGGACTACTGATATTTTTCATGACTACATGTATATAACTGTAAAGATACACAAAACTGACTAACAGTATGGTGTTTCCTGTGGAAGGGAAAGGGGAAAGAGAGGAAGGAGTACGGCCAAGATTGATGATCAAAGGGGATATAAAGTATTAAGAGTTTTAAATCCTTGTTTTTTAAGGAGAGACAAAGTGACTTGAAGGAAATATAACATGATGCTAAAATTCTGGATGGAAGCAACACGATGTTTACCAAATATTCTTGCCTTTTCCTTTATTTTATAAATCTCTCAACATAAATAACACAGAGGGTATGAAGATACGCAAAAAAATCACCCAGAAGGGATAGCTGGAGGTGGCAACACCAAGCTAGGCCAGTTGCCCAGTTCCAAGGATGCGAAAATGACAGTCGAGTGTCAGTATCACAGTGTCATACTCGAGTGGTAGGTGCAGAAAGGGAACTGTCCCATATCTGTGACAGATGGGAGCCAGGAAAGGTCTTCTGGAGGAGGCGACACCAGAGCTGTCGTTAAGAATCGGGGCTGGGATCCATCGGCCGATGAACAGAAAAATAAAAGGTGGTACATCCACACGATGGAATGTTACTTGGCAGTAAAAAGGAATGAAGTACTGAGACATCCCTCAGCACAGATGCACCTGAATGACGCTGTGCTTAAATGAAAGAAACCAGACACAAAAGGCCACAGATTGTACGATTCAATTTTTACGAAATGGTCAGAATAGGCAAGTCCATAAAGAAAGAAAGTAGGTTAGCGATTGCAGAGGGCTGGGGGAAAGGGAGGTTGGGGAAGTCACAGGGAGGCTGCTCATGGGTACAGGGTTTCTCTTTGGTTTCAAACGCATAACGAATCAGATGAGCTGAACTGTGTATTGACTGCTAATATGCATGGGGTTTCGTTGATTAAAATGTTCTAAAATTGATTGTGGTGATGGTTGCACAAGTCGGCGAATATACTAAAAATCACTTTATAACACTCTTTAAGTGGGTGAATTCTATGACTTGTGAATTCTATTTCAATAAAGGCTTTTATATTAAAGTAAAATAAAGACTCAGGACTAGGGTGTGATGGAGCAGGAGGAATCATGACTGAAAACAGCTCAGCCCATCTCCCTACTTCAGCAAAGGTTTCTCTCTCCCCCTCTGCACAATCTATGCTTGGGATGCTGAGACACAGAAAAGACCCAGGCAGACAGGACCTGTGCCGCCGTGCAGGTTCTTGCCTGGTGAGTAGAGAGAAGCAATCACTCTGATGGTCTAAAGTGACACAGAAATGCCTTAAAAACTTTGTAGGAAATCGACAGATCTGGAAGGTGGGGAAACACCCTTCAGACAGAGGGAATGACGTGTACACAAGTGCGGAAGCAAGAGAGACTGAGGCTTTGCAAGGAGTTCGGGCAGGATGCAAGCACTGAAAGGAGATGGCTGTAAAGAGACAGGCCAGGGGTGGAAGAGCCTTGGACACACACGTGATGAAACCTCTGACAAGACCCGGCTTCCCATCTTTCCTCCTGCACCACCTACCCCTCCCCACAATGTGTAAAAGGAAAACTCCATTTCCTCTGGGACTGTCCTCTACAAAGATCTTGTCTAAGATGGTGCTGAATTCTTTTGTTGGCTCCAGACTTCCCAGACAAGAGACCATAGCCTGCCTACAATCTTCTTCCGCTGACCCCTCTGGTTTCTGGAAAATGAACTCTGTGTACGTGAACCAGATGGTCCCTTGTGCAGAGTAGATGGCCATGTCAGCCAGGAGCTAGCTCTACGTGGCCAAGTCACTCTCACAGACAGCACTTACACGGCCTTGGGAGGAGACTCTAAATAAACGTGCTTGGAGTCGGTTAATTAAAGTCACGACCCCATCTTGTCTATCTCAAGATGATAAAAATGAGCTGTTATGTCTCCCCACTGCTCTCTGGATTTAACGTGATAAATATCAGGGGTAATATATCGTATGGAGAGCTCACCGAGGCACAGGGGAAACGTATCTCCAATCTTTATTACATTGCCTCTTCTCCACGAGGGCCGCCTGATTTGGAGGGTGCTTAGTTCCTTCATTTATCACTGCTACTGGTAACAGGAGTTGGATGTCAAAGCCCCATTTTCTTCCCTCATCCCCCCCGTCATGCTAGATATGACTGATTCATGGCTGGGCCTGCCTAACAGCCGGATCCCACATACTCCACCTTGTAATCATGAAAAATACTCTCTCCCCTTCAACGGGACTGTCACCCTCACTGCCTTATCAACAGGCAAGACTTTATTCTTGTCCTCTTGCCACTGGGTTCAAACGAAAAGAGAAGTAAAAGCACATTTCTAAAGAAGCGGTCCATTTTCTTTAATCTCTTCAAATTGCTTGTCCACTCGAACTCTCTTTTTGCCAATGGGAAGAGACACCAGCGCTGAATAAAACATTCAGACCCCTGGCAGCGTCTGGATAAGGTCGGATCAGGCTGCTCAGGGAGGAATACTAACACTCGCAAGAAGGGCGACATTAGTCACTGCCCTTCCTCTTTCCACGTCCCGGGCACAGAAACAGCATGTGAGAATGATACCAGCGGTGGCAATCTCGTCCTGTGTGTAACACACCTCGTAACGGTTCTGTTGAATAAGCTGACTCTATTTAACACATGCAAGGCGTGGTCTGGCAACTTGAAAAGGTTCAGGATGTTCCTTTCTTTGCGCATTGGCACCCAAGGGTGTCGACTAAAACTTACAATGTGTTTCTATAATAAATGACACAGAGAAGTTAGGACGCACGCAGATTGAGGACCGCAGTCAGCTTCAGGGCCAGGACTGCCTCAGCTGTGCGCAGGAGGGCAACGCATAAGACACCAAAGGGATGAGGAAAGGAAGGCGCAGCTCCGGAAAACAGCTGATGTGCAAGGCACAGGAGAAACTGACCAGGTGAGCTCAAAATCTGGTAGCTTTAGCGGCTTAGTGAGCAATGGTATGACGTGTATGTACAAGCTCACCTACAATGCCTGGCTTACAGGAGACAGACAATGAATATTTTTGTACAAAGGGATATTGAATGCTGGAGCTTTGATTTCTTAAAACTGCTTAAAGTAAAAGAAGGAAAGTTCCAATTTATCTAACTCAAAATAATTTAGGCAGAGTTTGACATTTTTGACACTTAAAAGTTGTTACTGTTGTCTCTTAATCTAATTCATATTGTTTATCTGTTCCTACTTATTTAATAAATTACTTTATAAAATGCATATGCCTTTATTAATACTTCATGTATATACACACACACACACACACACACACACATAATATACATTTACACATATCAAATGGATTTCTCCCCCAGAACTTAGAATCCCAGTCCTCAAGTTGTTTTCAGCCCCACAAATAACCTGGTGGCAGGGGAGAGATACAGGGCATTCATTGTTGAGGAGAAAGAAATCAATAGTGTTTTTAACACAGGCTCTAAATCTGAATTAGCTATAGGAATATCATGCATGGTTATAAACTAAAAACTCTAATTTATTTACAAATAGTTCCACACGTTTTTCATATTGTCAGTACTAAAAACACAAGTATTAACGTGCAAACGATGGACGTACAAACTAGAAAGATCCATGTGACTAGGAATGAAGAATTTGACCAAAACCCTAACAGTGAACAGTGGTGGAAGCAGGAGACGAAAGCAAGTTGGCAAAATGCATCCCAAAGCCTTAAAAGGTCTCTACCCCTTGGTCTCAAATTTCCACATTCTAAGAATTCATCTTAAGGACATCATCAGAAATACACACGAAAGATTTATATTCAAATATGTTCACCGCAGCCACATTTACAAAGAGAACAAATGGAATCAAAGTATTCAGGAAAAGGAAATGGATTAAATAAATTATGGTGGATGCAAGGGACAGACTTGCATCTATTACACAATGAATGAATGAATGAAGTTCCAAATCAACACTAGCCCAGAAACCCTTAAGAGAAGAAGAGCAGTATGAACTGGCCTCACCAGATATCTAGGGATAAGTGGCTCAGATTGTCAGGATCAATGAAGTAAAGACAAACTCACTGGAACAGAGCAGTTTGAGCTCATAACGTGTTTTCTCTAAAAACAGGTTAACCCATGTGAAATTGCCAATATTGGATCACTTTAACCAACAACATGACAATTTCATATAGCTTAACCGAATACATTTTCCCAAGCTCTAGCTAATGAAAAGACTAGAAACAATGAAAAACCCAGCAGCAATGGCACCCCTACTACCTAAAAAACATTTTTCAGTAAAAGGAACAAAGACCCCTTAGAGAAATGGTTAATTCTAGGTCTGGGGCAGGAGATGAACAAGAGGAGGCATGTGCAGCCTGTGTATGTTTCGACACAAAGCACGGATGTCATCAAAGACTACGGAATTGTGTCTCAGAGAACCCAGGGGCCGGCCTAAAGAGGATTCCACGGACCACAGATGGGTCAATTTGAATATCAATAATAATGTTAACTGAAACATTATTATCTGAATAATTACTGAAAAGCACATCAAATGTGCTTCAATCCATGTTTTCACAGAACACAAAACACACATTAGTGACCTTCAAGTAAGGAAGATTAAGGAACCAACTCCTTAGTTTGATATATGCCAAACAGTTAATAAAGGGAAGTTTATCTTAATAAAAGTCTTTCAGCTAAAAAGTGCAGAAGGAATGATAAACTTGGAATATCACTATTCCACAGGCCCCAGTGAAATGATTACTTAGGCAATAATCATTAACGACTACCAATGCCACAAAAGTAAGGACAATCAGATATTACATACCATCTGATGGAAATATGCTACACCACATGAAGTCACCTTGCCAAAACTTCAAACCAGAACCTAGCAAAGTTCTAGAGCTAACTATCAGTTTACCGGAAATACAGAGGAGAGAGGAACATGTTATAAAGATACCACAGGGACATAATTTTAGACTGTGGGAAACTCTACAGAAAAAATTAACATATAAGCTGCAAGAAAAAAGAGTGTGTGTGCACGCGTGCACACGCAGGGAGACTTTTAAATTAAAACACACTTCTGAGACGTATCAGCCAATTGCAGTTTATGGACTTTATTTGAACCTTATTCAAACAAACCGTAAAAATCTTTTATAAGCCAACTGGGGAAATTTGAACAGTGACTGCATATTTCATGATGATAAGAAATTACTATTAATTTTTAGGTGAGATAATGACACTGTGGATATGTATTTAATGATAAGCCCTTATCTTTTAGAGATCCAGGCTCCCGTATTGATAAAAGACATATGATGCTTAAGAGGTCCTTCAAAATACCTCCACGGCAGATGACTCAAAAGTGCTGAACCTGGGGAACTGTACATGAAGGTTTATAACAGTGGTGTGTTTCTTGTCATATCTGTTTGAAATTTTCCAGCCTCAAAAAGTTCTTTAAAAGTTTGAAAATAATCATTAAGATTGTTAAAATGTGTCAATGTATTTGTTTTCAGAAAAAGGATGTTACAAAATTGCATGTACTGTATGATTCCAAATTGGTATATAAATATATACCTATAACACAGAGAAAAGACGAAAATTATACACTCCAAAATGCAAACTGTAATTATCTTAGGGTGCAGGGATTATGTAAGACTTATTTCCTTTATATTTTTATTTTCTGTAATTTGTACTTCTTTATAGTTATCACACACATTTTAATATAAAAAGTATTATCGCTCTTTACCTCTAACAGTGTGCATAATGTTCAATAATTGGATTAAATATACTACCATCTATAAATAAATATGATCTAAAATGCCAGTCAAAATTAATGACAACATGCTAAATGTTGGAAATATTCTGATGAGTGACAGAATGTCTTGCATTTTATCTGATGCTCAATCTCCTATAAAAACAGATCTAGCATCCTCACTGAAGGGACAAGAATAATCGGAGTGGGCAGAGCATTCAATGCGATGCTGTGATTTGGACATTAATACTCTGTCCACTTCATGCACAATGGGGAAGGAAAGTAGACTCTGAAAGTGAAAATCCAAACATTTCCAAACGTCTTAGTTGTGCCCAGATTTGGACATTTTTTTTTTTTTTTTTTGTGGTATGCAGGCCTCCCTCTGTTGTGGCCTCTCCCGTTGCGGAGCACAGGCTCCGGACGC
>NC_041214.2:28196863-28197912 GCF_002837175.3 Physeter macrocephalus
GCGCAGGCTCAGCGGCCATGGCTCACGGGCCCAGCCGCTCCGCGGCATGTGGGATCCTCCCAGACCGGGGCGCGAACCCGTGTCCCCTGCATCGGCAGGAGGACGCGCAACCACTGCGCCACCAGGGAAGCCCCTGGACATTTTTTTAAATTAATTTTTTTTGGAGTATAGTGATTTACAATGTTATGTTAGTTTCTGCCGTACAGCAAAGTGAATCAGTTATACATATACATATACCCACTCTTTTTTAGATTCTTTTCCCATATAGGCCATTACAGAGTACTGAGTAGAGTTCCCCGTGCTATACAGTAGGTTGGACTTTTTACTTACATATCTGTATTATGATAGGTACCCCAGGATATCATTAATTCCCACTTACTTCAAACAGGTGTATCAACAAGGAAAGGTACAGTTGTACAATGCCATCTGAATCTTCAGGGCAAACACTTGACAAGGTCATGGGATTCTTCTAGACTTGAGCCAAGCTGTCTCAGAGCCGGTTCTAATTAAAAGCATCATAAATCACTCTATGGATTTTGGGCTGGGCTGGAAGTGTTTTAGATCAAGCATACCTCAGAGATACTGCGGGTTCGGTTCCAGACCACTGCAATAAAGCGAATATGTCCATAAAGCGAATCATGTGAATGCTTTGGCTCCCCAGTGCACATAAAAGTTATATTTACACTATACTGAAGTATTAAGTGTGTCTAAAAAAAAATGCACATGCCTTGATTAAAAGTACTTTACTGCTAAACAGTGCTAACCATCATCTGAGCCTTCAGCAAGTCGCAGTAGTAACATCCAAGATCACCGATCACAGATTACCATGCAAGTATAATAACCATGAAAAAGTTTGAAATATTGTGAGAATTACCAAAAGGCGACACAGAGACATGAAGTGAGCTAACGTTGTTGGAAAAGTGGTGCCGATAGACTTGCTCGACGCAGAATTGCCACAAACCTTCAATTTGTTAAAAAAAAAAAAAAAAAAAAAAAAAGTGCAATAAAGCAAAATGCAATAAAACAAGGTATGTCTGTAATCTGGGGGG
>NC_041214.2:28197928-28303454 GCF_002837175.3 Physeter macrocephalus
GTGCCGTTAAACTTGCCCGACGCACAATTGCCACAAACCTTCAATTTGTTAAAAAAAAAAAAAAAAAAAAAAAAAAAAGCAGCAGTATCCGAGAAGTGCAATAAAAAGAGGTCTGCCTGTAATGGAATGGAGGAATGGAAACCATTCTGAAAAGTGAAACAAAACACTAGTGGAATGTATGTGCTTGCCAGGGCTTCAGAAGATAAATATTCAGCCACTCATTCACCAGATACTATCCAACATCTAGTTGGTGTCAAATCCCAGGCCAGGCAGTGGGAAAGAAAACAGGCAAATGAAGCGGTCCCCAGCTTTGCAGAGCTCCCAGTTTACTGGGAGAGACAGATTTTAATCCAATAAAAACACAAATCTATAATTACAAGTGGTGATGAACGCCCTGAGGCCAAAGAACTGGCTACTTTGTGAGCACAGGACAGGGGGCCTGGTCCAGCGCTGGTGCTAGGAGCAGGTGCCTTCCAGCCGAGATGTGGAAGATGTAAAAGCAGCACGTGGCACCCACGCAACTGGAGAGGTGAGTTGGGGGAGAAGATGCACAAAGCAGAAAAGCGCTGTCTTAAGATGGTACTTCCCAGGGATGAAGAGGAAACAAGCATGACTGGAACCCAGGGAGCTCAGAATGAGGTTGGGAAGGCAGGCAGAGGGTGGTGGACCCTCTCATTTAATCTGCATAACAGCCCTGGGAGGCAGGTATTATTATTATCCAAGATGGAGCAATTTCTCACAACTAGTAGGACTTAGAGCTGGGACTCAAACCCCGACTCCAAAGTCCACCCTCTCACCATGCTCTGTTTCTTCTATGTTCACAGGGCCGCTGTGTTGGGAATGACTGGGAGGGGCAGGGTGGGGCTGGAAGACCACCCAAGAGGCTCTCGCAGTCATCTGTTTCCTATCACCCTGTACAGTTCACAAAAAGCTTACAGTACACTGAGGACATGCCAACTAATGGGCCATCCTAGGTACTTAGTGATTCCCTTGACAAGGTACCACTGGGATCTCCAAGCCCTCTTCCAGTCTTGGGATGAATCAGAATTCCAAAGGAGGTAGAGCTTTGGTAAAAGTTCCTTAGCTGACATAGGCCATAGGACTAGCTAGCATCCTGGCTGTCCAGAGTTTAAAACTCCCTAGGAAAATGTTTTCAGAAAAATTCCAATATGTATGATTAGGCAGAAAACAATGTCCTTTGGGTGTCAGTCATCCCTAAACCAGGTAAGGGTAGGCTCCCAGAACTTCCCATAAAATTTCCCGAAAGGCCACTAAGGGCATAAGAGGGACAAGAACGGGGCTCCCAAAGCCCAAGGTGTTTGGATAGACTGTGTGTGTGGATAGATTGCTTCTTGCCCAGAATAGGATAACAATGCTTCAGTCCGAACTACCATTGTAGACCCACCAGGTACCTGGGCTTTGCTTTATTAATATACCTAATGGCCACCCCGTGAAGTAGGCATTACAATTCCCACTCTGTGGATGAGAAATGTGCATTTGGATCTAGATTTATTTGACTTCAAGTCTCTCCCCCAGAATAAATGAATTATTGAATGAAGAGGTTGCAGGAAAAAAAGTTGACTGATATCAGTGGATATCAAACTCCAAAAAATTCCCCCTGACCTTCCTCCATGCTTCTCACTCTCTTGGATCTCCAGAAGCTGGAATTCCAGCTGAAGGAGAAGTTCTGATAAAGGAGAGGAAGGCAGGGCAGGCTCCCCTAAATCTGCAAGCCCCCTGGGGTCAGCATTTGCGGGCATACTACCCACGTGGAATGCCTTATGGCAGGAAGGGGATCATTCCCAAGGAAACAGCACAGAGTACCTCTGCAGAGAGGACAAGCCGCATTTCAAACTTTGATTCCAATTGGGCATTCGAGACTCCTGTGGCCTCTGGGATTTTTATTTCCTCTTTCTCTGACAGGATGGTGACATCCCGATTCTAGGTTAATGACTAAAATATGAGAATTCTCATTAGATGCTCCCCCATAGTACCTCCCTCTCCCCTACTGTTAGAGACAACTTCTATAAAAATCATTTGCTCCTTTCCATACTGCATAGACTTGGATTTAAGCATTAATTCAGTTGCCTCAGGCTGTCACCAAGAAAATTACTTATTAATTTCTATGCACTGCAAAGCCATCTCTAAAACAAATAGAGAGTTGACTTGAGATTATCAGCATTAACCTCCATGTTCTGGCTTTGTACTTTCTGTCAGAGTCTCGAAATGTTTCAAATATAGCGTCATACACATTTTATCACATTTACAAAATGCAAATTTACTCAACATTAATTGAAAACGTCCAACGGTGAGGTCTTGAAAGTTTGCACCCTTTCAAGCTATTAAAAGGCTAAGGAGGACATTTTCTCCCATATATTATGATACAACTAATTATTTCCACCTCCTCCTGTCTAAAAAAAAAAAAAAAAAAAAAAAAAAAATGACTCAGATTAATAGGCTGTAACCTTTTGATCTTCAGCCCTTTAAGAATATGAAGAGTGCTATGGACCTCCTCCCTAGTAAAACCCAGCGTTTCACCCAGTTATGCACATGCACACACACAAAAAGTAATTTTTCACAGACATAAAACAGCATTTCAGTTATTTCCCGGCTCACCTAAGATCCCAGGAACCCTGAAGAATGTTCTGCCTCTCTTCTTTTTCAGTCTACTCAACTGTTTATTAAACCGATGGCTGCCCGTTTCATTAGTAGTGTCGGTGCTGAGTGAAGGACGCTTGCAGAATAAGCGGTATTTGTGTTTATTTCTCTGCTCCCACACTAAATTATCAGGTGTTTTGCATGCACTTTAAGAATGTGCTCATGGCCTCTGGAGAAGACAGATAAATGCACCATTGGAATGGGGCTGGGGATGTCAGGCCTGGCACCCCAGGGAAGTTACAACAGAAGCGGAAGGCTCTTCTCCGAAGCCCAGCAGCTGGCCCAAGGTGGGTGTTCAATAAAGCTGCTTTGGGGACTTCCCTGGCGGTCCAGTGGTTGAAACTCTGCGCTTCCACTGCAAGGGGTGCGGGTTCGATCTCTGGTGGGGGAACTAAGATCCTGCATGCCGTGTGGAGAGGCCAAAAAGCTACTAAAAATAAATAAATAAATAAATAAAGCTGCCTTTGGTCATCACTGTGAAGTCATTACCTTTGAGAACCTGGTCCTTGATGCGGTTCGGTTGACCCTGCCACCATGCTATGTCCCTTTGGTCTACACAGGAGGTCTGTGCAGCCTCAGTGTTCTCTTAAGCTGTGTCCCAGAGCATATCATAATTTTTCTATACTATCTACTATGTACCAGGCCTCCTATTTCTTTTCTAATATTGAAACAACTCTCTAAAGTAGGGGTCATGATTCCAATTTTACAAATAAAGAAACCGCGGCTCAGAGAGGTAAAGGGACTCATGCTGGCTTACTGGCTGATAAGTGTTGAAGCCGGATTCCACCGGACCCATCTGACTCCAGTGTCCTCGCTCTCTGTCAACGGCCAGGCTGTCTCTCTCATCTCTACAGCGCTTTTCACTTTGCTTACACACCAACTCATTTGTCGAAAACAAACCCAGAGGAGTATTTTGTTACCTTCGATTTGGTAAATGGGGAATTTGAGGGGCAAGGAGACCAAGCGACTTGCCCAAGGTCATGCAGATGGCAAAGAGCGGATGCGGGGCTGCAAGCCAGGTCCTGGGTCCTGGGCCACTGCCGACTCTGCACCATGCCTGATGCCCAGCTGACAGGAAGCAGGAAGGCGTGCCCACACTTCTGCCACCCTGTACCCGCTGTGGACCACCCAGAAATGGTACTTACTGGCCCTGGAACCTAGGTTTGGTGGGAGCAAAGACAGAGCAGGAGAATAAGAATAAATTTGAGGCAGACTCATAAAAAGACTACATGGGAAATATATTTTTAATGAGTTAATTTTTCCCCTGAGTATATTTATGAGCCTGTTCTCCCCAGCAAGCCTGTTCATTTTGCACAGACATAATTTTCAGGACAAGCCCCATGCAATATGTCCAGGGGCAGCACCCTCTTTTTGTCTGAGGTAGGGGGAGAAGGAGGTCAAAGGGTCCTCCCACCTATTTGTGCTTTGCTCTGGGCCCAGAGCAGCGTGCCCCAGTATCCCCTAGGCTAGAGAGTGCCTGGACAGCTGAGCGGTTTGAAGGTCCTGGAGTCTAACCTCCCCATTTTACAGAGGGGTCCTGAAGTCCAGAAAGAGGAGGGACTCACCCAAGGTCCCCAGTCAATTGTGCAGTGGCTGCAGGCACAGACGGTAGAGCCAGACTGCCTGATTTGAATACCAGCTCTGTCTCTCGCTAACCATGTGACTTTGGATGGATAATTCAGTCTGAGCACAGAATTACTCGAAGACATAGGAATCTTCCCCAGCACATCTCAAATCATGCAAGCTGCCAGACACCTGATTTCTTCCCCAGGTCAGCTTTGGATGACACCACCCCATTTCGCTGTAGCAGCAGAGACCCAGATCTAACAAAGAGCTTCTGAGTGTGTGTCCTCTCCATTACACCAAGTTCCAACTCGCGTATGCCGTCCTTGTTGTCAAGAGATGCCTGGAATAAGGAAACTATACAAATATCCCTTGATCTTCAAACCCATTCACTTAGATGCTTCTCCCAAATAGAGAAGCCCAGAATCAATTTGGTTCCTGAAAGTTGAGAGCAAAGCATCAAGACTTTGGATAGCAAGGGATACCTGCTCTATCTCAAAACATTTATCCAAACGATTAATCTCCTCACTTGGGACAGCAAGAGTTGCGGTAGTAAGGATGCCTCCCCGGGACCCTTCTGGGTGGCGGCCAGGACACGAACAGTCCACACCTCAACCACTCCAGGGATATGGTGGTTACGTTTCCCCAACCCACTGACAACTGTTAAGTCACTCCTCATTAGCAAATAGACAAGAATGACCAAACAAGGCTCCGCCCATCTTCCTAGTCCAAGAATGTCTTCCCTCCATGTGCCACGTGTAAAAATCGGTTTGATTTATCGCAAAATGAAACAGAGGCAAAGCATGACCACATCCCACCCCCACTGGCTTCCTAAGAATACCAGTCCTTTACCTGGATTTATTTGAGGCCCTTAAAAAAAACATCAGGCGTAGCTGTTGAAGTCTTTGGCAGAAGGGCGTCCTAGCCTTTTGACATGGTGCTGTCAAGATGTTCCAAGATGAATAAAAGCTAGAAGAGGCAGTGTCAAGCTGACGTCTCCTCAACAGAAGGCTGACAGAAAAAAGGAAGGACACATGCCCACCATTCAACAGGGGCTCCTCTTCCTTCAGCCTAATTTATGCCACAGAGCCCTTACCCTCCTTCTCTGGCTGTAATATCATGTGCCACCGAGGGGACGTCAAGGCGGAAGATGCCATTTATCTGCCATTTGGGGTCCTTAGAGAAAATATTGTTGGGCACATATTTTTAATGAACAATTCCAAAAGTGCATTCAGGAGTTTAGATTTCAGTTACATCATCTCCAGTGAGGGAACAAGACCATTTTTCTTGTAAAAAGACTGAAGAGGAGTAGGAAAGAACATTGGGTGTCAGGTACCTGACTAGCCCTGTGTCCTCCCACCCTGGGGCTGTTTCCTCAATGGGAGAATGTGGGGTACAAGGTCTCCACCGCCCCTCAGCCCCATGTGCTCTGAGTCTTCCGCCTGTCTGGAGGGTGTGGAGGAAAGAGAACCCTCCTACACTATTGGTGGGAATGTAAATTGGTACAGACACTATGGAGAACAGTATGGAGGTTCCTTAAAAAACTAAAAACAGAGCTACCATATGATCCAGCAATCCCACTCCTGGGCATATATCCGGAGAAAACCATAATTCGGAAGGATATATGCACCCCAATGTTCATTGCAGCACAATTTACAATAGCCAGGACATGAAAGCAGCCTAAATGTCCATCAACAGAGGAATGGATAAAGAAGATGTAGTACATATATACTTCTGGGTGGCGGCCAGGACACGAACAGTCCACACCTCAACCACTCCAGGGATATGGTGGTTACGTTTCCCCAACCCACTGACAACTGTTAAGTCACTCCTCATTAGCAAATAGACAAGAATGACCAAACAAGGCTCCGCCCATCTTCCTAGTCCAAGAATGTCTTCCCTCCATGTGCCACGTGTAAAAATCGGTTTGATTTATCGCAAAATGAAACAGAGGCAAAGCATGACCACATCCCACCCCCACTGGCTTCCTAAGAATACCAGTCCTTTACCTGGATTTATTTGAGGCCCTTAAAAAAAACATCAGGCGTAGCTGTTGAAGTCTTTGGCAGAAGGGCGTCCTAGCCTTTTGACATGGTGCTGTCAAGATGTTCCAAGATGAATAAAAGCTAGAAGAGGCAGTGTCAAGCTGACGTCTCCTCAACAGAAGGCTGACAGAAAAAAGGAAGGACACATGCCCACCATTCAACAGGGGCTCCTCTTCCTTCAGCCTAATTTATGCCACAGAGCCCTTACCCTCTTTCTCTGGCTGTAATATCATGTGCCACCGAGGGGACGTCAAGGCGGAAGATGCCATTTATCTGCCATTTGGGGTCCTTAGAGAAAATATTGTTGGGCACATATTTTTAATGAACAATTCCAAAAGTGCATTCAGGAGTTTAGATTTCAGTTACATCATCTCCAGTGAGGGAACAAGACCATTTTTCTTGTAAAAAGACTGAAGAGGAGTAGGAAAGAACATTGGGTGTCAGGTACCTGACTAGCCCTGTGTCCTCCCACCCTGGGGCTGTTTCCTCAATGGGAGAATGTGGGGTACAAGGTCTCCACCGCCCCTCAGCCCCATGTGCTCTGAGTCTTCCGCCTGTCTGGTGAGAGGAGACCTCCTGTACGCATTAGAAGACAGGGAAAATGGAGGCTGCAAGTGTGACCCGCACTCCCCACTTCTGTCCACTTCTTAGCTCCCTGATGATACAGTTCAGCATACACCCAGCTTTAAAGAGTCAGTATCAGGGAGCAATGCAAATCGAAACTACAATGAGGTCTCACCTCACACCAGTCAGAATGGCCATCGTCAAAAAATCTACAAATGGGCTTCCCTGGTGGCGCAGTGGTTGAGAATCCGCCTGCCGATGCAGGGGACACGGGTTCGTGCCCCGGTCCGGGAAGATCCCACGTGCCGCGGAGCAGCTGGGCCCGTGAGCCATGGCCGCTGAGCCTGCGCGTCCGGAGCCTGTGCCCCGCAACGGGAGAGGCCACAAAAGTGAGAGGCCCGCGTACCACACACAAAAAAAATATCTACAAACAAGAAATGCTGGAGAGGGTGTGGAGGAAAGAGAACCCTCCTACACTATTGGTGGGAATGTAAATTGGTACAGACACTATGGAGAACAGTATGGAGGTTCCTTAAAAAACTAAAAACAGAGCTACCATATGATCCAGCAATCCCACTCCTGGGCATATATCCGGAGAAAACCATAATTCGGAAGGATATATGCACCCCAATGTTCATTGCAGCACAATTTACAATAGCCAGGACATGAAAGCAGCCTAAATGTCCATCAACAGAGGAATGGATAAAGAAGATGTAGTACATATATACAATGGAATATTACTCAACCATAAAAAAGAACAAAATAATGTCATTTGCAGCGACATGGATGGGCCTAGAGATTGCCATACTGAGTGAAGTAAGTCTGACAGAGAAAGACAAAATGTCAGATGATATTGCTTATATATGGAATCTAAAAAACTGGTACAAATGAACCTATTTACAAAACAGAAATTGAGTCACAGATGTAGAAAACAAACTTATGGTTACCGGGGGCGGGGAAGGGGGAAGGGATAAATTGGGACATTGGGATTGACATATACACACCGCTATACGTATAAAATAGATAACTAATAAGAACCTACTGTATAGCACAGGGAACTCTATTCGGTGCTCTGTCATGACCTATATGGGAATGGAGTCTAGAAGAGAGTGGATATGTGTATATGTATGGCTGATTCCCTTTGCTGTGCAGCAGAAACTAACACAACATTGTAAATCAACTATAGTCCGATTAAAAAATTAATTTAAAAAAACCCAAACAAACCAACAAAAACAAGAGAGTCAGTATCAGGGAAAGGAGAAAGAGCAGGGGCTCTGTGGGCAGCCATCCTGGGACTTGTATTCTACCTCTAACCAGAGGTCTAACACTGGGGAAGTGACCTAGCTCTTCATTTCCATCCCTATAATGGGTATAATATTATCTACTTCACGAGAGGATGACGTGGCATGGGGTAAGTCAAGCAGCTAGTATGTGCCTGGCACTTCGCAAGCCCTGCAGACAGGAAAGGGTGACTTTGCATCCTGCGGTTTTTGCCAGCACACAGCTCCTGACAATTCTCAGTGCTGCCGCATGCAGTGATGGACAGTGTGTTTCATCACTGAACCAAAAATCAGAAAATGCAGAGCCAAGGCGAAATGCTAAGAGAACCGGCTGAAGCTCTGACCTCTCAGAAATAGCTTTGGCTTCTCTGAACTTGGCCTTTGGGAACTCTATCGGCTGTATTCTGGCAACTTGGAAATTCACTGAGGTCTCCAACCTGAGTCTCTGGAGATCTCAGTGTTAGACTGACCAAGGTGATGCAGAGGGATCAGTAGATGGGGAGCAGAAATAAGGAGGAATCCTAGAAGAATCAAACGATAATGATCCCAGCACCAGAGATGAAAATAACACAAACGCGAAAGCTCGGGGGGGAATTTAATTTCTAAATTTACAATATTTAGACATCTGAAATATAGCACGTCTCATTTCTGTGTTTTGCATGTGTGCATTTCTTACATGTAGACATTCCCCAAGCCCAAATTCCCTACCGAGTTCCTAATTCATTGAGTCAGATAGTTTGCAGAAGAGTATTCTAAAGGCTTGGCAATGTTTTTACGAGGATGACTTCAAATTTTGAACAATAAAGTTAAAAGTCAACATGTAGGGCAGAGGCCTTGCACGCGTAGGCCTGACATCCTCATCGGTGTTCTGTTTTCCCCCGGGATCCTTTACAGATCTAAATTCAACTGTGAACGCCAAGGACACACGCATTACCATATGGACACCAGACTTTGAAATCACAAAACTCATTATTTCTGCCATACTTAAAATGTAAAAAGTCAGGGAAAAAAACAACAAAGGAGAGAATTCATTTCTCTTCAAAAATTGTTTCCTTCCTCCATTTACTGCAAACCATCTCCATTCTCACTACAGACAGAGGGAGAGAAACCTCTAGAAAGCCTGAGAGAATGTGCTGGAGTCTCGGAATGAGAATGTCCCAGATCCTGGGAGTTTGGGGAAGAGGCAGAGAAAAGAGGAGATGGAAACAATTTTAAGACGAAACAGCATGAATATGGAAGTGACCCACTGAAACCCATCACACAGTTTCAGAAGGAAGACCTCGGCTTCCTGCACAGCCTGCCCCGTACGAGTCAGTGGGGCTTTTTAAATGTAATACAGAAGCTCCACCACTCACTCTGCAGGGGCCGTGCTCTTCTTAGCCGCAGCTTCTGGGATGGCTAATTCTGTGTGTCAGCTTGACTGGACTCCAGGGTGCCCAGAGAGCTGACAAAACCTTATTTCTGAGTGTGTCTAGGAAGGTGTCTCCAGATGAAATTAGCATTGAATCAGTGGACTGAGAAGCCGTTTGCCCACCAGTGCAAACGGGCATCGTTCACTCGGCTGAGGGCCTGAATAGAATAAAAAAGGCAGAGAAAAGAGGGATTTGTCTCTTCCTGCCTGGTTGCTTGAGCTGGGACAGAGATCTTCTGGTCTCTGAGCTCCAGATTCGCAGGCCTTCGGACTTAGAGTCAATCATACCCCCAGCTTGTCCTGGGTCCCCAGCTTGCAAACAGCAGATTGTGAGACTTCTCAGCCTCCATATTTGTATGAGCCAACTTCTCAAAACAAATCTTCGTGTGTGTGTGTGTGTGTGTGTGTGTGTGTGTGTGTGTGTGCGTGTACACACATCCTATTGGCTCTGTTTCTCTGGAGACCCCTGACTAATACAGCTTCCGAGACAGAAAACCCAATTTGGAACATTCTCATTTTCTCAAACTCTACCCCCCTTGGCTAAATCCCCGCACCCCATATGCCCTCTTCAAAGAGGCAGATCCAGGAGCAACCCCTCTCTACCTGTTGAGATTCTGGGGCTGCAGGAACAAATCGTCACACACTGGGTGGCCTAGAAACTTCTTCTCTCACTGTTTTAGACGCCAGAAACCCCAAATCAAAATTCGTCAGGGCCATGTTCCTTCTGAAGGCACTAGGGAAGGGCCGTTCCTTGCCTCTTCCAGCTTCTGGGGGCCCCTGGCCTTCTCGGCTTGGGGCTGCATCCCCTGCATCTCTGTGTCCTCTCCTCTTCTGATAAAGATGCCAGTGGTTGGATTTAGGCCCCAGTTTAACACAGTAGAACCTCATCTTAACCAGTTACACCTGCAAAGATCCCATTTCCAAATAAGGCCACCTTCTGAGGTTCTGTGGACACCAGTCAACCCACTACTACGTCTAAGGCAAAGCCGTCTCTCCGGCTCCTCCACCCGGCCCGCCGAGTCACGTGGGCTCTGACGAAGCCTCTGGGCTGACAACTGCAGGAGAAGGACCGACACTTATTTTTCCAGGTTCTCCTGAAATACACAGCAGAAGGGGAAGTCTCACCACCAGTCCCAAATCTACCCTGTGATGCCACTGGCAATAATCCCCAGAGCTCCGTTCAGGGCAGGGTGGGGGGAGGTTATCCCCTCAGGCGCTGCGCGATGAGGCTCCCCAGGTCACTGTCCCACCTCTGGCTCAGGGACCTGGGCTCTCAGCCGGGAGGCAGGGAGGCGCCCCAGGCACGGGCAGTGTGGAGTGGGGGAGGCCTCTGAGATGGGGGTCTCCCCTCCCCTCCGGGGGCCCCTGGTACCCATCTGTAAGACGAAGAGCCAGCTCTGGCTCCCAGACGTTCCTGGCAGGGGACAGTGAGAGCTAACCGAGGCAGGAGGGCCTCGGGGACAGAGGTCTCACACTGAGCCCGCCCAGCCCCAGAGTGTCACTTTGCAGTGGGGGGGGCTCCGGGCCCTGAGGGGTCGGAACTTCGACTCCAGCCACTCCGCACCCCCATTCTGGTGACCAAGCCAACAAGAGACAAGCGGCCCTTCCGTTCCCCAAGCCCCATAACACCCTGTGACACGGAGAGGAAGCAGAGGAAAGATGGCCCTTTAATGGGAAGGCAAATTTCTTTGTCTCTTTAGTTTCTTCTCCTTTCTGAGCCTCGGGACACATTTTGCACACACAAACCCCGCACAGGACATAAAGGGCGCGGTGATGTATTTGCAAGCACTTCCATATACTATTTATTTTACCTACTGAAATATCATTTCTGTCTGCGAAAGATATCGGGTATGGTCAGCTTTTATGCTCTCGGCACCTTCCCCCCTCTAACAAAACCCTTCCCTATAAATCTGCGGTCCACAGCCGGACTTCAGAAAACACTTTAATAGTTCCCAACTCCAATATTTTGCCATAGCGATATATCCTCATGTCAAAAATACTAAAGTGCTGAGGCTTGAATTCATTCAAGAGAGCTCATCAACACCCCTCCAGTGGGATGAGGGACTCAGTCTCCTCCCAGCCCCCTGGGGGGATGCAGGGGGCGAGGGGAGATGCTGCAGAAGAGGTAGACCCGCAAACACCGCCCGTCACTCCCCCTCTGGGAAGCAGGATTGGGCCACCTGGAGGGGGAGGGGGAGGGATGCCCTTCACTATTATCAACAACAGCCATGGTCACTGTCCTCAGTCCCATGTAACTCCACGCAGGGTACCTCCTCCGTTCCCATGAGCGCCCAGCCCTGAGCCATCCAGCATTTCCTTGCATGACCCGTGAGCTGCTCCCGCGCCCATCCCACACTCAACTCTATCCTCACCCCGGTAGAGCAAACCCAACCTCAGGTAGGACACCCAGCAAGACGGCTATTACTGAAGATCTCAGAGGGGGCCGCATCATACATCGGACCGAACACATCATTTAAACCTTCCTCGGACATCTCTTCGGCCTCATCGCTCTCTCCTCCTTCTCCGGCTTTGCTCATGAAGAACGATTTAACCCCTCCTCGACATCCCCCACCAACATCCATTGGGAAGCAGTGGGAGATTAGAAATAATCATCTGTAATGTTAAGGATAACAAAACCCCTATATGGCTGTGCTCTTTGTTTGTTTTCACCTCTGATGGGGAAGCTGACGGGTACCTTGCTGCAGTCACACAGCCAGAGAAGGCGCAGAGTCAGCAGCCAAACCGTGACCGCCGCCTTACAAAGTAAACACCTGGAAAAAAGTGCATCCCCTTTCTGCACGCCCACCATTTTTGTGAGTGTATTTTAAGGCCGGCCACTGGGTGGACACCCAGTGGATTTAGTTCCGGTCAGCATCCCCGTGAATAAAATTTTGCTCACCAAAAATTTGAATGTACCCAAGATAGTAAATGGAAACAAAACTACTTGGGGAACAACACTGGGGTCACTTTCAAAGTTCCTGTTTACTGACAAATAATACGTAGCTGAAGGGAAAGAATTTGAGCAACAGCAAGGGTCCTGACCAGGGAGATCCTAGACAGGGGACCAACCCTGTGTGGTCCTTAATTTCTTATCTGCCAAATGCAAGCAGTTGACTATGGTTCCAGCTTAATTTCCTTCGTGTAGTTCAAATAATTTTGTAAGTGATCACTAAAGTTTATTCTAAAGGGCCAAATCCCTGGCATTGGGTATATTCGTTGAACAAAAATGGCAACTATTATTTATTGAGCAGCAGATATGTGCCAGATGCTTTATATGTAGCATCTTGAGACTGAAAACAATCCTGCAAGGTAAGGGTTATCATCTCCATTTTACAGATGACAAAACTGAGGCTCAGAAAGCCCAAGTAACTGCCTCGAGGCCACAGAGCTGAGATTTGGGTCTGTGTGCATCTCTACGTGCAAAGTTTGTGCCTCCTTTACCCGCAGTATCACCATAAGACTGAAAACGAATAGTCCTATAGGGACGAGAAGCCATCACACAGACAGACCCAGCTGTGTGAGGTGTGGGTAAGATCCAGGCCCGACTGCTGCCTGAACCACAGGGTATCTGCTAGTGACCAAACGTCCACTGGGGCCAGGCCAAGGCTGCCAGAGGGCTGCAGAAAAGTCCTTTGACCCCTCAGTGATCTCCAGGGAAAAGAAAACCTCGCTTCACGGGAAAAAGGACACGCGGCTGAGGAGGTCCCTGCCTGCGGCTCAGTCCAGGTCTCCCTGGGGGAGGACGGCACACTCCCCCAGGCTGCCCACATGTGTGAGGGACAGACACAGGGGAAGACAAAGGGTGGGCACCCGGGCAGGGGGTGCCCTGTGCCGTGGGATGCGTACGTGTGGAACGCTGCCACCTCCATGCTCAGGCTTGACATGTCTTATTAGTAAATAGCCACAAAGTGTAATGAGCGCTAATGCTGCATCAGGAAGTGTGCTAAGAGCCTTACATGAGCTCCCTCATTGAATCCTCACCTTCTACACAGTAGATATCCATACTTATCCCCATTTTGCAGATGAGGAAACTGAGACCCAGATTGGCTATACTCTACAGTGAGTGGAGCTGGGGTTCAAACACACGCAGTGGGACTTCAGAGGCTGAGAGCTTAACCTCTGCTGATGGCCCCCAACCCCCACCGTCCCCCATGGGACCTTCCGTGCTGCTGTGGATTGGGAGGAGGGCAGCGCCGAGTCCTGGAGCAGGAACCAGAACCCCAGGTCTGGGGCCAGGTGGAGGCAATACTCAGGCTCAGCGATTCTAGCCTGAGCTCTCTTACCTTGGGACCAGACTCCTGCCAAGAAGCAGTGCCTGAGAGGAGCAGGGTAGGGGCGGTAGCGGTGAGACACACAGCGTCCAGTGAGAGCTGCCTGGTAAACAAGGAGTCAGAGCTCCGAGCTCCCCTGGGGTACCTGCCACCATGAAGGCGCCCTGGTCCAGCTTGAGCAGCTCCCAGGGCAGCAGATTCAGCTCACGTCACTGAAAGCTGTACCAGCGTCTCCTCTGCCCTGTGAAGCCAGGGCTGGGACGCTGGGTGCAGGACAGCACCCTCCACAGAGCTGACCTGTGCAGAGGTGCTGCATGCGGGCCCAGGACCTGCTGAGGGAATGGGAGCTTGAGGTGCCCCTAGTTGGGGAGGCCAATGCCCCAGCGTGTCAGGGACACAGAGCAGCTCCACCCTCGGAGGACCTTCCAGTCTGCTCTCCGTATTACAAACGGCGACACAGCCTCAGAGAAAGCAAGGGCTGGTCCAGGGCCAAACGGCAATTTTTCTTTCAGACTCAAGGAAACAATGCCAAGTTTCCTCTGTTTGAGAGAGTTCTACCTGCTCTCTTCAATGCATTTGCATTTCAGGAACAGAACCAGTCCTAAGCCTTGCTCTGGGTCCTCATTCCAAACTGTCAGGTTCTCCCCAGCCTCCTCACCACCCCCTGATTCCCTGCTTTGGCCATATTGAGGTAGAAACTGAAGACTCACAGATAACGGGCCCCTGGGCTTCTCCGTCATTCCCAGGAGGAATTAAATCATTTTTGTAGGATCTGTTTGTGCCCCATCTCTCCCACCACTCAGTTACTCCAGAAAGGCCAAGGTGGGTCTGCCATAGTCACCGGTGGACCCCCAATGCCTAGCAGAGATGGCACACAGTAGGCGTCCAATAAATAGTTTTTGAATAAAAGAAGACATTTTCACAACCATACCAGAAATTTATCTCACAAACTGGTGGTTCTTCAAGAGACCCCTTCTGAGATTGTGTATTTCTCCCAGTGACTCTCGGCACAGTCTGGAATTCCTCTTAGGGGCCAATTTCCTGGGCCACCCCTCCCCCCATTCATGCCACCAGCATCACAAGCCTGGACAACAGCACCAGTAACTCTCTGTGAGGTCCCCCTCCCTGAAGGTAACTTCTACCTGCAGGACAATCTCTCCTCTTGCTGTCCTGGGCCTGGTTCCCTTCCCCTGGGGGTGAGATCTGTTCAATTCTGTGTCTGCTCACTGAGCCATTGATTTTGGGCAAGTGGTGGTGTCCAGGGACCAAGATGGGATGGCCGGCATGCCAGGAGGGAGGGGCCTCCCAGGATACACATCTCCCAGTGAAGGGCAGAGGTCACCGTAGAAGGCTGAATCTTTTTACTCCCAATCCTGCATCACCTTCCTCATCTACCCAGCACCTTCCCTATATTGGAGGTGTCATGATGAGTTCTTAAGGGCACAAACTCTGGGAAGGTTCCATGCAATAGAAAGGGGGCTCTTCATTTCATATGTCTTGTTCAGAGGGTCCACTTCTGCGCCTGTCTGCAGCGGTCCATGACCTAGCTCCCATGGGGCCAAGCATCACATTAACAACAAAATCATCTACTATTCCAGAAGTCACACCCGCATTTGCCTTATTTTACAAGGGTCTGGCACTGTTAGGTAACACCTACCTGCCTCTACCACTTCCATCCCATTCTCTACTCAGCAATACCACGTGTCCTTCTGCAATGATGTCACTCCCCTGCTTAAGCCCCTCAGCACTCCCCGTAACCTCCAGGCTGAACGTCAAGGAGCACCCTTACCAAACAGCCCTTGCCCAATTCACTGTCGGCCTCAGCCCCTGACACCCTGTGTCTCCTACTGTCCATTTCGGCCTCAGAACAGCTGCACATGCCATGCCGCCGCACCGTCCGGGCCTCTGCACACACAGCTTCCCTGGTTCTCTGCTCACCTGGCACCTCTCCTGGGTCACCTGCCTCCATCTCCAGGTAGGGCTCATCTCTCTTTCCTGCGGACCTGCACATCACACATGGATCTGTCCTGGCACCTACTTGTGACACGGTGTTGACTCTGCCTGTCTGTCTGTCCCTCTCGACTGTCAGTCCTCTACAGGGGCAGCCTGCACCCCATTCAGCTCTGATGCGACCAGAGGGGCCAGGGCCCGAGGACAACCTGAGCTTCACAAACATGTGGGGCTTTGTAATATCTATAAAAGGCACAAGAAATCCTGTCTCATTTCTTTGATTATGCTTCTTGACTTGCCCACATTCAATCACTTGATTTATTAAAAAAATCTTACTTAGAAATGACTCTGAGGGACTTCCCTGGCTGTCCAGTGGTTAAGATTCTGCACTTCCACTGCAGGGGGCACGGGTTCGATCCCTAGTTGGGGAACTAAGATCCTGCATGCCGTGGGACGCCAAAAAAAGAGAGCTGACTCTGAGCCCTTTTTGCTGAGAGATCGCACATGGACCATTACATCAGTTCAGGGGAAGCAACCCAACCACCCACAAAAGCTGATCAGCCCATTGAGGTCTCCCCCACCCTTACTTGTATTTGTACAGCTAAGGAGCTGGGTAGGACTGCAAGCAGCAGGGCAGAGAAGCCCCCCTAGGAGGATGGCCTGGAGCACAGCAGGCCATGTGGACACAGTCAGGAAGACGAAGGAGCCAAAGCATTATTCATGTAGGAGGTGCCTCTCACCTGCGCAGGGATGGCTCAGGCCTCTGCGGCCTGTGCTTCTCCCCCCTTCACCCAGCAGGCTGCCTGGCTCCTTCTAGAGTCACCTGGGAAAGTGAGGGGCCTCCAGCACCTCTATGCTTCTCTTATCTCGGGCATCCAGGCTGCACCCCAGCCACAGGCTCTGCCCCATTGCCACTGCCTCCAAGGGTCCCCTCTACCCTGGAGTGGGCCTGGAGTTCCCGGTATAATCTTCCACTTTCACCCATCAAGACAGCTTGGCATGCACCACGTTCTCTCAGCATCTCTCCAGGCTACTTGTCTTCAGAAGTGCAGTGCCCAGGTCCCAGCTCTGCCTGGACAACAGGCTGCCAGGCTAGGTGCACTGCACTCTCACTCTGATTCTGTGCTTCTCTCCCAGAAGTGTGTTGGATGGCTTTTTTCTTTTCTTTTTTTAAAATTTTTATTTTATACTTGCATATAGTTGATTAACAATGTTCTGTTAGTTTCAGGTGTACAGCAAAGTGATTCAGTTATACATATACATGTATCTATATTTTTTCAAATTCTTTTCCCATTTAGGTTATTACAGAATATTGAGCAGAGTTCCTTGTGCTATACAGTAGGTCCTTGTTGGTTATCTATTGTAAATATAGCACTGTGTGTACACGTCAATCCCAAACTCCCAATCTATCCCTCCCCCCAACCCTTCCCCCCTGGTAACCATAAGTTCATTCTCTAAGTCTGTGAGTCTGATACAAATGAATTTATTTACAAAACAGAAACAGACTCACAGACTTAGAGAATGAACCTTTTTTCATGGTTAACCTTCAATGGCTCCACACTGTAATCTGAACTAATGTATTAACAAGGGAGAATGGCTCCATTCTGAACATGAATGGGGGGTCTTCTTGCCTTAAATCCCTAAGAAATGCACCCCTTATGGGTAGAATAGCGGGTACTGTGGCATGTGGGTAGAAGTGTTTGGACCCAGAAAAAGAGGGGACTTCATGGCACCCCCTCAAATCATCCCAAAGTAGTTCCATGGACTCCCTTAGTGCTCCTGGAACATGAATTAAAAACTAGCAGTAGGGTTCTTTCTTGTCTTGTCTTGTTACGGTACAATCCTGTGACTGAAGAGGATGTTTGACTTCGACACTGCCTAGGCGTGTTCTTCCCAATGTTTGCTTACGCAAGCAGGACTAACCAGGAATGTTTTGAAGAAGCCTTTCTTCCAACTCTACAAACACTGGCCAATGCCCCTGCATCTTCTCCTTTAGCTGAAATAGCTATCACCAATGTTGCTGAGTTACCTGTAGATTCGACAAGACCAAGTGGATTAAATCCTCAGGCCAAGAATTCCCAAGATTATCAGGCCTTAACAGTTCATGACAATCTGGCTATAAAAATTTGCAATGAGATCCTCCTTCAATGGCCCCACACTGTTCTATTGAATGAGATTCTGGAGCAAGTAAAAGATAGAACGTGTCTGAGGGCTTTGGAGAAAATCAAGGTTCAGTTAGAAAAAGGAAATAAAGAACATGGTGACCAAGCTGTAATGGCACAGGATGACAACACAACTACAACTGTTTTTCAAAGTGAAGATGAAAAGAATAAAGAAGTATATGTAACTCCTGTCAAGGATGTAAAAGCATCCCGAACGAAATCCACTCAGCAAAAGACCAACAGAGGATGGAGAAAAGTGATCGCTTCAGCTAGAACGAACAGGAGACGTCAGACTGTTGAGGCTGAGGTTGACTCTGAAAGTGATCAGGAGGTTCCAGAGCCAGAATCAGAAAGGAAGCAAAAGCCTTGAGTTCTTTAGCACTCAGGAGCAGTCTTGCTAAAGATCTTCTAGTTCTATTGAATGAGATTCTGGAGCAAGTAAAAGATAGAACGTGTCTGAGAGCTTTGGAGAAAATCAAGGTTCAGTTAGAAAAAGGAAATAAAGAACATGGTGACCAAGCTGTAATGGCACAGGATGACAACACAACTACAACTGTTTTTCAAAGTGAAGATGAAAAGAATAAAGAAGTATATGTAACTCCTGTCAAGGATGTAAAAGCATCCCGAACGAAATCCACTCAGTAAAAGACCAACAGAGGATGGAGAAAAGTGATCGCTTCAGCTAGAACGAACAGGAGACGTCAGACTGTTGAGGCTGAGGTTGACTCTGAAAGTGATCAGGAGGTTCCAGAGCCAGAATCAGAAAGGAAGATGAGACTACCAAGAGGAGCCAAGACGGCAGCACTAGAAAAAAGTAAACTTAACCTGGCACAGTTTCTCAGCGAAGATAAAAATTAGGAGAAGATACGATGGAGGTGGAGTCCTTTGAAAAATGTCCTTTAAAATTATGTTCAGTTCTTTGCTTTAATAAATTTACCCTTGTATGGAAAGAAAAAAAAAAAAAAAAACTAGCCCCAAAATACAGAGCCACACTCATGTACACACAGCCAAGCACGACTTAACCTTGCACAGTTTCTCAGCGAAGATAAAAATTAGGAGAAGATACGATGGAGGTGGAGTCCTTTGAAAAATGTCCTTTAAAATTATGTTCAGTTCTTTGCTTTAATAAATTTACCCTTGTATGGGAAAAAAAAAAAAAACTAGCCCCAAAATACAGAGCCACACTTATGTACACACAGCCCACCCAACCCCTATCAGAACATCAGGCACACACCCCTGACGGGGAATCTTCTAACAGAACAGGGCCTGCAGGTGTCTCAGAGCTAAGTGTAGAGTGAAACAAGCCTGGCTCCAGGCAAGGTTGCGGGTAAACCGCATCACTGAGTCACTTGCGTGGACCTGGCTCTCCTGACCTGCTTTCAGGCCATCATCAGCACACACCCGCCCTTAGAATCCACTTCCTCTCAAGGCTCTGTGGTGGAGTTAAGCTCTTCTGGAAGCTTCCGATCCCTTCAGCCCACAGGAGCATTAATGAGCACAGGGGCAGTAACTCAGAGTACTTAAGAGTATGCAATAACATCATGGCACTTAAGAGGCAGGGGTCTGTCTGCCTAGCTCAAAACGATGCTTCCACCCTGGAGAGAGACCCAGGGAAACTACGGCTCCAGGAAGCACTGGGGGCCTCAGATGGGAGAAGCTGGGAGCCCCACATCTTAAAAGTTATTACCTCACAGGAGAGTAGTTTTTTTTTCTCCACCTAGTATCTAAATACAGGGTGGAAATGAGTGCTGGGTAGAGAAGGGAGCACACGAGCACTTAAGTCATTTATAGTTTACATTTTTACGGCACAGCAGAGACCGGCATCCATTTTCCACCTGCAATTAGACGACGGAGCAGGCTGCCAAGTCTCCATGTAAATAGTGCCTATTAAAAGAGATGACACCACGCGGTGACTGATCAACACCGAGGATTTATTCACTGAGCTAACAGCGGTTTTTACTTTTGCCATTACGCGGGGTGATACATAACAATTTAGATAATGCATCCGGCCAGATCACTTAAAACTCTGGTGTCAGAGTCCTGCCTTGGAGGCCAACCAGCCCTGGGGGAGGAGGGAAAGCCTGGAGCCTGCTGGCCTTGGACCTGCCATCCCAGGTGGGATGTGGCCCATATGGCACCCAAGGGGAGGACTTGGGCCAGAACCACTGCCTTTCTCCTTCCCTCGCAGCACTCTGAGCCTGTCTGCAGGCCAGGACCCTCACTCTCCTCATGTGTCAATGGGGACAAGACAGCCGTCACAGGGGACAGAGCGGGGGCAGTCTGTGAAACTAAAATGAGCTACTTGACGGCAGGTTTATGGAGATTCAATTATTCATAAACGCATGGGTGTACGCGCGTGAGGGTTCTACCTGAGTACACATGTGCCCACACAAGGAAAGCCCCTCCCCTACTCCCTCCAGTACAGGCAAGACTCCGCCTCCCTCTAGGGAGGGGTCCCCTCAGAGCCTTTTTTCATTTGTTTCACTTGTCTGGCACCAGATGGCATTTAACGCCTTTGCTGAGTTCTGGTGGCAGGTAGTGAATTTCCCCCTCAGCATTAACCCGTTCTTTGTGTTGGGGCCCTGGGTGAAGACCTAGGCTGGCGATGCCGGGCAAGGCACTCAGACAGGTTTTCCATGGGAATGATGCTCTGGGGACAACAGGGACAAGCTCTACGCACTCCACAGGGTTTCAACCCCCCTCAAGTTGTGACATCTACCAAATCTGTGCTCCCTGGGCATCTCCCTCAAGATAAGGGAGCACAGTTTGACATGCCCCCCAGAACACTCATCACCTACTGCCCCAGCCCAATTCTCCTTCTCCTGTACCATCAGGCACTGGCATCCCCAGCATACCCAGGAACTAGAACCACCCTGACTTTCCCCTTCATCCCTCATGCAGTGGGTTCTGATTCCTATTAGTTCCTCTGGCTAAATATCTCCCCACTCCAGACCTCCTCTCCATCCCCACTTCTGCCACCAAATTTGTCATTTCCTACCTGGATAAATATAATTGTCTCCCAACGCCCAGTCTCCCAACCCACCATCTGGCCCAATCATGTCCTTCTTCTAAATACTTTAAACTCTTCAGTGACTCCCACCAAAAGCAGGATGAAGCACAAACAAATAGGATATGTGTGTATGTGTGTATTTGTGTGTGTGTGTGTGTGTGTGTGTGTGTGTGTGTGTGTGTGTATGGATAGATAGATAGATGGATAGATAGATACAGATAGAACTGGTTCATGACATTATATAGGCTGGCAACTCCAAACTCTGGAGGGTAGGCTAGCAGGCTGGAGTCCCAGGGAAGAGCCAGTTCAAGTTTGAAGGCCACATGCTGCAAAATTCCTTCTTGCTCAGGGGAGGTTGCTCTTTTGTTCTATGAAGGTCTTCAACTGATTGAACGAGGCCCACCACACCAAGGAGGGCAATCTGCTTTACTCAAAAGTCCACCAACTTAAATGTTAATCTCATAGAAAAACACCCCCACAGAAACATCCAGAATAATGTCAGGTTAAATATCTGGGCACTGTGGCCCCACCAAATTGAAACATAAAATTAACTATCACACAGTCTCTCTTCTATAATGATGAGTTGAGGCTTCAGGAAGCAAGCAGGACTGATCTTTCTCCTGCATGACCAGGGCAGAGTGCCCTGAGTGGCTCTACACAGAGGAAACATTTTATTTTCCACAACCTGCACTGCTATGACCCGGTCCAAACACCATCATCTCTTTCTCAGGTCACTGCAACATCCTCCTGATGGGTCCTCTGGCTTTCCGACCTCCTCCTACTTAGTTTATTGTCACTATACAGCTGGGGAAGGTGGAAATTCTCCATGGTATTTCCACGTGTGTTGTGACAGTGTTTGTCCTGGACTATCTTTTCAAGGACGTTTATAGCAACAGATTCAGAGGGTAGAGATAGTATCTCCTTCCTGGGCAGAGGGCAGATTGTCTCCTGATCAAGATGATAAAGATGCTGTCTTACTCCAGGACAAACTTGGGGCAGCTTTGCCAATAGCCCCTTATAAGACTGTGGGTTCCTAAGCCCGGGGTTCCTCAGCGGTGACACAGACCCGCTGTGTGCACAGCATCCACCTGGGCTGCTCCGAGTGGCCCCGGTAGAACTCAGGGAATGGTTGTGAACGAGAGGCAGGGGCTATGCTGCCTGGTATCCTGTGAGTAATAAAATCCTTTATCTCTGACCAGGAGGCTTGTGTCTGCCAACATCTATGAGACTGTGGCAGGTGAACTTGTTAGCTTGGAAACGGACTCTTCACGATTTTTGACATACAGCAGTCCAATCGCTCATTTATTATCTAAGTCAGGTCATGTTTCTCCTCTACTCAAACTCCTGCAATGACCCTCATCTCACTCAGAGGAAAACGCAAAGCCCCTACAATGTCTGCAAGGCCCTGCAGAAGCCCACCGCCCACCCCCGTCAGGCCTCTGACCTCATCTCCTCTCTTCCCCCATCCTTCACTCTCCTCCAGACACAGTGGCCTCCTCACTGTCCCTCAGACACACACCAGGCACATGTCCTACTGTGGACTTTATACCACCTGGCCCATTGGCTGGATGCCCTTCCCCCTCATCCACGTTGCTCCCCCCCTTCCTCACCTCCTTCACATCTTTGTTCAATGTCACCTTCTCACCGAGACCATCCTGAACCCCTATGTAAAACCGCATCCTCCCTGCCATCGTAGGCCCCCAATGCTACCTCCCTAAGCCCTGGATCCCCAAAGGGCTCCCCAACTGCACAGATGCCTCCCCAAGTGTGGCCTTCTTGGGTCACTTTCCCCAGTCTCAACATCACCCTTGCCCCAGGCAAAACTGCCCTGGTCACAGCCCCACCCCTGACAATGCCTGATGATACAGGAGGGCGCCCAAGGTTCTCTCAGCTGCGGAAAGGGAAAGGGCACCTGGGACATGATAACAGAGAGAAAGAAGCAGCTCTCCACTCAGCAAAAGGGCAGAGCGTTGGCTGGTCCTGGAGGCTGGTGGAAGGAGCAAGGGGTGATATAAATGTCTGCATATAAATGTGCAGTGGCTGGTATAAATGTCTGCATCCCAGGAGCTGCAGATATACTTGGGGAGGAAGACGTGGACCAGGGCTGAGCTCCAGCCTGGAGTCCGGAAGGAGACTATAGCGATTCAGGCGTTCCAGGCACAAGTGGACCCTGCTCCCCACCTCCAGCACAGGCTGGGTGCATCTGGAAGACTCAGCTTATTTTTCCAACTGGTCCATTTTCTACAGCATCTCATACTCTTTCCAGTTACAGTTTTGAGT
This sequence comes from Physeter macrocephalus, assembly GCF_002837175.3. Taxonomy (NCBI): domain Eukaryota; kingdom Metazoa; phylum Chordata; class Mammalia; order Artiodactyla; family Physeteridae; genus Physeter; species Physeter macrocephalus. The sequence goes on from NC_041214.2 coordinate 28,221,123, forward strand.
TTGGTGATGATGACAGGCTTGCTCCGCTATTTATGCTTCTGATTATTTTTAGTGTTTCACAATTAAATTTTCTTAAATTACAACTTTAGACCCAAGCATCAGATTGTCTGTGACGTGCCACGGTGTGTTCATATGTGTCATTTATATATATTTGGGTTGCAGTAGCCTCAGAAAAAAAAAGACATTTCAATAGTTGGCACCCAAAGCCCTTGTTTCCATATCACCCACCCGTTTCCATGCACTTCTTTTCTCTTCCCACACTCAGTGATGCCCTCCATATCCTTGTAAGCCCAAACACAGAGCTGGGCGAAGTAACTAAGCCCTCGTTCAAAACCACCAGAACTCGCTGGCCTTTTCCCATCACCTCAGCACCCCCCCCACGGTCTGGGTCCACGGTTAGCACAGCCTGCGATTCTGCCCTCAGCCCCGGGGCCCAGAGCCGCAGCCCCTTCTACTGTTTTCCCTCACCCAGAATTAGATTCATCAATTCCCAAAAAGGCTGCCTGAAGTGACGTGGTTTACCTTCTGACTCGGGGCCCACTACGCTCCCCAGTGATGCTCTCCTGAGGCAGTTCCCCTCCCACAGCCGTGCCTGGACCATCCATCCACTGGACAGGCCCTCTTCCCTTGGCTCCACCAGGATGCACTGCCCTGACAGCCCCTGGCTTTTCTCCCTCCTGCCGCCTGGACCAGGTCAGCACTCTTTCCCCGATGGACACATTCCCCCATGGCTGTGGAGCTGTAACAGCCACCCTCCATGCCTCTGTCTCCGGCCCCACCTCCAGACCGCATTTCCAGGGCCAGCTCTGCTTCTGTGTAGATGCATCTTGGAATTTCAGTCTCACTGGCTTCCCTCTAAAGCGCCTCCCGCCTCCTGACCTCCCTCGCTGGGTTAGTTCAGTCTGCGGCCGCTCAGTCACCCGGGGTAAGCCCGCGGGATCAAGGGCACTGGCTGTCACTCACCGCACACCGTTTCCAACCCTTCTGACTCGCCAGCCTCACCACGGAGGCAGCGAAAGCTAATGACTCGCCTTTCTTGCATCTGGAGGTGGTCATGAGACACGATTCTGCCCAATGAGTTAGAGACAGACGTCTGCTGGGGTGTCTGAGAAAGCTTTTACTGTCCTGAAGATATGGACCCATGCAGCCGGCTACCCTTTCTCCTTTCAGCTTCCCAGTCCCCCCAAATCCTCCCAACACTGAGGTACACCTGGGGCCGCTGCAGCAGCCCTGAGGCCCCGGGCACAGCAAGTACACGGCCAACAGCCGAAGGGGGGAAGAGACCGCTGGGGACCTTGGTGGCATGGCTGAGGAATCCCTCAAGCTCTGGACAGCCTGTCTCCAGACTGCTTGTCCTAAGAGAGAAAGAGACGTCTGCATTGTGTTTTCTGGCACATCCTTACTGATCCACTTACTTCATTCTTCTCTCTTCTCCCTCCACTCCCTGGCTGGCTTGCAGCAGACCTTCTCACTCAATTGCTCTCTCCCTTTTTTCTCTCTCTTCCTCCCTCTCGTCTCTCATCGCTGTCTCTTCAAGTGCTTGCTTTCTGAGCGCCCACCCTGGACAGGCTCTGTGCTTCAAAGAAGCAGGAGACAGTGGCATCCTTAGTGCAGGGCGGTGCGTACAGGCAATGTGACAGGCTACCCGTGCACCTTCCGCCGTGCTGAGCCTCGACAAGCCTCCCGTCATGGTTCCTTCTGCCTTCTTCAGCGGCTTCCTGCACACCCCCAGCGAAAGCGGCATCTCGGATCTCCTCCTCTGATGGACTGCAATGACCCTCATCTCCCTCAGAGGCATCTCTGGCCTTACTCTCCTGACTAGGATGGTTCTGTATCCCAGAGCTGGGGTCCTCTCCCTCACAGCCCCCGCTCTCAGGCTTCCCCCGCTGAGCTGGCCACCTGAGCCCTCGGCTCAGCACTTAGAACCCCCCGTCCCCAGACACTCACTCTTCCTGCAGGGACTCTATGAAACCCTGGTGTGAGGGCAACAGCGGCCAGGGAAAGGGGCCCAGTGGTCCAGGGGTTTAGGAAGGACCAGGGTTACATTCTGGCACGTCGTCCAGAGCCAAACGGTCCCGTGGGAGTCATCGGAAGGGCCAGGCCAGGAAGGTAATGAGCGCTAAGTAAACGTACACTCTGTGCTAAGCCCTGGGCTGGTGGCATCCACGTATTATATCTCTTTTTTTTAATTGAAGTATAGTTGATTTACAATGTTGTGTTAGTTTCAGGTGTACAGAAGGGTGATTCAGATGAATATATATATTCTTTTTCAGATTCCTTTCCTTTATAGGTTATTACAAGGCACTGAATGTAGTTCCCTGTGCTATACAGTAGGTCCTTGTTGTTCATCTGTTTTCTATATAGTAGTGTATATCTGTTATTCCCAACTTCCTAATTTATCCCTACCCCCCTCTTTCCCTTTCGGTAACCATAGTTTGTTTTCTATGTCTATGAGTCTATTTCTGTTTTGTAAATAAGTTCATTTGTATCATTTTTTTAGATTCCATACATAAGTGATATCATATATTTGTCTTTCTCTGTCTGACTTACTTCACTTAGTATGATAATCTCTAGATGTACCCATGTTGCTGCAAATGGCATTATTTCATTCTTTTTTATGGCTGAGTACTATTCAAAAAGTCTACAAATAATAAATGCTGGAGAGGGTGTGGAGAAAAGTGAACTCTCCTGTGTAGGTGGGAACGTAAATTAGTGCAGCCACTATGGAGAACAGTATGGAGGTTCCTTAAAAAACTAAAAATTACCTTATGAGTTACCATATGATCCAGCAATCTCACTCTTGGGCATGTATCCAGAAAAGACAAAAACTCCAATTCGAAAAGGTACATGCACCCCAATGTTTATAGCAGCACTATTTACAATTGCCAAGACATGGAAGCAACCTAAGTGTCCATCAACAGATGCATGGACAAAGAAGATGTGGTATATTATCTCATTTTTAAGTGCACAACTGGGATAGTTGTGTACAGAATGGATTCCAAGGCTCAGAGAGATTCAGCAGTGGGTCTGAAGTCACACAGCGAATAATGGGCAGATACATGGTCTGAGGTAAAGAGAAATGGGGTTGGAGGAGCTGGTGATCTGCAGGTCAAGGTGGCAGGCAGGAATGTCCTGGAGCAGAGGATAGCCCTCTGCTGAGACACCCTCCCAGAACCAGGCACCCACAGACGCCAGCAGAGTAGCTGTAACAGACATGACTCTAGCACTGCCACACCACCATTCAAGGGTTATAGATCCTGGGCAATGTTGCACCCTAACCAGCTGCCATGTTAGCAGTGCTTGGCGCCAGCCGAGGGAGGATCCCTGGGTCTGAGGAAGAAGGTTTGCAGAAGCAGCCTGCCTGCCAGGGCAGCTCAGGTTCTAACTGTGGGGAAATGGCCCTGGGCAGGTGGGGAGGGATCCTGGTTCTCTGAGCGCAGACCAGTCCCCCAGCTGACACATCTGTAACCTCTGGAACACACAGGCCACTCAGCTGCACCTGTGGGGTAAAGACAAAGGGATCTCCAAGTCTGCAACACGAAGAGCCCCTCTTTTTTCAAATTGTTTTATAAATGCCAAAGTGCTTTCATATCCACTGTTTCATTGGGTCCCCACAACAATCAAGCCAGCATTATTTTTCTAATTTCCTACACAAACAGCATCAAAGCAAGGCCCCAAGAGGCTGGCTGTGCTGAGGACCACACAACAACTTTAGAGTGCGGTGGACGGTGGTAACAGTCAACTTTGTCATCCTGAATTTCCTTCTGGTTTCCAGTGGGATCCCGGGCCCAGAGAACCCCACCTCCTTGGGCACAGCAGGCGGTTCAGGGAAGGGCCTGGGACCCCAGTCAGGCCGCTCAGAATCCTCCATCCACATTTGATGGAGTCCTCAAGAGACAGCAAAACATACACCCGGAGCAACTAAGCACCACCACCCTCCCCAGAAGAAGGCCTGCCAGAGAACGAGGCCGGGTTACAGGAAATCCAGGCCTAGAAATGGGAAGATGAATTTCTGGGAACCGTCATGGAGCACACAAATTCAGCCATGTCTGAAGCCCTTCCCACCGCTGGAATTTTCATGTGTGTGTGAGTCAATATCTTCTCATCTTAGTTAGGACAGAAAAAGTCTCTTACACCAACACAAAGAATAAGACCAAGGCCTCCTAATTGGTGGCAAGGGCACAGAAATCCCCTGAAAGACAGAAGAGAAAATCAAAGAAAAGCGTAAGACAACCACAGACAGGTACTTTCACTCATCCAGAGAATATCTGAATTCAACAAAGGACCACACTAATTGGTTGGAAATACAGCCCAACAGACAGGATTCCTGTCTTCAGGGATCTTAATAGAACAGGACAGGTACAGACACTCTGGAAGGGCTAGGGGTGGCAGCAATAATAACACAGAACTAATCTGATGGAGAGTCAGGAAAGACTTTCTGAGAATGTCACATTTGAATTGAAAACTGAAGGATGATCAAATGCAAACCCCATGAAGCAAAGTCTGGGCAGGTGCAATAGCATAGGTGAAACTCCATTGCTGAGAGAGCAGTTTCATTACCAGTGACTCATGCATATTGGGGCATTTTTGTGTGTGGGAGCCGTGGGGATTCTACACTTTCTTTTATAATTTGGATGTAAATATATATGAAAATCTTTCCAAAATAATCAGACAAGCATGCCAAGAAATATTTACAAGAACCTTTGTTGCAGCAACGTTTATAACAACAGAAACTTACGATAACTGAAATTTTAAAATAACAGAATAGACCGATATGCCCTTACAATTGAAAGATATTTTAAAAGACAGTGTAGACACACATTTATTGACTTGGAAAGATGTACATGTCTAGGAGAAATAAGCGGGTCTCAAAGACTATATATAGGATGATTTCATGTATTGAGTACAAAAGAGGAATTCAATAAATATTTACTGAATGAATGGCAAATACATACCTCTGAACAGATAAACATCAAACAAAATGTTTGCTGTCCTTATTTCTGGGTGATGGGATTATCGGTGATTTTAAATTGTTTTCTAGATCTGCTTATCTGAACTAATTTTTGGTACCGTGCACATGAATTACTTGCACGATAAAAAGGAATGAAAATAAATCTTTCCAAAGCAATCAATGACTCAATAAGGTCAGTTTTAAGATCGAGACATATAATTAGGACCTGGGACCTTAAAACAAAACAGGAAATAGTGTGGCTGGATAAGCATAATAGATAAGAAAATATTCCTCCTCTAAACGTGGAAGAGAAATAAACCTTTCTTCAATGTCACAGCCAGAATTTGTTTAGCAGAAGTCCATGACATACTTCATATTTATTCAGCAATCTGTAACACAGCACATTAGTTAAATAGTCATAAAGGAAAACATTTACATTGATGCAGAAATGAAGTCAACAGGCTCGTGTTTGTATGGTGCCAACAAAATCATATTAAAAAAAGTCTATGTATGCCAAACATTTAAATATTTGGGCAAATCTGCAAACAAATGCCATTTGGACCAACTTCTGGGGTGACTGATTGCACCCCCCATGTTTCTCCCAGATGTTTTAGCAGAAGAGAGAATATGGCCTCAGATGACCAAGCCAGTGGCTGGGTAGAATCACAGCCAGCTACACTGTCACCATCACTAATAGTATGTGCTGGGCAAATAACACCACCCACTCTCTGATGTCCTTTTGAAGCCAAATTGTAATCCTCCGCTTGTTCGTATCATTGGGAAAATTCTGTTAACTTTGAAACTCTGGAGGTCCTGATAGAGGCAAAGCACTGGCTCTGATCCTGGCAGATTCGAAGAAAGCCAACCGCAGGTGTTATGAAGCGCCTGCCAAATGGGGGGCTCCGGGCCCTGGGGGCCCCTATAAATTGCAAGAACAGCTGCCTGTATTTTACATGGCCTCCCAGGTCCCACAAACTTCTTGGGGTGCCTCACCTACTAGGCTGCACCTCCTCCCTCGGAACAGCGTGGAAGGAGTTCACAGGAGTCTGAAGATGTCAGGAGAGGCATACTGCAGGAGCGGGAAGTGAGCTGAGCCTTGGAACACTAACCAGAAGGAAAAGGATGCCAGGGACATGGTACACTGAAAAGACCTGGGTTGTAGCTTCTGGGAGCTGGCCAGCTCATAGCTGCTCCCTTAAAGAAGCATGGGACACTCATGGGGCAAACTCAAGGACTTGGGAAAGAAGAAGGGCCATCACCCCACAGAATCATGCCCCCAACACTACTCACCCTGTGCTGGAATCAGCTATTTACATGTGGTCATTCTCCGCTGGAATATGAGCTCCTAGTAAGATTGTAGCCTATTAGGCCTGGCATCCTTGAGGCTGGCACAGTATCTGACCAAGAGTCTTCAACTCAGTAACTATTGGCAGTTAAATGAGTAGATGAATGCCTAAAATAAAAATTGCATCTCCCCCAAGGCTAGGTTCTAAGTCTGCACATGCTGTGAAAATCATGGGTGGTCAGGCAGGTAGGGCTCTGTGTGTGAGTCCTGGTGAGCAGAGGGTGAAAGAAGGTCTAGGAGGCTGGTAAGATCATTTGGGGCAGCCTGAGGAAACGAGCCAGAAGCTGGATTAACAGGAAATCCCTTAAATTGCCCAGACAGTATATAGAACCAGCCAGCATCTTTCTTCCACTATTGGACAAGGTCACTGGTTCTTCTGTTGAGGCCTGAGGAAGTGGTTACCGGCTCACAGAGAGTTACCATGGTGCACGGCGTCACATATGCACACAGAAGTATGCAAACACAAGGACACAGTTGGCATTGCAAGGTTCTCACACCATGGGGGGTACTTGGGAACCTAGGCCAGCCTGAGCCTCCTGCTGCCCCCAGGCCTGCTCACTTTGCAGCCCACCTGCTTGGAGTGGAATGGTGGAATCCCTAGCATTATTTCAACTGTTCTTTTTCTCTCCTTTTCAAAGTTGCTGGAAGCACAAATAAATGAAGGAATTAAATTCATAGATGATGGGACTCAACTATACTCCTGTACTTGAATTACCATAAGCTCAAAAAGAAACAGGGGTGAGATGGGATGGGATAGGATGGGATGGGATGAGATAGGATGGGGAGAAGAAAAATGCTGCCACTATAGAGGACAGCCCTGGCCAGCAGCCCCGATGGGTACCACTCATGCTGTGCTAACCATGCCAGCTGCCAGAACACCTGCCTCTCCTGCTCCCCTGTGTCCTGTTTCCACACCCATCTAATCAGGCCCTGGCCTGAGCATACACTCCTAATGATTCAGTCCCAAATGAGGCCCGCGTGCTCCTGGACACACCTATGTTTTTCTGCATGCTGTTTCTTCAGCAAGCCCGGCAGCCTGGGGAAGCCATCCAGCAAGATGAACGATCCCCCACCCCATTCCATCTTATTTTCAGATTCCCTAGTGGGTGATAGATGAAGAGGGCTTCATGGTGGGCCAAGCAGGAATAAAAGGGCAGGAACGGGCATAGATGTATAGTTACATATCACTACCAGTGCCGTGCCGAGCTGTATTGGAGACAAAAGGAAAAATCAGTAACACTGATCTTATATCTATTTTAAATTTTGACATTTTTTTCATCATGGATTTTTGCATTAATTTTGATTTTCTAAAATGTTGCATTAAAGTAATATTTAGCTTTATTTCTGAGGTTGTGTGTGTGTGTGTGTGTGTGTGTGTGTGCGCGCGCGAGCCTCCTGGAGTTTTACCCGAGATGGGTACTTCACTCATCTCAGCCTAGCCCTTACTGACAGAGCTACTATTTGATATCAATCATATACCAGACACTGCACTTAAAAATTATATATAAGCCTCACAATACTCCTATCAGTACTTAGGAACATTCCCATTTGACAAATGGGGAAAATGAGACATGAAATGTTAACAACATAGAAAGTGTCACACACCTGGGGAGAGGTAGTGAGGACATAAATTCAGGAGGCAATCAAGTGGACCATGCTTGATTAGAAAACATCAACCTACTGTGCATCTTATTCAGGGGAAAAATGGCAAGGGGCAAGCATGGTGAGGCACTCTACAGCCAGCCAGAGAGATTTAAATGGACCCCATGGTGCCTGCAGAAGTTCCAGAGACTTGGAGACCAACCACTTCCATGAACATTTGCATATGAACTAAGGAAAGGCTTCCCAGCTAAAAGATCCACATACTGAAGAAAGCCTTGTAGGTTTTTTAAAAACCAGGCTTTGAATTTTTCATAAGATTATTTTAGATTTGTGGGAGGAAGATTATTATAAAATCTGTGGCCAAAAGTCTTTTTCCTGAAATTTAAATTTTTCAGAAAGAAGAAAACAAAAAATCTCACAAGAAAAATGTCTAATTTGATTTAAAGCCATCGGTCAGCCTTCTTTTTTTTTTTTTTTTTTTTTAATTTTTTTTTTTTAAATGTCCCTCTCAAAACCTTTTTTTTTTTTTTTTTTTGCGGTACGAGGGCCTCTCACTGTCGTGGCCTCTCCCCTGCGGAGCACAGGCTCCGGACGCGCAGGCCCAGCGGTCATGGCTCATGGGCCCAGCCACTCCACGGCACGTGGGATCCTTCCGGACCGGGGCACGAACCCATGACCCCTGCATCGGCAGGTGGACTCTCAACCACTGTGCCACCAGGGAAGCCCGGTCAGCCTTCTTTATCTGCTCATGAATACCACGTTCTCATTAAGGTCCAGGGATCCACGGAAACCCCACTGAGAAATTGTGAAACCTCCACGGGGATTGAACTGGGAGCTGCTTTTCCAAGAATGTGGATGTTATATTGAATATCAATATATCAACTCTGGCTCCTGAACCATCGTTTTGCTAATGTTAGCAGTAGCGTGAATGAACTTAGATATTGTTAACTCTAGCCTAGTTCAAATATACAATATTGCTCCGACTAAGCTGTCAACCTCAGAAGCTGTGAGTTATCACCATCCTGGTATGTGTGGGTTGGCACCGCTACAACTCTGTTCATCATTTCATTTCTTTTACCGTAGTTGTTTGCCAGCTACCTTGCCAGTTGGTGACGACATTAGCCAAAGTCCAAAGGTGGGGAGACGGGGGGACACACATCCCAGGTCAAGATCTACTTCTTCTCCCACTTTGCTACATTCACTTTTCTCCCATCAGATTTTCTTCAGCACTTATCAGCACCACACCATTTAGCACATAATTAAATATAGTCCCATCTTGTTAAGAATTGAGAAACTTGTGTCTCCTCAGGTAGAAGGTAGCTGTTCAACAGCAGGAATTTTGTTTTACTTATTCACACAGCACGCAGAGTGGGTGGGATAAGCACATACTAGCTATAAGTTAGAAGGTTTACTGGGGCCAAAAGGAGACATAAAGGAAGGTAGGTGGGGCTCTGTGTGCGAATCCTGTTGGGCAGAGGGTGAAAGAAGGGGGACAAAAACCAGCCCACGCATGTGATTTAGGACCCAGACCGTGCCTGACATAAGGGTATTGGGGGTTACCTGATAGCTGAGGAATCAAGGGACACTGTCCTCCTTAGAGCTGCCCTGCCAAGAACTACCGCATCCCCAGGCCAATGTCTATAGGGCTTAGCTACTCTACCTTTGGGTTCCTGGGGCCACCTTCCCCAGTTGTGATATCCAGGGCTGGCCACTAGTTACCATTCTCTCTTCCCTAGCCTTCTCCAAGGGCCATAGAAGATGAGGGCTACCTGATGTAATGATACTCGTTTATGAATCATAAACTTTGGTTCCAATGGACCAATAGAAGTGGCATGTTATATGGCCATATTGTGGAGAACTGAACAACAGTGCCTGCTCCAGGATGGAGAAGAGTTTTAGATTTCAATACTTTGCTCAGCACCCAATAAAACCATGGGGCCCTCACAAATAAACCCACTGGGTCTTTCACGAACTGGCCAAAGGTCACAACCAAATTATTGCAAGGAGCCCTTCACACTCAGTTTTACTTGTATTTCTTGGAGGGGCTAGAAAACAGCTCTTCCTGCCTGGAAATGTGTTTCTTTTTCCAATTCGGACATCTTCCTCAAGCCCTCACTACCAGATGAAGAGCTTCATTAGGCTAGTGAATTACTGGAAGGTCATGAAGGCAAGAAACTTGGTCCCTGAGAGGGTCCCAGCCTTAGAGGAAGTCTCTAAAGAACGGGCTCCCAAATAATCCTAAAGGTTCACCCTTCCTGCTGCCTCTCTTAGTGGCTCGTAGCGCTGATTGCTAGATGGGGTTTCCCTGTTGGGATCCAGATGGCCAGAGGTGGATTTACACTGACTTTTCCCACATCCCATCTCACCAATGTCGGCCCTCCCCTGGAGGGCTCTCCAGATGGCACCTGTCATAAATGGAAATCAAGGTCACATTAGTCATCTGCTTACATTAAGAAAGCTACCTTCCAACTGATTGACTATCTCTCTTTTTGTCTTTAATTATGTGAATAAACAAGAGCACTGCATATTAATGGAGATGCTTGTTTAATTATTTGGTGTAAGAGAAACTGCAGCTTCATCTTTACAATGAGGAAAACTGCCTGAACTATGGAAACTTCAAAGAGGCACTGAGCACTGATTGGTGTGTAATATATAAATGTATATGTTTTATTGGATCATCCTTTTCTCACCTTATCTACCTAAAAGAAAGAAAGGGGAGTCCTCCCTGTTAGAAAACAATATTAGAGCTTCTACGGTTTTCTGTATTCAGTGACCAGCACACAATAAAAAATTACAGGACATATGAAGAGGCAAGGAAATTTGACCAATAATCAAGGAAAGAAAGATCATAGAAGCAGACCCATGTACTATCCCATTATTTGAGTTGGCAGATAAGGACTTTAAAATAATTGTGATTAACCTGTTGAAAATAGAAGAAAAGATGAACAAAATGAATGAAAAAATGAAGAATTGCAACAGAGGGCTTCCCTGGTGGCGCAGTGGTTGAGAGTCCACCTGCCGATGCAGGGGACACGGGTTCGTGCCCCGGTCCGGGAGGATCCCGCGTGCCGCGGAGCGGCTGGGCCAGTGAGCCATGGCCGCTGAGCCTGCGCGTCCGGAGCCTGTGCTCCGCCATGGGAGAGGCCACAACAGTGAGAGAGGCCCGCGTACCGCAAAAAAAAAAAAAAAAAAAAAAAAAAAAAAGAATTGCAACAGAAATTGGAATGTGTAAGAAAGAATTTAAAAAGGTATTTTAGAACTGAAATATGCTATGTATCAAGTTAAGAATTCATCAGGTATATTTAACAGCAAACTGGACAGAGCAGAAGACAAGATGAGTAGATAGCCACACTAATGTACAGAGAGATAAAAGAATAGGGGGAAAAAAGAGAAAAGAGTACAAGAGGTATGTGGGAAACACCGAAGTGGTCTAACATAACTGTAATTAAAGTTGTAATATGTTTTGACTTTGGAGAGACCTGGGTTGAACCTCCACCTCCTCTGAGGTTACTTACTGGGTCACTTACTGAATGAGTGAATGGTGTGCTTGGTCAATGACTTAACTCCTTTGAGTTTCAGTTTCTGCAGGTACAAAACAGGAACAAATAAGCCAACACTGTACCTCTTTTTAAAGTGAGGCAGGAGGATATTTTGAAGTATTTATCTGTGTGCTTCTCCTAACCATCTCTGCCCCCAAATCAAGACACATGCCAACAAGCAGAACTCTGGAATAAGGGCCTTAATACAGAACTCCAAGGCTCACAAGCCCTTGGTCAATGTGGAAGATGGAAAGAGAAGGATAGAGACTCATGGAGTGGCTTCTCCTATCTCTCAGGCACAATGAGAGAGCACAGGATGGGAAAGTGAAGAAAGGAGAGATAATGTAGGTCAGGGAAGAGCAAGATGAGAAACCCAGGCTGCTCCACCAGAGCAAGCGCCATCCCTTCCCAGGACCCAGAGATCACATGAGAACAGCTCAGCTCTTAGAGATGCTTTGCATTGCCATTATCCAGTGATTACCACTGAGGTGGGACAATCTATAGACTCCAGTAGGAACAATGCTCATCTGGGCCCTGGCGCTCTGCTAAGTCTTTTATCTGACCCTCTCCATTTGGTCAACCCCTGTTTTATGGACTGAGACATAGATAAAATGAGGCAATAATTCCAATATTCGGTAACATTATTTGCAATTGTATTAATTAACAATTATTATGACTTACTACATATTATTTCATTTATAGCTAGCATTGAATGAATGCATACTATGTGCCAGGCACTTGTCTTAACATTGTACGTGTATATTAATTTCATTAATTCACTTATAATTAATTCTTTATATTCATTTATCACAACAACCTTCTAAGGTAAGTACTAACTGAATCTCTTCCTCAAGGTCACCCAGCTAATGAGGTTGTCAACTCTTACCTACTACCCGAGGGATGGATACTATCTGGTGATAGTATGTTAGGAACCTTTTATACTTGGGCTGGCTGAACCCAAACACCACATCTGGGGCTCGGCCCCTCATCTGCAGTGCAGTTCTGTGGTTAACCATCGCTACCCCCGCAGCACTGCCGTGAAGTGTAAAGGAGATAATTATATAAAGTGCCCCTTAGAGTGATCAGCACATTGTCAACACTCATTAGACCTGCTGTCTCTTACCTTTCATTTGTGTGATAACAGAGAGCTCAGAAAAAAGGGAAGACCTGGAATTTTTTAAGTTCCATACGTATAATTCGCACAGAAAATGAAAGTTACAAACATCTACTCTTCTTGTCGCGCTTTTTCCTGTTTTTAATGAAAGTGAAACAAATAACAAATATGTCTGTCTCTGATTTGGTTTAGGGCTGTCAGCTACAGCATCAGACCTTACCAGGATATATCAGGAACACTACCTTAGTAGGTCTCATCCCTGTCAGGCACATCTGAGATCCAGTTCAGGCTTCCAGAGCAGCTGTCCTTCTCTGACTGAGCAGATAACCACACGGGCCCCAGTCAAGGCTCACATTCCTCCTTAAAGAGCTGCACAGGTGGAGGAACGGCCCTGGGGCCTAAGGCAGGCAGGTATGGGATACAGATTTATTCCCCATCCCCAGGTTCCCCAGGAGTCAGGATCAGAAAACTTCAGGGCACCTCGGGCCATCACCACAGAGACTGCCCCAAGTGGCTGATGCCTAGAGACATCTCCTCTCCAAAGGGCAGGCACAGTGGCATGTGTGCCCCAGGCAGGGCAGGCCATGGGGACAGGCAAACATAATGGGGCCATTGGAGGCTTCAGAACAAAAAAATCACAAGGTCCAGGGGGAAAAGGAAAGCCAAGTCTGAGGCTCCTGCTCTTCCCATCAGAGGTAATCTCATTTTAAACTTGGCCTCAAGGTTTCCAGAAACCTATTTAGATCTTATGTAGCCTCTACGTGTGATTAGAATATAAGTCAGAACATCAGTTGAGGAAATGGGGCTGTCAGCTTCTGAGACCACTCTGGTCCAGGGCAGGGCAGGCGGCCTGATGGGAAGGGGGGCGGCCAGTTCCTGAAGCTTAAGGGGGACGGTCAATGTCCTGGCCTGGCCACAGTTCAGGGAAGGGAACCACTCTTTTCTGACCTCCCGTCCTGCACCCAGTACCAAACACCAAACACCGAACTGCACACCTTACAGAACCTTCCCGGAGCCCTGTATTACAGATACCACCATAAAGGACACTGACACTAGGAGACATGAGGTCCCTGCTCCAGGCCTCCTAGTTGGTAGGTGCAGGGATGCAAAGCCAGGTCTGCATGATTCTTAAGCTCAGGGAGCCTCATTTCCCAGCAGCACGCTCTGTTCTGATTACTGAGGTATCGCCCTGGGCCAGACATCGCACCAGACACTCTACAAACATGGTTTCATCTAATTCTCACAATCCCCCTGGGAGCAGGAAAGAAAACTTTTTAACCAGATGCCTATGAATGCTTTTTCTAACATAAGACCATACAAACCTCTAACTGGCAAGAAGAAAGAAGGGGGCACTATCATCTAAACACGTGCCCTGTAATTCCAGGGTCCTAAGAAAACAATCATCTCCAGGCCTCTCCCTCATGGAGAGATATACCACATTCATGGAAAGGGTGTTTTCATCATTAGGGAGATGTCAGCGTTCTCCAAAATGGCCTATAAATTTGATGCAACTCCATTCAAAAACAACACCAAGCCTTTTCAAGGGATTTGACAAACGGATTCTAAACATATATTGAAGAGAAATAGACAAGGCACAGCCCGCACTGCTTCTGCAGAAGAAAACAGTGAAGGAACTTACCAGATACGAAGACTACACAGACTAAACATAGAGATGTGATCATTAAGACAGAAGAGTGTTGGTACAGGACTAGAAAAATGACCAATAAACCAGAGATCCCAGGAAGAGATTTTCACATACGTGGAACTTTAACATCTGAAAGAGACAACATGATCATCACAGGGGAAAGGAAGTGGTAATTCAATCCACGGAGCTGGAAAATGTGGTTCTCTGTGTGTAAAAATTGAAACTGGCTCTGTAACTCATCATTCATAAAAATCAACTCCGTGTGTGTGTGTGTGTGTGTGTGTGTGTGTGTGTGTTTAGCTATCTATCTTTCTGTCTTTGGAACAGGAAACGATTTCCTAAACAAGATTAAGAAAGTTCTACCAATCAAAGAAAAGATTGATACATTTGATTTCAACAAAATTAAAAACTTTTGTTCATCAAAAGATGACTCCAGGGCTTCCCTGGTGGCGCAGTGGTTGCGCGTCCGCCTGCCGGTGCAGGGAAACCGGGTTCGCGCCCCGGTCTGGGAGGATCCCGCGTGCCGCGGAGCGGCTGGGCCCGTGAGCCGTGGCCGCTGAGCCTACGCGTCCGGAGCCTGTGCTCCGCGACGGGAGAGGCCGCGGCAGGGGGAGGCCCGCATACCACAAAAAAAAAAAAAAAAAAAAAAAAAGATGACTCCAAGAAAGAAAAAGGGCAAGCTACAACCCGAAGAAGGTATCTGTGGAATAGATGACCAACAAAGGATTAGTATCCACACTATAAAAAGCACCTACAAAGAGATAAGAAAAACACAAACAACCCAATAGGAAAATTAGCAAGACATTACCAGGCATTTTCACAGAAGCAAAAACACTTATAGCCAATAACATATGAAGAAATGCTAAGCCTTAGTACCAGTCAAGAAACTGGAAATCAAGATCACAAGATTTCATTGTACATCCATTCAACTGCAAAAATAAGAATGCTGACAATATTCCGTGTTGGAGAAAATGCAGTTTAATGTGGCTATTTTACACATTGCCAGTAGGGATATAAAATGATACAAGTATTTTGAAAAGCAAAGCAATCTGGCATCGTTTTGTAAATTTGGACAGTCACCCACCCAAAGGCCCATCAACAGCAGTGTGGACAAATAAAGGGTGTATATTTCACACTGAAATATTAAACAGATACACAGAGTAACATCTTCAAGTTGGCTGGAAAAAAAAGTCCCAGAAGACAATATCCAGTAAGACACTTTTTTACAAAGTTCAGTACGAGTAAAACCAAACAATTTGGGTTTAGGTATCATGTGTGATTTTAAAAACTTTAAAAAAAATAAACAAGGGAGTAATAAATTCGACCTTCAGAATCATGGTCACCTCTCTGGAGTAAGGGAGGCATGTAGCTGGGGTGGGGGAGGAGCACATGGGTAGGTGTAAGTTATTGGTAATATACAATTCTTGGTGTGAGTTGTGAGTTCATAGTGTTTGTTATGTTTTTAATAAATAAAAGAGGGCCACTGATAATACTGTGTCATGAAAAGAACGATGATTAATCCAATTCTGTATACCTAAGGTCCAATTTTAAAAATCGGGGATACGGGTGCAATGGAATATTGGCAATTGCCAAACACTGTCATCTATAAAAAGTACCTATATATCACCCACGCTGCTGTAGCCAGAAGTTTTCCATCCCCCCTTTACACCTTAGCACAGATAGCAGGTATGACTACTTTTCCTCATCATGCCCATGACAGACATCAGTAATGGATCTGCTGAGACGTCAACCTCCTTCTTCACACAGCTCTCCCCATACTCACTTGGGATGAAGCATGTGGAAAAGTGGCTGAGTTCTGTACAAAGAAGCCCAATCAGGATGTCAGAACTGCAGACAATTCAGAGAAGAAGAATTCAACGGATCACAAGCAAGAGAGAGGAGAAAAGTCAGCTGATGGAGTGAGATGCAAAGTCCATAAAACTGCCGTGTGGCTCCCTGGTTGACAAAGCCCTAGGCACAAGCCCCTGCCTACTTGGTTCCCAAGAGGAAGGGAAAATCAGAATGGACAACAGCATATTTAACTTGACAAATGGGAAATATGCTATTCTGTGAGGTGTGGAGGCTGGAAATGAAAACCAGTTTCCCAAAGAAATACCTCTGTTCATGGGTGACTGGGTCATTTGGGGTCCCAGAGGAAAAACTGGATGTTCAGAGCTCAGGAAAGAAATGTGATTCCTCTAATGCATCCTTGAACGTTCACTGCAAGCAGGACCTCGGCCTGGACAGACAGATGCCAAGGAAGACCCAGGGGCGTGGCTGATATCACCAACTTTCAACTCTCCAAAGCCCCTCAAAGTCAGAGCCACAGCTCAGAACAGGCAGCCAGCAAATGTCAGAGAGACAAAGGTCAAGACACCAGTAATGCATGGTGTTCTTTTGGTTCAAAGGCAGTCTTTTGAGCCTGAGACCTGAGTCATTTAGGAAGGACATCAGGATTCTAAAGAAGGAAAGAAGGGGAAGAAATCATAAGGAGGGGACCATCTCTCTCTTATAAACTCGCTAGTGGCAACAGAAACATCTCATAATTCTTATAACACCTTCACTTCCTAGCAGAGTATGGGGCACTAAATGCTGTTGATTTGCCTAATCAATTTCTCCCATCCACAAGTCTCAAGTAAGCAACAAGAAATATGCAGGAAGGATGCACCTGGAGTTAATATCATATCAGCATTGAAGAGGAGCGGAGGCTGGGGGACAGGGTGGTTAGCAAGGGGGAAGCAAAGGGAACCAGCCCTCTCAAGGGCACTGCACATTCTGGAAGGTGGGCTTACAGTCCAGCATCTCAACATGGGCAGAATAATATGAGACCTCACAAAAGGTGAGGTCACAAAACATTTAAAACCTCACAAAAAATTGTCTCCATGTAGGAATAATAAAGACAGAATGCCACATGTGTGACTCAGAGCAATAGAGTAAGCATGAGATCAGAAATTAGGAGAGCTAAAGTAAGACATCACATCTCAGTTTCCTCATCTGTCAAATAGTATGACACCTACCAAAGTGCCTTAAGGATCAGATAATACGGAAGTGAAAGTATGATATGGAACATTATACAAACACAAGGAAAGGTCACAGGCAGTTTCTAAGCCAGCTCAAAGATAGGGCTGGGTAAAGGCAAGTTGAAATTTCTGGGAGGCAAATGCATTTCAGTGTAGGAAGACACAGTGCCCAAACCCAAGACCCGCAGGGTTTCAGGCACAGCACCAAAGTGCTGGGTCTGCCCGAAGACCTGTGAGTGAGCTTTGCCCTTCACCCCTGACCCTAGCAGGTACGAAGGGTAGATAGGCCATCATTCATCCCTGGGGACTGAGCCAGGCTAAGCCGGCACTCCACTGGGAGACCTTTCTGAAATCCCAGTGAAGATTTCACCACAGGTGTCCTGGGTAGCCCAGGAAGCCCCCGGCAAGCAGCTTATGGGGACCAGTCCCGCTGCTACAGATTCCCAGAACCACTCACAAGTCTCTTTGTGCAGCGGCCTGCATTTATCATTCACTTGTCACACACTTTTGTCAATTTCTCCCAACCCCACCAGGTCAGTATTTTTATCCCCATTTGACAGATGAGAAAACTAAGAATCAAATTGGCTCAAAATCATATACCTGGTTTGTTGCAAAGTCAGGATTTAAACCAAGATATGCTTGTTCACAAAGGGTACAATTTTGTCCACCGTTTGGGGAATTTGTGTTAATAAATCAATCAGTGTGAATAAATTAACACACAGGGAGGTGCAGGCACAGTATATGAGTTTCTTTTTGGGGGGTGGGAGAAGTGGGGACATACTCTTTGGGCAAAAGGCCCTTCAGGAGAGGGCGTGTTGGGGGTTAAGGTGAGGTTTTGGTGCCCCTTTGCTCATTATCCACAGACCCAGGATTAGCTGGGCGCTGGCATCCCTCACCCCTCTTCGTCCTTGCAGGTCAGGAGAGAAACAGCGGTAATGGGAAGCAAAGGGCCCTCCAGGGTCCCCCAGGGCAGAGGCCTGTGGTACAGGCTGAGTTGGGACGTGAGGCAGAAGCCACATGGATCTAGAACCACATGGATCAGAATCTTGGAACCAGTGTGTTCCAGAACCTCTGCAGGTAGAAACAAAAAGAGGCAGAGAGACCCCCAGGCCCAGAAGAAGGGTTTGGCTTAAATTACCCAAAAGAGGTATTCTTGGAAAAGGAGGAAAGACCAGGCTGGATCTTTCTATGGGAGCCAAAGAGAGAAAGAAGGCCCATGCCCAAACCTTTCACCAGTGGTTGCTGCCAGACACACACACACACACACACACACACACACACACACACACCAGGAACTGTCGCCCAATTAAGATCTCAGGCGCTGGCCAATTAGCCCTCCTCCCTTATAGGGGAATTAAAGATGGGCTTGGGAAGAGAGGCAGGACTATAAGAAGAGAACATGAAACTATTAACTCCCTGTTCATCCTAACAGGATGCAAGAGAGAGGACCTCAAAGGGTACAAGAGCACCCTAAGACAGAGCAACGAGCAACAGGGGAAGTGGGAGAGGAGAAACAATGACTCTTCTACACCACATGTGGTCTTGAGCCCTGATAGAGGCTAGTGTGCCTCTGAGCTTCGTCTCTCACGTGGAGCTCATGTTGTTAGGTGCTACCACATGGAGAGAACCTTGGAGAGTGAAGAAGAAAGCAGAGCTGAGAGATGGAGAAAGCCATGTCCTAGTAACACTTCCTGAGCACCTGGATTCAGCCATGCCTGAAATCCACCATTAGGCTTTTCATTGTGTGAAACTATAAATCCTTTGTCTGTTTGTTTGAGCCAGTTTGAGTGAGGTTTTCTATTATTTGCTCCTGAAACAATTCTGGCTCAT
The DNA here is from genome assembly GCF_002837175.3 of Physeter macrocephalus. Classification (NCBI taxonomy): domain Eukaryota; kingdom Metazoa; phylum Chordata; class Mammalia; order Artiodactyla; family Physeteridae; genus Physeter; species Physeter macrocephalus. The sequence goes on from NC_041214.2 coordinate 28,240,169, forward strand.
ATAAACATCACCACTTCCCCAGGGACCTAACAGAGAATGGTACACAGTGGACATCCTATAGACAAGTCAAATCTAACAACTCTGTGGCAGCCTATTTAAACCCTGGCCTTCAAAAGTACAGCTGAACACCTCCCTGTGCCTTCTTGGGAAAAAGAAAATCGCCCTGTTCTATTTTGACTTCTGATCTCATTGCGACATCACTGATTCCTCAGGAATTGCTATGGGGAGAAGCTTATTGTCTTCTAACTTTGGGAAAAGCACTTCTAATTAAGGCAATATTAAACAGTAATAACTGTCTTATAATTTTATGGCAATGCCTATGATCACATAAATAAGCATTTTATGTCCAATTAGCATTTTATATTTATTCAATCCTAAAACAATCTAGCATTTTTATTAATCAAATAAAATAGCATTTAACAGATACGGTTGTTTTAGCTTCTGAAATTAGCCACATATGAAATAGCAGTACATCTAATTATGCAATATATTGTCCCAAAAGAACAATACATGCTTGCCAGGATTTCCATCAACATGACACCCATATTTACCTAAACAAGCTAAAACCAACATTTTCCAAATTTCCATCATTCACATAATACTCTCATGATTTCTGCTGTAGCCATGTGCCACCTGTCGTAGTATTTACTTAAAATATTTCTTTAAATAGACCCATATTGTTCATTTAAATAATTTTATTTTAAAAAGGAAACTTTATATCATGAGTTTGATATGTTAGCTATGCTTTAAAACAATATTAAAATAAAGACATAGCTATTAACGTAAAAACAGTTTATCTCTATACCCATTTAAAGCCATTCTGTGTGCCAACAATGGTCGTCAAGGTACATTTGGGGGAAATGTGAATAAACCATTCCAGTGAGACCTCCAAGGTCATCCTGTCTAGCACCTTCCTGAGCTCACCTGTGTCACACAGCATCTACCTGTTTGTCTCTAACGCATCCAGGTAGGGCCTCCACCTTGGACCCCCCTGTAGTGAGCCTTCTCCTCTTTATGAAGCATTTCATTACTTATTTATTGATAGACTAGGAACTTGGCATTAAAAAGTTAGGATCATCTTTTATATGGTGGGTGACCTCTTTGATCTTGCAGGACAATTTTAAGCAAAGGGTGCATTTCTGAAGGTGTCAGACAATTTAAAATAGCCACATTTGCAGACCTACAGATAAATACGAAGTTAGGGGGATGAACCCTAGAAGCACATAAATCTGTAAAGACTCTTGCCTATTTTATTTTAAAGCTGCTTTTTATTTTCTCAGCATGGTCATAATATCCAACAGAGTGGTCACCCTTATGTTACCATGCAACATATTATGGCAGTGGCCTGGCCTCCTCCTGGTATTATATCAGGCCCAAACCTATTGACATTCAGAAGCAATTTTCAGGACAAACAATGCTTCTTAATAAACACATGCATGACATTTATACCCCTATAGGGTATAAAAAAAAGAGGATTCCAATGATAATAACAGTGAATGTTAAAGTAACAGCACAATGGTTACCAAAAATGCCTCGCAGCCTGCTAGCAACAAAAGGACCCCCAGGATGTGGACGAAGAATGGGGTATTTCTGCTTACCAGTTCAAGGGTGAGTGCAGTTTTTACTTCAGCCATCTGGCTTGGAAATCATGTAATTTGTAAGGAAAAGAGTATGGGCAGGCCAAATGACTTCCAAATTTGTACATAACGTGACACTTTAAAACCTTTTATTGATATCACACTTTCAAATCTGCTAATTCCAATGCACATGGATTACACTGTTGCTGGCAGTGGAATCCTCCTTTTATGAGGGAGGAAATTGGGAAGAACCCTGGACTGCAGGGTGGGTGGAAAAAGCCTTGCCGTGGTGCTCTGGGGAGAAAGAGCTTGCCATTTTACGGCACCCCAGATGCAGTAAAGGCTCAGCGCACAGCTGGTGAATACGTGATCCCCGTGGATTCTCACACCCTCCGTTGGGAGCTAAGAAATCAGAAAGCTCAGGGAGGTTCTGGGATGCACTCACCTGTGCAGGTTCTGAGAACTGCGGTTCCCGGAGACAGCAGCCTTTACTTCAGGCAGGGAGAAATGAGAGCAGACAGAGCAAAGGGAGACGCAGAGGGTGGAGAGTGGGAGAGCTTTGTGACAGGACACATGCAGACAAGGAGCAGAAGGCTTGGGCAGCAAGTGGAGAGCAGAAAAGCATACAGGAGTGAAAACCCTCGGAAAGGCAGGGGAGAGGAGAGCCGCAGCCCCAGAGCATGGGAGAAAAGTGAGCGGGGGAGCAGGAAGTGTGGATCTCCGATGGGATGCACAAAAGCAAGCCTGCAGGGGAAAGGCGGGGCCCTTGGTGGCTGCAAAGGTGCCTCTGAGGCCCACACCACTCCGGAGCCCAAGATGGGCAGAGGAGGAGGGCGCTGATAGGGGCTGCAACATCAGAGCTGAAACCCCAGAGAGGTCCTGGACCCAACATTTTCACCCGTGTGATGCTGCCTGGCTATCGTTTGTGCCCTCAAAGGCCTCTGGAAGGAGGGACTGAATAACACAAGTCCAAGTGCTTCCCAAGTTGTAAAGCAGATGAGAGGGCCTGTCCCAGGGTAGAGGGCTCTCCCTGCACCTGCTGAGGATGGAGTGTGGCTGGACTCCTTTCCATATTAGATGCATGAGATGGCACGTGGCTTTCACACTCTGTCCTTACACTTACCAAAGGTGACTAAGTAATCACCACGCAAATCCACCTGTGTTACAAGCCCCAGAGCCCGGATTTTTATTCATATAAAAATAGTGCAGTGGTTAAGAATCTGCCTGACAATGCAGGGGACATGGGTTCGAGCCCTGGGCCAGGAAGATCCCACATGCCACAGAGCAACTAAGCCCGTGCGCCCCAACTACTGAGCCTGTGCTCTACAGCCTACGAGCCACAACTACTGAGCCCACGCGCCTACAGCCCCTGCTCTGCAACAAGAGAAGCCACCGCAATGAGAAGCCCGCGCACCGCAACGAAGACCCAACACAGTCAAAAATAATAAATAAATAAAAATAAATAAATTTATTTTTTAAAAAAATCTCCAAATCCAGGCAGGCCCCCACCAACCAGCAGCAGACTTCTATTTGCACAGGGATAATACTGAGCCCGCCAGTACTCAAGCCTCACCATGCTCTCTGATGACTGCTTGAAACTTTCTCTGCTCAGATATCCTCCCTGCGCCTCGCCCCTACTACGGTATCACCTTGCCTCTCCAGGAAGCCAGCAGGAAGGCCAGGTTAGCTGCCCCTGCCCCAGGGCTTCCACAGCTTAGTCTCCCCATGAACCACGAAATCCCTGGGGCAAGGACTACATCTTATTCATCCTCGTATCTCATGACCTAGCAGAGCAACCAGCACATAGTAGATGCTTAATAAACTTTTTTGGGAAGGTTTTTAAAAATGTTTTAATATTTTCCTTTCCATTGAAGTATAGTTGATTTACAGTGTTTCAGGTATACAACAAAGTGACTCAGTTATATATGTATTCAGTTATATATATTTTTTTTCTTTCAGATTCTTTTCCATTCTAGGTTATTGCAAGATATTGAATATAGTTCCCTATGCCATACAGTAGGTTCTGTTGTTTACTCGTTTTATATATAGTAGTGTGCATCTCTGCTTAATAAGCTTTTGAGAAGGGGAAACCGACTGTCTACTGATGCCCCACAAATACTATGGAAAACGGACCAAGGAGTCACCATACTGGGGGTTCTTTTCATTATGTTGCAACTTTGCTCTCAACACCGTACTTTAAAATTCCACCTAGCTGAAGGTTGCCCATCTTTGTGAAGACTAGCATGAATTGTTTTTCTTTTTTTCTTGTTTCTTTGTTATTTGTTTTTAACTCATGACATTGAAAAGGAGAGTCTAATTGGGACCAATAAGATGAAGGGAATGTTTGACACACCAACTGGTGGCTCTAAGTCAGCGCTTCCCTGAGAGGAAAACACAGTGCAGGGAGGTAAGGGCAGGAGCTCTATCTTCTGGAAAGTCAAGTATTTTTAATAATCCAATTAAAGCAACCTGAAAGTACAACTGCCTTTTCCTTTCACTTATGCCATTTGAAAAGACCTTAAGCAATGGCCATGCCCAGGGCTGGGCCCTTACAAACCGCTGGTGCTTTGACAGTGTGTATTAACTTGTTCTTAAAGTGTTGATACCTCTTACTCAGAAATTAAAGCCATAGACATTTACCCAAAGGAAAGAACATGAGACTTGGGCATAGACTTACATTGAAAATGTTAATTATGGCACTATCTAATATCAGCAAACACTGGATGGCAAGTGGAACCACAAAAAACAGCCAACAAAGCTCATCATTCCCATATTTCAGCTCAACCCCCATGTAATCCCACCTTTCTCACCATTCAGGGTTGCTCTCCAAGGGCCGCTTTGCCCTTATGTCATTGGTTTGGAGCTTATGTCTTATAGATAGCTGAGGTATTATAGAAAAGGGAAAGCACTCCCTTAATACTATTTTTTTGCAAACCAGCAAACAGCACGGAGATGTCGTTGCTGGTGGTGGAATTTATCCACCTCGAGCGGTAGAAGGTTTCCAGGTCTCCTGTCTCCATCCAGCACTCTTTATCCTCCTGGTGAAGCTTGTTGAGGTGCCAGGCGCACACACACACACACACACACACACACACACACACACACACACACACACACACACACACACCAAACTGCACACCTTGAGGGCAGCCGGCGAGTCACCAAACCCCTCTGAGTTCAGCCTCCGAGCTACAGGAACTGGAATTAATTAAAGAGGTGGCTTTTGATTTTGTCCTTGAAAACCTGTCTTGTGTGACAGCTGCAATTGTTCCTGAACCTGTACTGCACTAGTAGTCTACAATGTATACTTTAGTATTTACCTAAATACTTCATTCTTTTTTCTCAGACACAGAGAACGGGCCAGATTCCAATTTAGCACTGGAATGGAAGGCTGGTGCTAGCCAGCTGCCAGCTTTTCTAGTTGTATTAACATTGTACAACTGGCAATTTTCTAAAGACATCTCGATGGAAATGCTGCTTTGGAGACCTAAAGCATCACTAAAGGCATCAAGCTAGATAATAGGCATGTATGACCTATCCTGAAGTTAAGCAGTGTACATAAGAAAAATGGCTGAGGATGATCAGATGTATCTCTTTGGGCAGATATCGAGCCCTCAAAGCAACTCTGTTTCTCCAACATCCCCACCGTCTTTCAAATATGGTCCAGTAACACCAGACCACAGCCAGCCCCTGAGTGTGCAACAGATGCTGCCTACAAACCCAGCTCTCTGGTGCTGTGTTCTGGTGTCAGAGCGGCGTTAATCCCGAGAGAATTACCTCCTTCCAGCCAGGCAAGAATGCATCAACACTGACTTACTGCTAAGGACAGAGCTGAGCGCGATCAAGCAGCACAGGAATGCACAATTTCATAAAGACAAGCAGGGCTGGGGAGAGCTGCTCAGAGCAACAGAGAAAGTTCAAGTTAGGCTCTGAACAGTCTGGGCTGCAAGGGAGGGTCAAACAGAATCTTTGCTACTAGACTTGACAGAAAGCTATACGCACTCCACAGACGGGGCAGCAGGGTGGACGGAACAAACGCCCTCCCCATAGCATGCTGAACCCTGTGTCAAGTGAAGGGGAGCGGGGACTGGGGGCTGCATACAGGAACACGGACAAAGGAAGGTTAGACACCAGCTCTGCCACTTACACTGGACAAGATCCGAGCCTCTATGGGCCCCAACATACTCCCTCAAAGGGCTGGGGTGAAAAGTAATGAGGTAACAGAGCATAATACCCAGGAACACAAAACCATGTAATATAGACATGTTATTTTTAATAATTACATAATGATGATTCACAACAAAAACCTCTATGCACATGTGATAACTTACTTTAGAGTTTTCAATACATCCTGGAACATGCTCTATAAAAATTCAGTTCTATGTTTCCTCAATAATATCAGAGAGGAACACATGTCCACTCTACCTCCCAGAGGGAGGATATGAGAGGAGAGATGTGGAGAAGTTGGAAGGGCTGAAGTGCTAGATGATAATTAAAATAATTAAAGTTAGATAAAGTTTAAAAATTCTGTTCCTCGGTCTCACTAGTCACATTTCAAGTGTACATGTTGCTAGCAGCTGCCGTAGTAAATGGCACAGACGTAGAACATTCCCTTCATCACGGGAAGTCCTACTGGACCGCGGTGCAACCTGGATGACACAAACTGAAGCTCAGGGCAACCAGGCCCTAAACACAGACCCCCACCAAAGGAATCTCTGGGCAACCAAGATTCCACTGCCTTTTCTTCCTCAGCTGTATCCCTAAGTCACTATATTTAAATAAGCTATTTTTAGTGGCAGCTATAGACATCTTTGGGAAGCTGATGAAAGGAATGGATTCTCTCTCCAGGAAAAACAATGCACATCTGAACACAAACACACACTCCTACACACATACACACACAATTTTGCAAACGATGTCAGAGTTTCAGGAGGTACACACCCATGGACCCCTGATTAGGAACCTCAATCTAGAGAACAACCCAGAAGGCCTGTTTATCAAATGGCTGACTGATATAAAGCTGGAATACCTAAGAGGTTTTACGAGAAATAAAGCTCAAAAAGCTCTATTTCTGTTGCATACCGCTTTATTTGGGGCGTTCCTTTCTTTGTCCTTATTTAGACCAAAATGCTCAGCTCCTCAGGCTAAGCTCAGTCCACTCCACTCCGCCCTTGTGAGCCTCATATGTCTCAGCTGAGTTTGGATTTGAGGCAGAATACAGTAGGCAACCACTGGCGAGTTTTAAGCAGCAATGCGACATGATCTTATTTGCCTTTAAAACAATCTGTTGAGTGGACAATTGCCTGTGGATAATGAATTGTTGAGAGAGTGTGGAAATCAGAAACAGGAGACCAGGTAACAGGTGATGTAGGCGAAGGTGGCAGTCAACAGTGACTTACACTTGGTTGTGGCAGTGGAAATAGGGAGAAGTGGGCAGACCTGGGACACATTTTGGAGGCAAAGTTGATGGCATTGTTGCCAGTTTGGAATGTAATGGGTAAAGAAAAGTATTTTGGCTGGCAAGCGTGTGGTGCAAATATGAAAAGGAAAAGATTTGAGACTGGAGATGGAGCATAGGTGAACAAGACTTCTGTAGACTTTTGAGATATTCAACTGGGACCCAGGCAGGAATATCAAGCAGAGAATCGGGAGCAGAGAATTCTGGGAAATTCTCGGGGGATTTGGGAATCCAGGGGAAATGGAAGCAGAGAAACTGATGAGATGTGTCTCTTTCTGTCTCTTTTGGTAGATGATGTTTTACTCTCTTGAAGCGGCATCTGTGATGATACTCCTTGTTTGTGACGGCCTGTAGCCTCCACAACCATGGGTCGTCCAGGAGAATAGTTCCAGGGTAAGAAGCTGGGCTCTTGGGTAAGATCGGAACTTATTAGTCTCCTCAGTTGCCGTGCACTGGTACCTGCCACCCCTCATCTCCTCAGCTTCCCCAAACACGTTTCCCCACCAGGCCCCTCCTGTTCCCTGCTCAACTCCCACGATGAGTATTTTTGACCACACTGTGGATACCAATAACCAGCGCTTGGCTCACTAACGAGATGGATCAATGTATGGAATGACTCCAGTGAGTTTTCCTTCTGCTTCTGAGAGAGAACCCAGAGAGGAAAAAAGGAATGTAATGAAGGGAGACCATCTGGGGAGGCTGAATCAAATTACAAATGATCAAAAAATAATACTGCTTTATATATTCACTTTCAGAAGCATTAGACTGCTGGATTTTAATTTCATGTTATTACAAATATGCAAAGTTAATAACATGCTATTGATTGGGTAAGCTCCCCTTTAAAATGTGAAGCACTTTACACAAAAAAAGATACACAGTATCTTCTAAATAATCTGGGAGTTGACTGTAAAATATATCAAAAATTACATACTAAATTATTACATCATTTAATACTATAGTGTAGCAAAAGAAAAGTGGCATTTTGATTCTCCAAGAAATTTCAATCACATGGGTATTTGAAGATTTAATAAAAATAAGCTCTATGCATAAAATTCTATATTTTTAGAAATCTGAAGGCTAACAGTCTGAGTAACATGCAGTAATTTCTCCTATCCCTCAAGTTCATAATATAATGGTATATGGATTTTCTTGGCTGTTGGGTTAAAACGGGATTATTTCAAGGCCTTGGAATAAATATGTGAACCAAGTTATGACAGTGAATTAAGGAAAAAGCTCATTTCACTCTTAGGAGTGCTTTCAGGCATATTTCTCCAGATGAGACCCACAGCTTAAAATCTCTTTCCTAATTAAGATTTTAATGTGGTTAGATTATATTAAACCAGATAAAAACTACCCCTCCCATCTTTTTTTCAGTCCATTCATTCTTTCTGTAAACCGATTTCCACGTGAGTGGAAATGAAATTTCCACATGAGTGGCTGCTTATGAAAGGTGAGTAACACACACATAATCAAGTTTCACTGATCAAAACATGCAGACACAACATGCCATAACCAACCCCAAGTTCTTCCAGTAACATCAGGGGGAAAAATACCAGATTAGAGGCAGATTTTACATAGGAAAGAGCTCAGCTCTGAGGTTTTTATCGGTTGCTTTTTTTTCTTTTTAACATCTTTATTGGAGTACAATTGCTTTACATTGTTGTGTTAGTTTCTGCTGTATGACAAAGTGAATCAGCCATACGTACACATACATCCCCATATCCCCTCCCTCTTGCGTCTCCCTCCCACCCTCGCTATCCCACCCCTCTAAGTGGTCACAAAGCACCGAACTGATCTCCCTGTGCTATGTGGCTGCTTCCCACTAGCTATCTATTTTACATTTGGTAGTGTATATATGTCCATGCCACTCTCTCACTTTGTCCCAGCTTACCCTTCCCCCTCCCCGTGTCCTTAAGTCCATTCTCTACACCTGTGTCTTTATCCCTGTCCTGCCTCTAGGTTTTTCAGAACCATTTTTCTTTTTTTTAGATTCCATATGTAACACTCTTAGAGGAAAACATAGGCAGAACACTCTATGACATAAATCACAGCAAGATCCTTTTTGATCCACCTCCTAGAGAAATGGAAATAAAAACAAAAATAAACAAATGGGACCTATTGGTTGCTTTTGTTTCTGAAGTGTTTGTGATGATTTAGAGTATTGTTTATTATGGAACCCATAGAAATACATACTTTTCTTTGAACCAATATCTGGAATCTGCCTAATATCAACATTAGTCAACTTATCTCAATAGTGTCTGGTTATGTCTAGTTCCTATTAATTTTTATCGAGTCCTGAATGGTTTTTTTCTCTTGTACCCTTGTTGTACGCATATTTCTTCTTCACGGGATGCAGCAAAATCTGGTTTTCAACTTTAGCCGTGATGTAAATACATCACAGGAGGATTTTAGTACCAATTCAGTGAAACTAGAGATTGATGTCTACTCACAAGCAGGTTGGGTTCAGATCCCGTCACCCAGTGATGGGGCGGGGTTGGCAAGTCTCTTTACCATGGTGCATAGCTTTTTCTCAGATCTATGAAAGCTTGTAAGTTGCAAATGCCAAATAAAGAAGCCCCTCCAACCATTGTTAAAAGACCTCCTAGCACTTCTAACTATAAACAATTATCTTTCAGCAGAAATTAAGCCCCTACAGAAGCATTCAATACCAAGGGTATTACATTCGTTTAAGGAACCCATGAAAGTTTTACAACTAAAAAAAAAAAAATTAAGATATTTTAATATTACTGTGATACACTGTCATTCAAAAGTATGAACATATTAAAAATTAATACCAGGGGCTTCCCTGGTGGCGCAGTGGTTGAGAGTCCGCCTGCCGATGCAGGCGACACGGGTTCGTGCCCCGGTCCGGGAGGATCCCACATGACGCGGAGCGGCTGGGCCCGTGAGCCATGGCCGCTGGGCCTGCGCGTCCGGAGCCTGTGCCCCGCAAAGGGAGAAGCCACAGCAGTGAGAGGCCCGCGTACCGCAAAAAAAAAATTAATACCAAAAGACCTCCCTAAAGTGTAACTGGAGCATGCAATAAGTTCATTTGTCCCCTCATAATCTAAAAATAAATTGAAGTAATAAGAACCCCAAAATACGAAAACTCAACCAGAAACAAACACAAAAAGAGACAAGAAATTAGTAGCACATTTAGTTTGTTGATGAACACCTAATTTGGTTGGGAAAAGTTGCCCACAGTGCATTTGGCCTCTCCTTAGTAGAAAATAAACTAGTATTGGCTAAATTAGCAAGTTCCTCATCACTCAGGTCTATTCTTCTTTGTTCTGCCAATAGAGAGAAGGAGATACACACATCACGGCAACTCTCCCACCAGCCATCTTTGAATACTGAAGACAGATATTGACCAGCAAGAGACGGAGGGGGCCAGGGCGCCGCAGCCTTGGAAACAGACAGAATTACCTTCTCCACCTGTGAGTCCCAGCCTGGAAATCAACTTTTTCACCTGCTTACCTTGCAGCATAAGCCCAAGGGAGACATGGGCTCTCGGGGCCATTATGTGGTCCAAAGTCATCATGGATAACTAGGAAGAACAAAGACTGTCTCTGAAAAGGCAACCATCTTCCTTCACAAAGCAGCCAAATGTCTTTATACAACTAATTGAAATTGATTTAGCAAATGCAGGGACACAATTTGGAAGCCTGGACTCTCTTTTGTTCCTTTGATTTAGTCTGTCTAACCTGTCTCACCATTTAATTCTAATAATTAAATATAGCCAGAAAAGTAAGCTGGTAGGAAGAGTCAGTGACCATTAATTAATGTCTGGTATTCCGTTCGTTGAAGAAGAAAGTCCAATTTATGGAAACTTAACATAGCCACCTTGAAGCATAGGCAATGATAAAAGTTACATGGTAGGGGGTGAGACTATACTTTCAAAGGACACTAATACCCACATAGATGTATGCTCTTTTGCATGGGTCACTCTTGCCCCTGCAAAGAGGTTAATTCCATCCATATCTCTACTTCCTAGAACACAGCTAGGAATACAGCAGATGCTCAAAAATATTTGTTAAATATCACTACATTTTCACAAAGAGGTCAATCTAAGAGTGAGGGCTACATCACTCCAATGCACACAGCCAAATCGTCTCAAAAAGTCCGTTGAGAGAATGACATTTTCCAGAAAGCTTGAGAGAAAAGAGATGATGCCACTGAGATACATCATTAAAACTCCAGTATGTGCAGGTGACCCATAGACAGAGATCCCTTTGATCTGCCCAGTGAAACACACACATGAAGGTTTCTCGATGGCAGCATATTCTGGGCTCCATTCTCTGCCCCACCCTCCATAATACCACACACCATTCATTCCAGACATCCAGGTGACAGTTACACGAGTTATGTGGTCACATAACTCTGTGAGTGTGACAAATCGAATGCAGGGCACAAGTCCAATGCCTCTATATCCTATAGTCCCTGGGAGTGTTCTGCTCACAGTGGGTGCACAACTCATTCACTGGGATAGGCAACAAATATCTACCTAGTGCCTACTGTGTGCTGGCACTGTTCCAGGGCTGTGGATATATCAGGGAACCAAGATGACAAATGCTCTCATGGAGATTACAGTCAAAGAGGAAGATAAATAAATACATGTATAATATAGAGCAGAAATGGCAAGTGCTATGAAAAAATATAAAGCAGGAGAAGGGGAGAGACCATGATGTGAAGGAGAAGGGTTGCCATTTTACACATGATAGTCATGGAAAGCCTATCTGATGAGCTTACATGGAAGCAGAGACCTATCTGAAGTGAAGGCATGTGAATATCTCGGGGAAGAGTCTAGACGAGAACTGCAAGTGCAAAGGCCCTGAGGCAGGAGCAAGCTTGATGCGGCCAGGAACCTTAAGAAGGGCAGTGTGGCTGAAACAGAGTGAGCTGGGGACAGAGTGACAGGCAATGAAGCTAGACAGACGGGCAGATCATGCAGAACCTTGCTAATCATCGTGAGGACTTTAGATTCCACTCTGGGCGCCCCTGGAAGGCATCTGAGTTTTAAGATTTCCTTTTTCAGACTGTAGGTCCCAGGTGGGAGCAGGGAAATGTCTACTACAGTAACCCAGGGGAGGGATGATGATGGCCTGGACCAGGGTGGTGACTGGACAGGTAGAGAAATGTATGGGTCATGGGTGCATTTTCAAAGCAGAACTCACAGGATTTCGCGATGGATGGGATATGGAATGAGAGAAACAGACAAGAGCCAAAGATGACTAAAAGATGGCCTGGACAAGTGGGTAAACGGAAATGCCATTGGATGTCACGATGATGGTGATGATGATGTAGTAGAATGAAGAGCTCATCTCGGTTCTCCAAGGTTAAAAATTAGTCCTCACAAAACCGAGCAAGAAACCCACATAGGGCTGTCTGTAGGAACCTGGTCTTCGGCTACCTGCATGAGGAGCCCCATTTCCCACTTCCCAGAAGCAACTGCTTTTAACTATGTTAGCTGCTTCTTTCGTTATTTACCTCCATATATCTAAACAAACATGTTTATGTTGCTTCCTCATTTTTCACCTCTAGGCATCATCTTTCCGCTTTGGAAGAAGAGGATTTAGTTCTTGTTCTCTCTACACTCCACACAACTAAACATGGACACACACACACACACTCACATAAACACAACATACACACACGCATGTGCACACACACATATATACGCATACACATATGCATGCACACACACGTGTGTGTGCACACACCACCCCCAATCTTCCCAACGGAGTTGGCTATGTTGCACTCTGGTTAGCCCTATATTCAGGGTTTACACAATTATGATTAAGTAAATGCCATTCCCACCTAAATCATACAGATGCCTCACTTTCCCTTATCTGTACATTTTGTAATAACTATCTTGATTTCTGTCTTTCTTCTTTCTACGCACTTTCTCTAAGTTACTGAGCAGAATCTAAACCTGTAAACTTAAATTTATAAGCTCACTCTCTCTGACTCTCTGTGCCCCTGCACTCGATATCATGCAGATTTCATTGAGAAAGGAGATAGCAGCCCAAGAACAACATTTCAAAAACAAATTCACAAGTATCCCCTGAGAAAAGAGCTTTCCCCAGGAGTGTGGGAAAGGCCTGGCTTAGCACCCAGCAACAGCGGGTATTGGGTTTCATTGGATTCAAGTTTTTGGAACAATTGAATGGATGAGCTCAGAGGGTCCCTTGCTTTTCTCTGCTTCCTCACTCTGTTGAGACGAAATGTCCCTTTCGGTCCCCCCTCAACTTTGCACTGGCCCTTCCTCTGGTGTTTGAACTTAGCACAGTGTTCTCCAGAAAGTGATGCTGCTTCTGTTTGAGGGTCTTCCTCAGAACCAGCCCCTCCCACTGTCAAAACAAGAACTATCAGTGCCCCTGCCCCCCAGGTCACCACATGTCACGGAAACAGGCCAGCAAGGGGAACATTTGGAACACGCTGAGCAGAGAACATGGGGAAACAACCTTGATTCCAAAAGCATACCTTTCTCAGCAGGTGAAGAATAAAAAATAATGCGATTGATCCCTTCCCTGGCCAGGACACAGAAGCAACAGCAGGTCTGTTCTGTGCCGGGCAGTGGCTTTCCTACAATGCCCAGGCTGCCTGGTCGGGGGCCTGGCTCTCAGCCTACAGGCCAAACAGACCTGGTAAAAAGTCAGCACAAGGGAAGGAGGGTCCCCGAAAGGCTGCAAAGCCTGTGAATTAGAATGATGCCCTTGGAGCTTGGTAATCCTGATATCAGGATGCTTAATCTAGCAGGTGCCTTGGAGATTCACAGGTGAGGATAAAAAGGCACAGGGATAAAAATCCACACCAGTTGACACTGTTTATGGCTAACACCATCATTTTGCTCAAGACCAATGTGAGATTCTGGAAGGAACAAGAGAAGAGAGGACAGATGGTGAGTCTCAGGTCTTGTAGTGTCTGGGGCCCAAGCATGCTCGGCAAGACTGTCTCCACGCTTGGGGTTCTCCCCACTGGGGAGCTGGCTTTCTAGGTGGTGCCCTCCTCCTTTTGTCCCTCTCCCATCCCTGTCCAAACCTCCAGTGCGCTTGCCCGCGGGGCTCTGAAGCACTGCCCAGCCCTTTGTTTAAGGAAATGCGGTGGGGATAAGAGATCAGTTAAGGCTGCGGGAAGACGGGAGAAAACAGCAGGCATCAAACCAACTCCCATTCTCACCTACAAATCATGTGATAGAGCTGCCAGGCAGGTCCTGGAGGGTTGGAGGTTTTGTCCTTTCTCTCCCACAGATTCCTATTTGCAAGTGGCTGCTGGTCCTTTCCAGGCTGGGGCCCAGGTGGTAAGTGGCTGGAGCAGGAAGAGGAGGCAGATGGAGGAGGCGGACGCTTCATTACTGGAGGTCTCCAAAGGAGCAGACTGCATATTTGGATTCTAGGAAGTACGTCTGCTGGGGAGGGCGGTAAGTCTCTAAATCGCTGACGCACACGCGGGCACACATATATCCCATCAATAGACACAGCCGTACGCTCACACCACCGCAGTCATCAACCCTCAGCATATTCAGCTCCCGTCTACTATAGATGTGGAAGAAGAGGCCTGGCGAGGTGAGGCGACTTGTCCATGGCAGGCTGCATGCTGGACCAGTACACAGAACCACCGTCCTTTCTCCCGCCTCAGCCATCTGCCTGCTGGGTGAATCCTTCACAGGCCTGCTGGTTTTGGCACACTGGGGCAGGTTTGGGCAGAAAAGGCAGGGATTTAGGCTCAGACAGACTCCATTCGACTCCTGGCTCTATCACCATTGGCTGAGTGGCTTTGGACAAGTTGTTGACGTGTCGTCCCCCCCCAAGCCTCAGTTTCCCTCATCTCTGCACTGAGGAGAGTATTACTTGCTCCCTGCACCGTTTCAAGGATTCTGTGAGATTCCACGTGTACAGCACCTGGCCCAGCGCCCCCAACACAGCAGCTGTTCCCTTAAGTGGCAGCTGTTAGTAATTCTCACCTGAATATTCAGATCTGTGGCAAATTTAGACGGCTTGGCCCATCCCGGCTGAGACTTAAACTCTGGGTGGTCTCAGGGTAGCAGAACAGGCTCTTCCCAAGGTTTCCAGGCTGGTCTGCGAGCTCTGACTGCTCTGCAGAAATATTTGATGACAGTCTGGGATGAATTCTGAAAATCAGTGATTTACACAGAGGGGTCATGGTAATTTGATGAGTTGTATCCCTCAGCCTTTTGATTTGAACTCACTCCATGGCTCTGTAGAAAAGTCAGTTTAATGCTACCCCAGGCTTCAGTCTCTGCATGCTAATAGTCGCCTCCTAACTGAGTCAGGAGGATTATGTGCAGTCAGGTGTCCAAAGCCCTCAGCAAGTGCCTGACACCCTAAAAGCCTGATGAAGACTTCTGGTTGCGGCGGCACTTGTGCTGTTGCAATGACCATGGCCATGATTCAGCCGGCTCCCGGGGGACCAGGGAGCAGGGTCTACACACGTGATGCAGGGCCTTCTGATTCACTGAGGATGCACCGCCTGCAGAAAAGTGACGGGGGAATGGTCCATTCATCCATGCACTCACTGGACAAGCACTCACAGAGTCCCACTCTGTGTCAGTCTGGCCTGGATGCAGGGACCCACACACGACCAGGACCCAGTCCCTGGTCTTCATGACCTTGTGTATTGAGAAGCCTGAAGCTTTGTACTCCTATCACTGCTTGTCTAAGGGTCAGACATCACAGGTCCTTTCTTAGAACCAAGATTTCCTGAATCTCACTTTGCCATGCGTCCATCAGTCCCTTAGTCCTGATTCAGATGAATGACCTCGACTCAGGGTACCATGTCATATTTGCAGTTAATACTGGGAATAATAGCACCACTCTTTGGTTCATGAACACTTAACAAGCACCCACTCTGTGCTCTCCAGAGCCAGTGGGCCCTTGACCGCTGCGGTTTCTGCCCTGAGGGAGTACACGGTCAAGCACAGCCCTCCCGCTACACATCCCAGCACCTGCCTCTCTCTACCTAGCAGACTTCCTGAGCCCCACCCCCAGCTCCTGCACCTCCCGCTCTTGAGCCCTTGCCTGTGCCCATACCTCCCCTCCCCCCACCCCACCCCGTTAGGGCTCGCGGAAACTCCAGTTCCCCAAGCCCAGGGGCTAGGTGACCACTCCTAACCTGACACTTGCTCACCCAGAGTCTCAGCTTCCTCCTCTGCAGAGGAAGTCAGGGGCCCGCCCGGCCCGGGGATTCAATGAGATAAAGCATGAGCTGGGCCCTGTGCTCAGGGTGAGGCAGTGCCCCACCTTCTCCTTAGAGCCCCTCACTCTTGGGCAGGCTGAACCCCTGTGCCCAGGACACCCTCTGAGCATCCCCTGCTCAGCTCGCCTCTCTAAGATAAATATCCAGGGCCTCTGTACAAGGCCAGAGGGCAGCCAGCATGCAACCCAGCTCAGGCCCAGAATAAATTATAGCACCAGAGGTCGGGCTCGTGAGCAGGGAACCCACAACTGATTTCATATATCTTTTGGAAAGAGAAGAATATTATTGCACTTTGTTTTCCTATGGCTATTATCCCCATAAGAGCTCGTGTCTACCTCTTAACAGGCGTTTACTTGGACTGATGAATTGCTTAAAAACCTTCCTGCCCAATTTCAATGTATCCAGTGCAATGTACGCTGTAAAACATCTAGCAAGAGTATAAATTCGGTCAGCGCAGGATACTGCTGTTCTTCCACAGACACCCCCTCTCCTCTTCGGAGGGCTCTGTGGAGATCACCCAGTGACCTCTGGGGAAGCAGGGGAGTGGGGTCCACACAGCCCAGGCGTGTCACTCCCCGCCCCCCGAGCAGGACAGCTGACAATGTCTCTGGGACCGTGTCTAGAGCAGGGGTGCAGAGGGAGAGTCCTGTGGCTGCAGGTATCTTGGTTTCATCCAAAACAAAGGACAGAAAATTTTAGTCCTTGACCCATGGCTCCCATTCCCAAACCAGTTCTCACAGGATAGGTGGTGTCATCTTGAGGCCCCAGACCTGCAGCTTCAAGCTGCTTTGCAAAGTTTCCCCAAAATGTTTACATCAGATTGCTATCTCTCAGGCTCACAAGCACCTTGGCTTGGGTAGAGTCACAAAATTGGCCACTTGGGGCGGGAACAGCAAAGACGGTGTTATGGATAACCCAGCAGCTTCCTGCCCAGACCTGGCACCTGACTGCACAAATTCCAAGCTGAACTCTTCCTCTGGACATAACTACGGGTCCCATCCTTTCCCAGAAACCTGCCAGTGGGTAATATCAGCTTCCTGGAAATGTCATTCTTCCCCAGCCAGGCAGGGCTCGGAGCCCCAAGTTCTTGGCCTCACTCCGTCACACGGCCTAATCTCCGGTGTCACAGGCTGGCTGACGACCCCTTCTTCCTGAGGAGTTCTTCCCCCCTGTTTCCCCCGATGCCATGCCTTTAGGCCAGACAGGCCTCCCCTCCTGAAACCATCATCTGAGATGAGCCCTCAAGTCCTCGGCTGAGTTTCTAAGTCCAGGCCACTAACCTGAGCCAGCCACCAAGGTGGCTGCCGCTGGAACTCAATGCTCGGGAGGCCCAGACACCTGCCTGCTTCTCAGCCGCATACTTCCCTCAAAGCCAGTCACAGACAGGTGGCTCCTCGGTGATGTGGACGCCTGGCAGAGGTGTGGGCGTGGCTCCAGGTAGACCACGCCCTGCCAGAGTATCTCTGTATCATTTCAACCATAGACCGGTTTTCATTTTACCTCTCCTTCCCCAAATCCCAAAGCCTCAACCTCAGAACAGCCCCTCCCCCTCAGCCACAGGAAAACCACCTGGATAGTTCATTGGCATATGTGTGGGTATCAGGCAAGAGGGAAACAAGACGAACGGCTAATATAACCTTCAAAACAAAACAAGGATAAGAGTGAGCCCACCTCAGGGCTGCGGCCTCTGAAACAAGGGACCCTGGCCTCAAGGCCCTGCCCCAGGTATCCATCAGGAAAGCCCGCTCACAGAGAGCACCGAATAAGGGTGGGTTCCTTTACCCACCAGTTATCCAACATCTCACTCGTATATAAAACTCGGCAGGAATCCTTTCTATTTTTCAAGGTAGACTAAAGGAACAGTTGACTTCTGACAATAAAGACAGATGTGCAGACAAAATTCCTAGCAAAAAATACCAGACGGCCATTTATGTTTTTTTCATTGATTCATCCATTCATTCATTCATTCATCCAGTTATTCATTCAATAAACACTACTGAGAGCTAACTGAGGGCCAAGGCAGAAGAAAGCAGTGGTTCTACAATCCTCACATTCTGCCCTGGACTGAGGTGGTGGGGGGCACCTCTGGCATCGCCCTCAAATTCCCCATCATGCACCCCCTGCACTGTGGGAACTGTCGTGGTGCAATGGATGGTACTGACCACAATTTACTGAGACCCGGCGATGGGCACTGCTTTCTGCTGAGGGCTTTCATTGATAATCTGGAATCTTCAGAAACCTTTGAGTAACTGGGATTACCCTCATTTTACTGAGGAGAATGCTAGGCTCTGAGAAGGAGCTGGGGGGCGCTATCAGCAAGTGATGGAGCTGACTGCAGCCCACTGTCAGGATCCACAGCCTGTGCCCTTTCTTTTCCGCTAGACTTAAAACTTACAGGGAATTCAGATCCTCAGAGAGTAGTCACTTCGTTACTTCCTTCTTCATGCAGCTCCTGCCTGCAGCGTGGGGGAAGAGCAGAGGACTGAAATGCTTTTAGGGGCCCTGAGAGAAGAATAAATGAGGACCTTCCAATATCCCTCAGGGCCCCATTAAGCCCTTTCCTCCAGGAAGCCTCTGCAGACACAGAGCCTCTCTGACCCTCTTCAGCACCTCAGGTCAGGGATTCAGAGACTCTCAGAGGCTGCACTGGCAGATGGTGACACTGGAGCCCAGTGGGCCTCGATGGCTGATGTCATACACAGGCATGAAGCACAGCTGGGATGTATGTCTCCCGTCCTCCTGGCTCCAGTGCCTGCTGACGGAGGAGGGGCAGCACTGCCCAGGCCGCTAACCGTGGGCCTGGTCTGCACTCCGCAGCTATGGGTGGGCTCAGAACCCAGAGCACCTGCCCAGCTCACCTAGACGGAGACCTCCTACTCTGCTCAACAAGTCCTTCACTGGGCAAACTCTTCCCTTCCTTCAAGTCTGGCTGAGGCCTCACCTCCTCCAGGAAGCCTGCACTGCTCTCCATCCTACACTTCTCCCCAAGAGACAGTCATCTCTCCACGGCCTGCGACTGCAGCTCCTTCCTCTACATGTCCCAGGCCCCAGCCCAGGGCCTGGGACAGAGGCGCACTTAATAAATGACTGCTGAATAAATTTTGTTGAATACACCAGAAATGATACAACAGTCTCAGGCTCAAATAGCTATTTCATTATCTGGTGAGGAATGAAAAGATGCCAACTCATCTTTAAAATGATTGACTGCCCTTTTATGAGGCCTCTCATCTCACTTTTCTCCAGCCCTGCAGAGCACTGAGGCTCCTCAGCACGCCTCCTAATCAGAGGTATATTTATTCTATAAGCGTTTCATTTAATGGCCCTGAGATTCCAAATCTTCAGTGGTCATTGCTTCTCTCTGGCTTCAGGAAGGGCTACTAATAGCTGTTTGGTCCCGAGAAGAGCACATGAATGCCAAGAAGAAAGCCTGATAATTCTAAACCATAATCTTCCCCTTGATGTCCTCAAGGCAAAAATTCACCATTAAAAGCAGCATTGGGGCTTCCCTGGTGGCGCAGCGGTTGCGCGTCCGCCTGCCGATGCAGGGGACGCGGGTTCGCGCCCCGGTCCGGGAGGATCCCACGTGCCGCGGAGCGGCTGGGCCCGTGAGCCGTGGCCGCTGCGCCTGCGCGTCCGGAGCCTGAAAAAAAACCAAAACAAAACAAAAAAAAACAGCAGCATTGACTACCCAGGGTTTTACAGAGACCACGGGCCCTCCATAATGCTGTGCAACGCATCTGACACAGGGCAAGGGGCGGGTGTACAATGGATCTTGCCATCGTTCTTTTACCTTTTCTGGAAGCCGAATCCCATCATTATGCTTAAGAGCTATTTCTACAATGAGCATCCTCCCCCGGCCACTGATCGGTCACGACTTGGTAAAGAGAGAGGCCACAATTCCCCTTGGAAACAACAGCATCAGCACCAGTCAACTCCTGCCAGATGGGATTGCAGGAGGCAGCCTCAGGGCGGGGGTGGGGTACAAATACTGCAGGTGCCTCTGACAGGCGCAGAGGGAGGGCCCTCGAGGCCAAGTGCATCTGCGTTCAGGATGAGCCTCGCAAGGCAGTTCACGGGCCGCTGGCGACAAGTGTTGTCAAAACGGTCACCAGGGGTTACTGACACATCACACTGCTGTCACAAAGCACATACTGTTCTTATGTATGTTTCGTACCTTACAACCGGGCTTTAAGCACCTACCCTGTTCAGGCCAGGGTGTGAGGTGCTGCGGAAGCTACAACGTTGAATCATCATTGTAGTGACCTCCGTTTACTGGTAGCATAAGGAGAGCACCCTGCACCAGATGCTTTACGCACGCCATAGCTTGCGGTGCCAGGAACTCTGGGCAAGAAGTGTTTGGTTGTGTTTTTTATAAATTTATTGATTTTATTTATATTTATTTTTGGCTGCGTTGGGTCTCTGCTGCCGCATGCGGGCTTCTCGTTGCGGTGGCTTCTCTAGGTGCACGGGCTTCAGTAGTTGTGGCGTGCTGGCTCAGTAGTTGTGGCGCAAGGGCTTAGCTGCTCCGCGGCATGTGGGATCTTCCCGGACCAGGGCTCGAACCCGTGTCCCCTGCGTTGGCAGGCGGATTCTTAACCACTGAGCCACCAGGGAAGCCCAAGAGGTGTTTTATCTGAGAGAAGGTTCTAACCTATCTGCTTAGGCAGGTTTAATCAGTGACTCTCAAACCGTGCTGCTCATCAGAATCATCCGAGGGCCTTTTAGTATTCTGATGCCCAGGCCACGGTCCAGCCCAAATTACCAGACAATGTCTAAGAGTGGGATGCAGACCTCCTTTTTTGGAAGCCCTGCAGTTGACTCCAGCAATGACCTGGTGACCGAATGAAGTTCCCACGGCTGGCTGTAGGGGGACAGGGTGACTTGGACTCAAATAGGTCTGACTCCAAAGCTGGGGTCCCATCCTAGGTCCCTGCCTTCAGGTTGCTCACAGACTCTATAAGGGGAACTAGGCCAGTCTACAATGTTGCAGGAGAAAGTCAGTCAATGCCACGATGTGGGTGCTAAGGGTTAGAGTTCAAGGGAGGAGAGATCCTTGAATTGGGGGCAAGTGGGTGATGATTTATCTGGGAAAGTCTCCTTTGCAAGGGGCCTAGAGGCACAGATCCATAGTGTGGTCGTGGGAGATGGTACAGGTGGACTGTACGTTATGTATGACGCAGGGAAGGAGAGGAGTAGAGCAGGCAGGACCCACGTGAAGACAATGACTCAGTTAGGTTGGAGCTTAGAGGCCTAAGAGAGTAGGCAGAGGCAGGGCAGAAAGACAGGTGGCTGTAGGAAGGACCTGATGATTTATGAGGTTGGCAAAAGGAAGCCCCTGAAGACTCTCCAGTGGCAATGGAGATGCTCTTAGAAGAGTCATCTGGCTGTGGCACAGGGGAGACACTCAAGGTCTACTGCGGAACAAGAAAATGACTGAGAGATCAGGTGGGTTGGGATGGAGTTCAACTAGGAGGCGGATGCAGCCTTCCCAAGAATTCATAGCTGACCCAGGCTAGGGCAGTGAGACTGGAAGGAGTAAGAGCCATCTGAGGGCAGAATGGACAAGACTTGGCAGTGATTGACAACCCAGGAAGCCTTGCTTTTGGTAGCAGCCCTGACATTTACTAGTTAGGTGACCTTGGGCAAGTCACTTAACCCTCCATGCCTTGAGGAACGGGAATAATCAAACCCTCTCTGCCCATCTCAAAGGAAGGCTGTGAGTCTCACATAAGAAAATGCATAGGAACATGTTTGGAGGAGTGAAAAAGCATTATATATACAAAGCCCTACACAATTTCATGATGGCTGTAATATTCTGCATGTTCTCTTTACTTTTCCAACCTCTTAAACTCGAAGGCTATGCTACCATATGAGAAAAAAATGTGAATAATGATCTCTTTTATAGCTCAAAGTTCTGAACAAATAAAAAGAGTTTATGTCTTTTGCTGCTGCTAGAGAACAGACTTACCCACGTGAATTTGAGTTAAAATGTCAATAATTTTTCATTGGCGTTTCTTAAAATATATTTAATTTCTTTTTACATCTTTCCCTTATTTTATGCAGCAATATATTCAACATATTGAGTTTCTGGAATACTTCAAGATCCAAACTAACCAGAACACAGAGCCATAAAAAAAGTTACAGTCTGTCTTTCGCTTAAGAAAAAGAAAAAAGAAATCTCTCAGAAGATGGTGGTCATGAGGGTCATAATGTTTATGCCAAGAGTCCTCAATCAATTATACTTCTTGAAACTTCGGTAACATCCTACAAGGACTGCAGAAGGGGACAAGTTTGAAGGTTAATCCTCTATCATCCCCAGAATTCCATTAACTGGTATTCCACAGTTCCAAGGGACCCAGTCCTTGCAACTGTGAATTTCTAGTTAACTCTGACCTCCAGTTTACTTTGTGGCCTCTAATTAATTCTTCAGTCCTCATGGCCTACAATGTGAGTAATGAATTCTCCAAAGACTTCACACGTTCAAGAAGGCATAAAATGCCGTCCAAGTGGAGAGTCCCATTCGGGTTTCTCAACCTATTCTAAACGAAATAACCAATCATTAAGTATTTTGATTATACCAAATAGTTAATGATGTTTGTTGCTATACAAATATATGTGCGCACACACACATATATATACACAGATATATGTCTATATGTGTGCTATATATATATATATAAAACACGCACATATACACACATCCTTATTTTATCTTCACAACAAACTAGAATTATTGTTGCCCACTTTGCAGAAGAAGAGGTTATATGACTTGCCAAGGGTCACACAGCGTGGATCTTGTGTTACAAAATATTTCAGCAGACCCAACACTGTGCGTTCACTCTCCCATTTCCAGAGAACCTTAATGTGAGACCATGGGACCTAAGAGGTGTGAATCATCTCAGGTGGTTCTCTTCACTCCAAGAGAACCAGAAGGACCACTTGGCAAACTGACCACCTGACGAATAGGTAGTGTCTGCAAGCATGTTATTATGTGCAAATATTAGTGAGATGTGTAGAAAAAGGAAGCCATTTCATCATTTTCAAATAGCTGTTTGCCGTAACTTCAAAATATACAAGAGACATTCAGAGTATTTTATTCCTGGGAAACTGGGAGTTCTCATTTTTAGGCAAAGAATAAATTGGCAACCACTTTTAATAACAAAACAGCTTTTCCTAAAGCAGCAGGGAAGACTGAAAAGCATCATCCACAGTTTTGGAAACGAAATTATACAAAGAAAGCACAGTTAGGCTCCCAGAGAATGCATGGGGTTTTGTCCTGTAGCCACCTTGAGTCCCATATGCCAAATTCCCTTGGCTTGCTCCTGAAGGACAAACGTGGGTGACAGCCATGACCTTTCTCTGGTGGTCCTTCCTTGGATACCTGGGTGTTGCTGGGTGCATATGGAAGATGAGCGTGGCCCCTGCTGACAACTGATCTGACCTCCATGCCCAGGAGCTCAGGTAGAGGCATAACCTACTGAAAAATTAATCACATCCTAATGGATATGATTTAAAAGCTTCAAAAGACAAGGCCACCTTGCAGGTTTCTGTTGGACCAGTCACAGAAGAAGGCAGAAGAATGGCAAGAGGCCTTCCATTCACAAGATCCCTCAAAAGTAGCTCTTATTCCTCTGCTCCCAAAATCCATCCCATTCATCTATCATTCCTGTGGCTTCCGGCCAGTGCCTGACTCCTGCCATGATCAGGCCATTACCAAGGCCATTACCAGGGATGGTGGCAATTACAAGGCTGAAGCTTAAAGAGCTGCAGGCTTCCTCCACCCTCAATGCACTTACACATGTCTGTGACCCTTCACATTTTCCTCTCCTGATTTATACTCCAGTTTCCCAGTGGGGACTGCCTGGGAGCCTGGCCGCATGGTAGGGGGCTGATCCCCTGCCTCACTCTTACTAGTCACCCTTCTCCTCAATCTCCCGCCTCTGGCAGGGCCCAGGCACAAACAGACCCAAAATAAGACTGAGCCACCAGCCTGACTCTGGGCACCTTTCCTTCACTCATTCAGTCCAGCGCCAGGCACACATGTACCTTTGAGGACTGTAGTCACTGACCTCAATAATCTCAGGCTCTAGTGGGACTTTTTTATTTTATTTTATTTATTTATTTATTTTTGGCTGTGTTGGGTCTTCATTGCTGTGCATAGGCTTTCTCTAGTTGTGGCAAACAGGGGCTACTCTTCGTTGCAGTGCACGGGCTGCTCATTGCTGTGGCTTCTCTTATTGCAGAGCATGGGCTCTAGGCTTGCGGGCATCAGTAGTTGTAGCATGCAGGCTCAGTAGTTGTGGCTCGCGGGCTCTGGAGTGCAGGCTCACTAGTTGTGGCTCACAGGCTTAGTTGCTCCGCGGCATGTGGGATATTCCCAGACCAGGGCTCGAACCTGTGTCCCCTGCACTGGCAGGCAGATTCTTAACCACTGCACCACCAGGGAAGTCCCTCTAGTGGGATTTAGATTAATGAATAAATAAACCATGAGAGTGCAGTGTGGTCTGTGCTCCAAGGGACAGCAGGGTTCTGTGCAAGCTCAGAGAGGAGGCTCCAATCCCAACCTGCAGCACCCTGGGAGGGCTTTCTGGAGCAGGTGAGGCCTGGCCTGGTGAGTCTGAAAAGACGAATAGGAATTAGCAGGTAATTTGAATGGGGAGAGAATGGCCATCCCCCAGAGGAAACAGCATCAGCCAGGCAGGAGGTAACAGCAGTCGTGGTGTATGTGTGGGAACAACAAATGCAGGGTCCAGCGTTAGGCTGGGGCTAGGTCATAAAGGACCATAGATGCAGTCAAGAAGCTTTGACTCCATCCTCGATATGATTGGAGCAGCTGAAGGGATTCAAACAAACAGCGGCATACTGGGATCTGGGTTTGAGGACGATGTTTCTGGCCGCAGAGAAGATGATGGGTTACAGATCGTGGGGAGACAGCAGAGCTATGGCCTGAGTAGGAGGCTACTGCTGTCGCCCCAGGCACGGCAGTGCTGAGAATGGAATTTGGTGTCATCCTCACTCAAAACCAAGACCTACTTGGATGGCAACACTGGCCTGCAGAGCCCAGATCTTCCCAGGTCATTTGGTCACAGTGAGTTGGAGCCCAGAGCACCCTTTCCATTAGCTGGTCCATACTCTTGGTCCTGGCCCGAGCCCTTCCAGCACCTCCCTGTCCTCCGGGGACCAGTGCTGATAAAGCGCCAGCACCTTCCAGAGGTAAACAGCAGAACACTAGCTCAGTGGGCCAACCATCAAACCACTGTCCAACAGGTTGTCAGGGCAAGTTGATCTTGAAAGAGAGCAGCAAGAGAAGGGCTCCGGTTTTAGAGACGGTGAGTGGAATAGCATGCCGCAGAACACTGCGGGGGCATCCTGGGGCTTCAGGGAGACATGGGAGGCCTCTGGAGGATGCCGGAGGCTGTGGGAAGGCTCTGGGCCCCCTGCCAGGGGGCGGGCAGGTCCCCGAATGGAAGAAAGCTAGGGCTGGTGCCTTACCTGGTTCTCAAGAGTGCTGGGCCAGCTCTGAGAAAGGGGTGTGTTTGCTTCCCTGTCTTGATACCATAAACCAGAGCTGGCCACCCTGCCTCACATCTGGATGGAGCACTGCCCTTTACCGGCCCTCCTTCCCCTTCAGCGCTCACCAGAGCAGAGGCCCCAAGAACATGACCTGAAGCCCAGGCCCCAGGTGTGAAAGATGCCGTTCCCACCCCACACGAGAGAAGCAGATCAGCCTGGCTTCTGCCCAGAGCTGCACAGGACCCACGGCTCACTCACAAGTCCCAATGCCCCCTTCCTTCCCCTCTGCCTCTCTTCCGGGTCACGGCGAAGGTCGTGAGAGGTACCAGCCCAGATACCAAGGCAGAGAGTTCAGACAGTGCTGTTGTCAAAGGATCAATGACTGCATCTCTGGCAGAACCACTGCCCACAACTAGACTTGGGCAAATGATAGAGACTTTCATTCGTTCTTTTAAACAGCCTTTGAACAGAACTGCAGAAAAGCTTTTTCTTTACCAAGTGACACCGTGTAAACGTGCCGGGGACCCAGAGAAGGTGGCACTAAAACCTAAAGCACGCGAAATGAAATCACTGCAGAAAAGTCTCCAAGTATAAAATATCAACCGTGGTGGTGTTGTCTGAAGCCTGCCATCAAGATGAATGGAGGTGCCTGGGAGACACATCAGATGGCATTTGTCAACTCGCTGTTCTGAAGGACAAAGCAGGTCATTCCTGACAGAAGAGAAGGGAGGCGGCTGCCACGGGCCAGAGACATGTAGCTGGGAGATGGAATCGAACCTCCTGGAAACAGCAGTTTATAACACAGGCAAAATGCATTTCTTGTTTGCTTAAATAAAATGAAGAAAGAGAGAAGACAAAGCACCCCGGGAAAGGTTTGGGGCTGCACAGCCCGCAGGATTGGGGAAAAGACACAACAGTCTGCCCTTCGGTGCATAAGCCCGTGTCTCACTCCCTCTTCAGAAAGCACCCTGGCCTGGAAATGCAGACCGTCCCTCCAGCTCCACAGCCTCCAGAGCCCCTTCTGGGTGGCTTGGCCCTATGCTGCCTGCTTAAGGGCAGCAGCCCCTTCTCCCTGAATGCTTCCTCCAGCTCACGCTTTGAGGCCAAGCTCAGGTGTCACCTCCACCCGAGCGTCCTCTGGCTCTCCAGGGTGGGTTAGAACATGTGCTTGCAACATGTCCCATGCCTATCTTTCTCATCCTGCAATCATGAACTTTCTTAGATGCAGTGGGCCCTTCTCCTGCCATGCAGAACACCTGCCCCGACCCCCAGCATGGCCCAGACTGGATTATTCGAGGATCGTTCTCCCCTTAGGCCAGAAGACCCTTGAGAGCACTTCTGGCAGGGCTCTAGCCCTGAGACAGAGGACACTGTCAGCATCCAACCAACACCGAGGTGAGCTGAAGGAGGACAGTGACGCTAGGGCCACGGTTCCCAAAGTGCATGCCGAGGCACCCCGGGAGAGCCACTGCAACCTCCCAGAGATGCCCCTGGATGTTTTAGATTTTCCAAGGGACATACAGTGACATCTGCCAGGTGCCATGCAAACGACTAGCTCGAGGTAGCTCAGTTTCAACGTTAGAGGGCTGCCTTCCTTTCATGATGCCATCTTTGTGAGCCCTAGTTTTCAGGATTCTCTGTAAAAATCAATGTGGAACAAGATGTGAAGATGGCACTGCCCAGTGTGGTTCCACAGTCTGAGACATCATGTGGTGCCTTGTAGGCACTAAGTTGTTAGAGCATAAATAGTTATTAAATTTGGGGGACCAATCGACTTAATAAGCAGAACTTCTTTCGGCCTAGGGGCACTATAAAAAAAATTCCTGAGGCACAGGTAAAGGGTGCTGGGAGCTGAGAAAGTCGGGGAACCTCTGCCCTGGCGATGTCATCCAAGCCGGCCTGCAGTGCTATTCACTCCAATAGCCGCTGAGCTGCTACCGTGTGCCAAGCACTGCGCTCAGCACGGGCCACCCAGACGGGCTTCTCAAGGGTGAGTCCTGCTCCGGCCCCAGCCCAAGACGTTGTCCAGGAAGAGCTCCTTGACAAGCTGTGCTGAGAGACGAAGGCACCACGGTCATCATCCTTCTCGTAGGCCAGAGTGCAAAGCAGGAAGCAAAGGCCTTCTGGATCTGACTGCGGTTCCCAGAAAAAGAAACTAACACCAAACTGATGGTTCCTGGAACTCAACAGAAGTCCTTATCAGATGCATCAGAAACTTCTCTCTTTAGGGTCAATGTGGTGAGTGGCTCAGAGAAGACTCAGAGAAGAACGAAGACAGACTAGCACGGAGACAAACTCTGTTCGTCTTCCTGACTCCTGAGTAACCTCAGAGATGCTGGGGTGCAAGGCCCCAAGACAGGCCATGTGAGAGCTGGCATCCCTGGGCTGCCACAGTGGGCAAAGGGGATGGTCCCAGCCAGCATCTCACTGCATACTGCGCTCCTGGGAAGAAGAGTGGAAGAGGGTTTCTGGCCCCTTCCAGCCACAGCAATCTCCTCTGCAGAGCACAGGGGTTCATGTTTGCAGGACCAGTGGACTAAGAGTGAGTGTCTCACACCACTTAAGAGGACGAAAACGATCTCACCCTTTCTCTTGCTATTTCACGGCCCATCCCTTCCAAGAGGAATGCACTCTGTCGACTCACTCCCATTAGCTGGGGCCTTGGGCAGTTTACCCAAATCTCAGAGTCTTGGTTACTCACCAGAAAATGGAGATAATTCTAGCCCACGTTTGTTACGGCTGTTCAACACCATGATGTATGGAAAGTTTCTCGAACAAGAAACAGAGTTCCTCTCCTCCACTAAACTCTCTGAAGCATACAATCTAACATTAGATTTTATCTTGTATTGCTTTCTCATACGTACCCTATGCTTCATGAAACCTTCTCTCGTTGCCCAAAGTAAATAGGTTTGATCACTCGGTCCTCTGACTACTGTTGACACTTACTTTTCCCCTTATGTAAATTCATGCATTTATTTGTTCAACAATTATTTATTGAATGTCTCTTCCAGCCAAGGACAGCAAGCAAGAAAGGCTAGTCTGCCTTCATGGAGTTCCCAGTCGGTCCCGCAGTGTGGTTGCTTCCACAGTCCCATACCTGCCACCTCCAACCACCACCCCCCCTTAATACTAGGAAGGGTATTGATTGTAGAAGAGGAAAAGGAGGTGATGTGATTGGCAGAGGACTAGGTTATTTCATCACGAAGTATTATAAAGAGGAAGTTGAATCCAAGCAGGACACTCCAATCAAAGACCAGCAGGACATGAGTCTATTCTTCTGAGAAGAAGGGTTGACGAGCAGAGACAGGGCTACAGACCAGAGTGAGAAGCAGGGGTTTAGAAACCACTTTGTGCACAGATCATCCCCCTTAGTTCCTCTCTGCTGAACACGTAAAAGAGTGACAGGAAGGGGGTCTCTGTCCTCCTCCTCACTTCCACTCCTCCCTTACCTCAACTTTGATCAGGGAACCAGCACAAGGTTCAATAAGCCAATTAAAATAATTTAATAATAACAATAACTATTATTATCATCATCATCATAATGCATCAATGTTTTGCCCCAAGAGGTAATTACTACTAACAAAAGATACCAGTTAAACATATAACTACCATATGACTCATCCATTCCATTCCTAGGTATTCACCCAAGAGAAAGTAAAGCGTATGTTCACTAATGACTGGTACATGAATGTTCATAGCAGCTTTATTGGGAAGCAGCCCAGATGTCCATCAGCTGAACGGACAAACTAATGTTGGTTCACCCATACAGTGGAATACTATTCGGCAATAAAAAGGGATGAACTATTAATACATGCTACAACAGATGAATCTCAAACTAATTATGCTGAGTAAAAACAGCCAGACAAAAAGAAGAGTAGATTTTGTATAATTTCATTTATAGAAAGTAGAAAATGCCAACTAAATGTAGAATGATAGGAAGCAGAGCAGCGTTGTCTGTGGGACGGGAGTGAGGTGGGGAGGGGGAGCAGGGGAGAAGTATGAGGGGCATAAGGAAGATTCTGAAGGCGATAGATTTGTTCATTATCTTGGTTGTGAGGATGGCTTCATGGGTGCACGTGTACGTCAAACTTATCAAATTGTACACTTGAAATATGTGCAGTTTACTGCATATTAATTATACCTGTTAAAAAAATGATAATAGAGGCTAGAGAAATAAAGGGATATAAATAGGAAAATAAACCAATGGACCCCTCTTGGAAAGCACTTTGGCAAAATGTATCAGGGACCTTAAAATGTCCTTATCCTTGGATACTTCTTCTAGAACTGTATCCTAAGGACATAAAAAGAGATACAAAATTTTCACTGCAGAATTATTTAAAATGAAAAAAGAAAATAGAAGCCACTAATATATCTGACAAAATGACTGCTCAGATAAATTATGGTACACTCACATATTGAAATATTATGTAGCCATTAAAGGCAATGTTTATGAGGAGTTTTTAATAACCTGGAAAAATACTTATGTGATAATGATAAGTGAAAAAAGTAAGATATAAATTATATATATGGTATGAATTAAATTATGTAAAAATATGCATAGAAAAATCTAGAAATACCTTGAGGATTACCTCTGAGTGATGGGAAATATAGCAATTTTTAATCTTTTAATGCAAATTTTTAAATGTTGCTACTATGCTTTTTATTAATTTTCTATAAAAAGAATGTATTTTTTAATCATAAAATAAAATAATATTCAAGGAAACCCTCTAGTCTTTCCTGTTCCTTGAAAAAGCAAGCCCTGCTATAAAGATAAGAACCAGATTGTATTTCTCTAATCTTTGCATCTGTGAAAATGTAGATGTGTCTTTCCTGCAAATTGCCACTCTGTAACTTGAATCCATGTTCCTTCCTCTACTTTTAGAAAACCTAGAGAACCAACCAAAGAACACCATATGCTGTCACCTAATTTTATTCTCTATTTTGTTAAAGCTCCACTTCTATCCACATTTTGAGTGTAAGCCCTTTGAAGGCAGAGGTGGGATCTTCTCCTTTGTTTATATCTCCCCGTCCCTCCCATCCCACTGTGCCGTAACATGGAGGAAAGAGCTGAGAGGGCAGTGAGTCACACACACACACACACACACACACACACACACACACACACACACACACACACCATGATGACCGTAAATGAATAATAATGTCACATGAGAAATAGTGGCCCCTCAATGTTTAATCTTGTGATGTTGTATCTTCGTAGCAGTCAGAGTCTAACCAGGAAAACAATGACTACTCTAGATACTTTAAAGAGAGGAAATGTAATGCAAAGAATCAAGTGACGGGGAACAAGGAAGCTAAGAAGCAAATGGCAAGACAGGAAGCCATCACCACCAAGTGCTGAAGGGATAGAAGAGGCAGGGTCACCAAAGCCCAGAAGGTGGAGCCGCAGGACAGAACCTGGAATCTTGGCAGGGCAACAGCAGGGGCAGGAGATGTGTGGCAGCAGTGATTGCCCAGGACAAGAAGTAGAGGGAGAAACACTTTGACTTCTCCTTCCCCCACTCTGCAGTCTCCACCAGGGCCTTCCGTGGCTTGTACCGAGGCAGAGGCAATTGGCAAGGCAGCTGGGGACCACAGCTCCCTCCCTTACAAAGCCCAGGAACAGGAGGGTAGGGACAGATCTGACAGCAAACAGGCAAAGGAATGACACAGTCATTGCCCACATTTCCTCATTTCACTGTATCTATGACACCATCCATTAAAAGACCCATCTTGGGCTTCCCTGGTGGCGCAGTGGTTGAGAGTCCGCCTGCCGATGCAGGGGACGCGGGTTCGCGCCCCGGTCTGGGAAGATCCCACATGCCGCGGAGCAGCTGGGCCCGTGAGCCATGGCCGCTGAGCCTGCGCATCCGGAGCCTGTGCTCCGCAACGGGAGAGGCCACGACAGTGAGAGGCCCGCGTACCGCAAAAAAAAAAAAAAAACCAAAAAGACCCATCTTGATTTCAGAGATGTTAACATTTGAAAGAACAATCGTCATCTTAGAATTGATGAAACAAGGTATACCTGTGCACAGACATGGCGGGATGGCACAATGCTTCGAGGAGTATCTATTTTCCCAGACATATTGGGTTTCCTTTGCGTGACACCGTTGTCTAATCCTGACTCTACAGGGGCACGTTCTGATCCCTTAGAAGGAGCGTGGGGTTGCCAGGCGTGTTTCTCTGCAGGTTCCTAGTGGATCTCCCTTCCCGGATGGTCCTTCCCCCAGCCCACCAGGTAGATCATAACTCCAAGTATATCGTGGCGTCAAGTTCATCATGTCAACCCGGGCAGAATTCAAATGTATTATTTTATCCACGGATGCCCCACCACATTCTACAATGGATTTCAGTCTTTTGTACTGAAACGCATACCGTGCCAAAGGAGAAAAGTAACAACTTAGGCGGGAGAAGAGGAAATATGAACAGCAGAAGGATAAAGCTAAGAAAGAATGAGCACACATGCCTCACTCCCAAACCTCCTGAACACGTGCTGGAGGTGGGGCACATACCCCACGTGGCCAATAAGGCCTCCCAGGAGTGGGTCAGCAACATTCTGAGTCCTCATTGACAGTCCCCACCCCCAGGCTCCTAGGAGACAGCACTATGGAACAAGGGTTCCAGTGGCCATTACCCTGTCCAGGGGCAACGATGCGTCCAGACTACAAATCAGGCAGGAGCAGGTATTTGCTCTGACCAGCCTTCTGAGTGACAATTGGCCCCAGACGCTCCCTGGGAAGGAGTGCAAGCAGCCTGGGTGCCCTGACTAAGCCCTGTTTCTGAGCAGCCCTGGCTGCATCTGCAGTGTGGATCCATGATCAGACACGAGGTCCCTCACTGGCAGGTGGGAGAAACAGTGGCTTTCTCAGAGGCAGTGACTCAGCAGGAAAAAAGAATCAGAAAAACAAGGGAAAGTGCTTGCCTTTGAAGAGTTTGACACATGGGCTCCCAGGGTGATCCTGAGACTGTGAGTGCCTGAGAATGTTTCCTGTGCTAGCCCAGCCCCGCTAGCTCAGGGTGGTGAGGCTCAACATTAGAAAGGGGGTCCCCCCGTTCTCCGCAGGCCTTCAGATGGCAGCCCATGGAAAACGGGCTGGTCCCGGCTTGTGCCCAACAAGGCACGCACTCTCTGCTGACTTCGGCTCTTTCCCTGACATCGTTTGCCCTCGCCAGAACCCTCAGAGTCCCACACTCCAAAGCATTTCACTGAATCAACAAGTCATCCATGCCTTTTTCCACTCACCCAGTCAAAAGTTTGTGAGTCACCAGGTACTGGGGAACAGGGATTGAATTAAGAGATGAGCCTTGCCCCTTTACAGACCTCACTATCTGGTAGGCAAATCCAGCTTTTCATATTTAAAAAAAAAAAAAAAAAAAGTAAGGCTCCATTTGAGGTATGCACAGGTTAGAGTCAGGACACAACTGTGGGAGGAGAAATGCAAAGTGTCACAGAAAAGTCGCCAATGAGGAGAAAATCTCTCTCCATCTTGGAGATCTGGTATGGAGGTTGTGCCTAGGGAGGAGGTGAGGGCATCCCAGGTCCTTCAGGGGGAGGGAGTGGTCCTGCCTGGAGGGGGAAACACCTGGTTCCTTCCCTGTGCTCTAAGTGCCAGACCCAGGCTGGAGATGAGGCTGGAGAGCTGGGCGGCCCCAAGGCACGGAGGGCCTCCGGCTCAGAGCAGTCATCAATGCCCCCATCCCCTCCACCAGCCCTGACTCTCCAGCCTACTTCAACGCCCGTGTTGCCCTCCTGCCCAGAAACATCTTTGAATATTTTAATCTGTCAGCTTGTTGGTTTTCCCATCAAAATGTAGATCTTCTTGTTTCTCTCCAATCAACAACATTCACCCAAGACTTCTCTGCTCCAAACAGCCTGCTCAACCAGGAAGAGGGGCTGAAGGTGCAGGGTCGGGGATGAAGCAGACCCAGCCTTGGTGAAATGAAGTTTAGGAAAAGCAATATTCCAGCCTGAGTAGTTCATCAGGCAAAAGGACACTTACCAGCAAAAATAAATTATGGGATTTTTTTTTTTTTTTTTAATTAAGATCTTGAGCTTTTCAGGGAATCTTATTACTGGTGACTGACAATCGGCACTGTGCTCAGGTTTTTGTCATGTAAATCCCACATCTATCCAGCAGCTTTAACCTGTCAGAGCCATTCACGATATTCTTTGGAGGGTTCCTTTTCTGTTTGCTTCATGATTATTGCTTTTAACCTGAAAATGGGGGAAAAAGGAGAGCCTGTTCTGCATGGGACATCCCTTTAGTAGACCTTCTGTGTTTCAATTTCAAAACCAATACTTCAACAATAAACGAGAACAAAATTTCCTTTGGAGACTAGGCTATGAACAACTATGCCTTCCCTGCTCTCAATCCACAGGAACCCAGCTGGTGGGGCTCACAAGACAGAGAATCGCCAGGCTGGACCCATGGAGGTGATGGTGGCCTCTCGACCTGGCCCCGGTGCTATTTTCTGAGGGACTCCCAAGCACACAGAAGGAGAATATAAGAGAAGAAGACACACTCTTGCCCTCAGTGAGTACAGAATGGAGTCAGGGAAAAGGATGAATGCACAATAAATAGAGAACAAAATATGGAAAGGTGTCACCAAATAGGAGGCTGCCTACCAGAGCGATAGTAAGAGCACAGACTCAGAAGTCACAGATCCGGCTTCAAGTCCCAACATCATCACTTATGGACTTACTAAGAGCTCTCAGAGACTTCTTCAACTATGAAGTGGGGAAGTTATCAGACCTACGGCACAGAACCCCTGTGAGGATGAGTTGACCTGAGCTGATGGGTGTAAAGTCTCTAGAACAGGGGTAACTATGTTCAGGGTCCGACCACCTCCTCATCACCCCCTTCCCTCTAGCCTTTGGGTTGCACCTCCTACGGGGACCCATCTTCCCTCCAGAGGTCCCACTGTGCATGCTGCCCCCTCATAGCATGGGCTCCCTGCCTGCTACCCAGGAAACAAGTGTCCTCCATCCTTTCTCTCTTGGGGCATGAGAGAGTAGAGACCACTCTGGCTAAGGCCAAGATCAAGGACATAGTCAAGGAGAAAATGCAAGCCATCATCCAGTGAGAGAAACCCCTGAGGTGAGCAGGACCTGCTTCCAGATGACTTAGGAGAGGATGCAGCTGGGTCCACAAGAGGCGGCGCAGCTTCTACTCTGTGTTCTGGTAAGAAGCATGACTATCCTTCATGCAGGGAGGAAGCTGAACCATATGCAGCCTCTGGTCAGTAGCACCAGCTGAGCCCAGTCCTTGAGTCATCCAGGCCCAGGCACCAGACACGGGAGTGAAGAAACCTCCAGATGATCCCAACCAATTCCTGATCATTCAAGACCGCAGGCGTCACGGAGCAGAGACAAGCTATCCTCCCCACCCCACCCCCATCTGAGTTCCCAAGCCACAGGATCTATAAGCATAAATTGGGATTAACATACACACACTACTATATAGAAAATAGATTACCAACAAGGACCTACTGTAGAGCCCAGGGAACTCTACTCAATATTCTGTAATAATCTATATGGGAAAAGAATGGAGATGTATATATATAAGATATATATAAGACATATATATATGTAACTGAGATATATATATATATAAAACTGATTCACTTTACTGTATACCATTGTACAATATTGTAAATCAACGACACTCCAATAAAAAATTTTTTTAAAAAACGTTGCCACTTTACATGGATTAGTTGGGGAGTAGTTTGCTAGGTAGCTGTAGATAACCAGAATACCCGCCTCTGCTATGCCCAGTGGTTTACGTCCTTGGCCTTACTTTATCTTTCCAACAGCGTCTTGAGGTAGGATTTCACATACCCATCGCAGAGCTGAGAAACCTAACTCTCAGAGAAGTTATGCAACTTTTCCAAGATCCCATGTCTTCTAAGTTGCATAATCAGGACCCATACACTGAATCAGGATTCACACACCATTCACACACCATGCATCAGTCAGCCACCCAGAATTAAGAGAACTTTTTAAATAAATCAGGTGTTGTCTTCAGTACCTGAAATCACCTATTTACATATATTTTATATGCTGAGAATAGTCATCTCTGAAATACACTCATTTGGCTGTCAAAAAAATTAAAAATACCAAATCGCATCCACTTGAGCCGGGCCATGTGACTGAAGCTAAGTGGACGGACTAATTCCCGTCAATCCGCTCTGCCGACAGTGGCTCAGGGCACTAAGTCTCTCAGAGAAAGGGCAGAATTTGTATCAATTAGACTTTTTTCACTGCCTTACCTGAAATGACAGAATGACCACAGTCACTCAGACTCATGGGCAAACCGGGGTGGGTGGAGGGGAGAGATTTTCTGTTCTGCTGGCTGTTCCACGGCAGTGAAGGAAGCATTGCAGTCAGAGGTAACCGCTTTGAAAATTCACTTATAGGCGCTCTGGGAAAATGCTGAAAATAGACACTAGAGAAATCTGGCTGTGATCAGAGGCACCAGATGTTGCCCCAGATGTGTGTGGATGATGTGTGCTTCAGGCATCAGCCTAATTCACCTCATTTCCCCTGGGGGGCTGGGCACCCACCTTAGCCCAGATCTTGGGGAAAGAGCTGGGGCAACCTTGCCCTCAAGGGGCCTTCAGAATCCTGGGCCCCAAGGAACAGCGGCCCATCCCCGCCAGGCCCAGGGACACTGGGCTGCAGAGCCCTGCACACAGCTCGCTGCAGGGAGACCTCCTCACCCCAGGTGGGAGTGAAGACCAGGCTACGTGCCACACAGGAGCGCCCCAATTCAGTGAAGGGGGACACCAGTCAGGGGTAGCAGTCCTCCAAACACCCCACGAGACCTCACAGCCGCCAAGTGAGTCTGACGAAATGTGCAAAGGAATCCCAGCATTGAGATCCTGAAATACCAGATTTACTATAGACAGCAAAGTCCAGAGAGCACCCAAGTGCTCTCTATAAAATACCTTATCTTGTTTGCTCCTTCTATCTGTTTGGGTTCCCTCAGGAGCAGGCTCCGCCTGAGATAAGGATTTGAGTGCAGGTGGTTTATCTGCAGGTGATCTCAGGAAAGACCAGTGGGGGAGGGGAGAAATGACTCAGGAACGAAGGGTGGAAACGGGGCAAGTGGAGCCCAGACCTCGTGAGAACCCCCATGAGGACCACGTGAAAGGCTGTGATGTTCTCCCACCTCAGTGACAAGGGAGCAGGGGTATTGATCCACCAACTCCTGTCAGTCACTGGTGGAGGACCACTCCTGGGGGTGTTAATTCCCTGGGACTTCTGACCTGGCCCACACACAGGCAGAGAGGGGTCTCACGGCCAGAGAGAGCACACAGGCAAAGGGCAGCTAGTGCTGCAAGTTGGGCCTGAATCTATGAAAATGGCAGGAGCAGGGGGAATGTGGGCAAGGCACCCTCGAGAGCCACACAAATCCCCTCCTCACACACAGCCTTGAGGCTGCTGACTAGTCTCTCTCCAACCTGCATCTTATTAAGTCTGTTGACAATGTACACTGGAGAAGGGGTCAAGACCTGCTATAAGGCCAGCCGGGAGTTCACAGCCCCACTGGGGAAGAGGCCCCTAACTCTAAGCCCCTGGTAGCAGGCTCCACCGAGCTCGACAGCTGTTCTATTCCTCCAGCCCAGCTGGATGAGGTGGGTGGGGGAAAGACCCGACCTGCCCCACCCTAGACTGACTGTGGGTAGAAGAGAGGGCCATCGCAGACCTGGTTTTGTGACCACTCTCTGATGCAGGGAGGTCTGCTCCTGAGCCTCCTGGCAAAGCAAACAAACCACAACAACAAAAACAGCAAAGAGTAAATAGGCATGAGGGATCCTATCGGGGTCATAGAGATGTTTTAAAACTGATTGATGATGGTTGAGCCATTTGGTAAATTTATTTTAAAAATCATTGAAATGTACACTCGAAATAGGTGACTTATATAAAATTTGCCTCCCTTGGTTACAAAAATAAATTTATTTTTAAAAATTTTTAAAAATTCAAAATAAAACCCCGGGGCTTCCCCGGTGGCGCAGTGGTTGAGAGTCCGCCTGCGGATGCGAGGGACACGGGTTCGTGCCCCGGTCCGGGAAGATCCCGCACGCCGCGGAGCGGCTGGGCCCGTGAGCCACGGCCGCTGAGCCTGCGCGTCCGGAGCCTGCGCTCCGCAACGGGAGAGGCCACAACAGTGAGAGGCCCGCGTACCACAAAAAATAAAAAATAAATAAAACCCCACATTACTCCACAAAACCATTGCGTCCTAGGACTGCCTGAGTGTAACCCCGACCTTATTCGCTCCCTACGAGTGGCATATCGGGTTCTTGATATAATCCATTTAGGGCATTTGTTTCCTTGGAGAGTAAGATAATGCTGAAATGAGAAACAAATGTAGAGAAGGTCTGAATCATCCTGAAACACCCAAGAGATACTAGAACACCATGCCCTAGACATTGGTTTTACTCCCCAGAGTTTGTTAGAAGTACTTTTGTCTGGCTGTCAGAGCTATTTCATACAACCTCAGGCTTTTCCTGCCATGACTTTACTTTTCCCAAGTTCAACCTTTTCAGGTGACTCAGGATGTAAATTCCCCCACGAAGTTAAAAACGATTCCACTTTCTAAAGAATCCCTGAGGAACCAATGTGGGGAGAAGAAAAACAAAGCAGTCTTGGAGAAGGAAGCGTGTTAGTAAGTTAAGTTGAAAGAGTGGGTGTGAGAACTCTCCCTTCCCAGCTGGGTCTGGGAGGGAGCTTGCAGGGAAAACACTTTTAAATGCACGGCCCATCGTCCATTATAATTGAAAATATGGTGACGCATAAGAGATGATGTTGATTTTCGAATCAGAATGTCAACCAGGTCTTCTCATTTCAGAAATACACATATCCCTTAGTGCCCTGAAGTTACCGTTGGGCTGAAATTTTTATAAACTCAACTCCAAGTCAAATATTACAGAACTACCAAATGTCACTGAACTCCTTATTAAGGGGATATATACCATTTCCCATTAAATCAAAATATTAAAATGCACATTCATCTCAGAGTTACTGAAACTCTCTTTGGCAATTCAGCCTCTCTCTTAGGAGCACCTTTAAGCTTATGTGAAGGAAGAGGGGAAAAATAAACAGACACCGAGGGATTAATAACCAAACAAAAACCCCCATCCCTCTAAATTATCAATGAGAACACTAAGGAAGAATTTTCCATCCAAGAAAACAATGTTTTATCTCTGAAATATCAGTATGGACCACAATAAATACTCTAGCCAGTTTGTGAGCATTTAATCCATCTGGATATAAACATGAAAAGCTGTTATTTTTGCCCCCTACAGTGCTGTCAAGCTCTTCCCTCCCATTGGATGGCAACTGCCTTAAAGAGACTCCAGCCCCATTCTACAGCTTTTCATTCAATTACTAAGACTCAACCCAACTCATTTTTAAACTCCAGTCTCCTATCTGATCCACAAAGTTTCTGCTCCCCCCAAAAAGGCAAGGTATTCCAAAGTCTCCTGATGGAGGGGCCGAGCGTGGTCTGCTCTCTCCTCCTCCCCTCTGCCCTATACTCTTCTGCTTGTGGGGAAGAGAAGCAGGAGAAGGGAAAGAGGAAGACATGTCTCTAGACTTAAAGCAAAGTCTGTTCTCCCAAATATGTGGTATTCAGTGCTACAGATGAAAGAGGGAGCCCATGACTAAGCTTTTTCATTGATGGGAAAGTTACTTTACATTAATTACCCCGGAAGGATATACACGCTAGAAATGGCCCCCAGAATCATCAGCCTCAGAGGTCCAAGGTCCTGAGCCATCTAGATTCCCAGGCCCTAACCTGTCTCACCCCCAACATGTCACCTACTCCCAGCCTGGCTCCATCTTAGGCAAAGAAGCGGTCCTCCCTTCCGCTGGTCTATACCCTTAAAGGATGCTCCAGCACATGGTTGATGGGCTCAGTGCGGTCTTCCAACATGCCCCCTGGGAAGGCTTTATTCTTCAGAAGGTCTTCTGGTGAAACGGGACAACCTCTTTCAGGTGTCCACCAGCTAGTGGCATTTTCCCCTTTGCCCCAAAAGTTCCCCAGAAAGACTACAGCTCCAGAAGTTGTCTACCCTTTAAGGCAATTTCACCTGCAAGTACATATGGGATCCAGCTTTGGTACATCTTAGAAGCAGGAACTTAGGAGTCAGTGTGTGTGTGTGTGTGTGTGTCTGTGTGTCTGTGTGTGTGTGTGTGTGTTGGGGTATATCCTCCAGGCACCTCTCGGCCTGGACATCCCCCAGCACACCATCTAGAACTCCACGGTTCTCTTCCTTGTACTAATGGCACTGGAATGAGTCAGCTAAATATTCTTCGTGTAGCTTTAATAAACCCCAAGTTTCTCAGGAATACAACCATCCTGTGAATTAAAGCCAGAGGGTACTTTGTCTCATTCAGAATTTCACCAGAAGTATGTCACCATTTCTAAACATCACATCACCCCAATATCAACCATGATATTTGACTTGCCAATACCACGCACCTGGATCCATCTGCATTTGTAGCTGTGGCATTCACAGCAAACATCTAATTCACTACTCCTCTAGTAGAGGTGGGCAAAAGCATTACACAGTATTTTATGATATATTATTTTCCTTTTAGTTTCTTTATATTTCAGTTAAGTCATTACACTGATTTGTTAAATTATGTATGCAAGCAAGCAGTAATATCAGTACATTTCATTTCAGGATAATAATGGGAGGACTACAAAATATTTGTTGTAAAAAGGGGCCACTGGTTCTGAAGCAATGCAAACCAGTGGTCTGCCTTCATAATCCTTTCTGCTTATTTCCCTGCTATGCACCCTGAGCCTTTAGTCAAACCCAGTTGGGTCCAAGCTCTCGTCTTAATATCTAGAGGGAGAAGCTGTTCCCACTTGAGCCAGAGTTACGGGAAGATGGCAGCTCAGTCCTGTCCAGGCCCCTGCCCCAGCAGCATAATCTACACAAAAACTCCTGCCCCAAGGAGAAGGGGGGCTTCAGGGTCAGGGTCAGGACTATTAGCCACCTGCCCCATACAGCCCTGCACAGCCACATCCCCAGGGAGCACCCCCCAGGAGCTTCCCCTACCAACACCAGCCTCAAAAGTCCTGAATTTGGGTTGGATGGGGATGGTGGTGTTTCCCTGTGCACAGTGTCAAAGCTTGAATGCTTAGAACTGAACCAGCATATCCTTAGATCTGGAAGTAAATGTTTGGACTTTGAAGGATCCCCACTTGCTCTTTTTTTTTTTTTTTCTAGCTATGGGGGTAGCACTCCACGGGCCTCATCAGGTGGGGCCATCTCACTCTAACTGATGGCAAAGCTTTTCCAACTAAAAACCTCATCCTGGCCTCTCCATACACATGCATCTGATGTCACCAACTGCAACTCGCTTTTAATGGCCTGTTTGGAAAAGGAGGCATGCTTTATACATGTAGGACTTCTACAGTCTGAGGCTTAAGAGGATGCTGACAGGAGCATGGAGTAACCACTGAGAGACATGGAGAGTGCACTGGGCAGAGCATAAGACCCGCAGCAGCCGATGGTTACAACTTAATTCTCATCGGCTCAGTGACAGAAGATGTTCTCCCAGATAGGTGGTATGCAGTGTTACAGATTAAAGAGGGAGCTCATGACTAAGGTTTTTCATCGATGGCAAAGTTACTTTACATTAATTATCCCAGAAGCATATACACTCTGGAAATGGCCCCCAGAATCATCAGCCTCAGAGGTCCAAGGCCCTGAGCCATCTAGCTTCCCACTCCCCAACGTGTCTCACCTCCAACATGTCACCTGCCCCCAGCCTGGCTCTATCTCCCCAT
This sequence comes from Physeter macrocephalus, assembly GCF_002837175.3. Taxonomy (NCBI): domain Eukaryota; kingdom Metazoa; phylum Chordata; class Mammalia; order Artiodactyla; family Physeteridae; genus Physeter; species Physeter macrocephalus. Next base: position 28,281,739 of record NC_041214.2, read on the forward strand.
CCTTAAATGCACCAGCTCATGCCAGTGAGAGCCAGCACCCAGCCCGCGATGCTTACCTTCCTAACCAAATCCTCCTTCTCCACCAGCCCTACTCGGGTGGGCTTGCACTGGAAAGATGGGCACTGGGGACCCAGGGGCATGAAGGAGAAAGATGAATCAAGAGGAACTCCACCCCAGCCCTCCATCCCCGCAAGGCAACGAGCTGAGTTCTAGGGAACTCCGGACATCACCCACCCACCTACCCTGTGCTAGACCATACATGCCTGGGGTCACAGGATGAGGACGTCACAGACACTGACCTCAGGGATAAGACAGTTGAGTGAGGAACAGGCAGGTGGGCAGGTAGGCAAGCTGGTAAGTGCCACCGTGGAGGTCCGTATGGGAGCTGTGTAATCGAGGTAGGGGGTAAGAATACTCCCAGGGGGTACCCAGGGATGGATCCCAGAAGAGGCACCAGGCTGCCAGACAAGGCAAAAGCAGATGGGGCAAGGGCGGGGTGTGCATCGGTGCAGAGACACAAGAAGACCCATGAGGCAGGGAACTGGGCTCTTTCTGCGGGTCAGGCTGAAGCGTGAGGACAGCCTATGGAGAGAAGGTTCGCTCATTCACTCCTCAGGCACGGTGCAGGTGCTGGGCTCTGCTCACACGAGCTCACCTTCTAGCCCAGGAACAGGTGGGTACCCACTAAGGGCCTTTGGGGATAAGCCAAGGAAAGTGGACTTTATCCTGAAGGTGATGAAGTGACATGGAGGGATTCTGAGCAGGGGGTGATGGACTGGGTGTGTGTGTTTGGAAGAATCACCAAGGGCTGCGTAGAAGTGGATTAAAGAGGAATCAGTCCATGAGCTGCAGGGATAGAGAAGTGCAGTCAGGCAAGGAGAATCCAAGTTACCAAGTGCTCTCTGAGCAGTGAGGCCCCTGCCTCCTTATCCCTCCCGCCCTCTCGCCCCCACCCCCCATCCCTATCCTGAGCTGGCTGTAGTAGAAAGACAAGAGTCAGGGATAGAGATAGTGCCTGCCACAAGAAGCAAGGACCAGAGACAAGAACAGCTCAGGACACTGAAGGACACACCGAGAACACCAGACAGAGAAGGATCGGTGCTCTACAGACTGCTGATCCAAGTGTGCTGGCCGCTGCTCAGAAGAAACCCTGCTCTGCCTTTAAGAAGATGCAATCAAGCTAGAGAACCAGGTTGAGTCCTTGTGGCTAATGAAGGGGAGACACTGGGCTGGATGCCCGTATCCAGGCAGTGCTTCTGTGGTTGGGTCTGAGCACACCCCCAGTCTGCACACCTGAGGCTCTTGCATCACAATGGATGGGCAACCCCCACCCTTGTCTCTTGGGGTGCCTTCTTAGGTCCTCAGGAGGGCTGGCTGGGGATTGGCAGGGCTCAAGGTCCCTGGAAATCAAGGCTGCCTTGGTTCCAGGGAGAGAGGATGTCCAAGTGCACATCTTTACCCACGGCCAGGGAAGCCACCCACACCAAGTACCAGGCTATCTCCATGCCAGGACCCACGAGTGAAAAGACATCAAGACCCACCAGAGCTGGCAGTCAGCATGGGCAGGAGCCCAGCTTTTTAAGACCTGTAGCCGCCACTGCCAGCTTTTAGATGACGGAAGGTGTCACACAGACTCATCCCGGGAGGGCTTCCACAATTTCAGCACAGGAGCTAAATCACCCTAATACGGTTTGAGCACCATGACAGAGACCCATCTGCCTCACACATCCCCCACACCCTCCAGAGAGCCTGCCACGCTGCCCCAAACGCCACCAGCGTGCTAATGCGTAACCCTAGGGGTTGAGCAGTGCCCTCTCTTTCTAAATGCGCACATCACCAAGTGAGATCCTGCATCATGTCCCATTGCCTTAGCTTACAGGAAAGTCAGAGCGTTTCCTCTCTGATAAGATGATGTAAGGAGAGCATTAGGTCACCACATCTAGTAGGCTTGAGACAGGGGCAGTGGCAGCTCCAAATTTCCTCTACCAGAGCCCATTTGGTTGGAAGTATGAACCACGTGACTTGTTTTGAAGCTGTGGCTGCATAGCGAGCCCTCTGTCTTTAGTTAAACATTAGGTGGTTCTGATCCACAGAAGTAGCAAAGTTTTCTAAAGATGCTTCTATTCACATTTCCCATTGGATGGAGAAAACAAATTGTAAGATTAGGAGGAGGATGATTCTCATGATTATTGGTAGTAATTTAAGAAGTGGTTTCCAGGAAGCAGCCAAACACTACCTCCAAAAGCAGACCTTGGTGCCGCCAAGGTCTTGCAGAGAGAGATCCTGGCGGGACTTGGGGAGCAGGAAGAGAAATCGCAGGAGGGGGAAGCAGCGGATGAGAAGGGTGCTGAAGGTGACCCAACAATTCCATCAGCCCTCCCCTCCTCCCTCGTGGGCTCTGGGACAGAGGTGGGACACGTCTGAAAGCAAAACTCCAGGAAAACTCCATCTTCAAGCAAAGATTCTTTGCTGGTCTCTCACTTGAGTTCTTCCACGTAAGAGGGCTGCAATTTAAGGACGGAAGATTGGGGTGGAGGGGAGGCAGGGGGGTTTTCAAGAGGAAAAAGATACAAGCGCAGTAAAAAAAAAAAAGTGCTTTATTTGTGACCTCTAGTTAAAAGAAGAATAAATCACTAAAAAGACTTAAATATAATTTTAAAATTAATACGCAAGATACAACCATCTTGATATTTCTCAAGATGGTGCCATAAAGCCAAAGTACTTGGTTTGCTTTTGGGAAAAAAAAAAAATAACCAACAAAAAGAAAGTGAAATCTAGGTCTTGAAGGTGAAATTCTTTTTAACTCTGATTATCAACTATCTTAGCCTCCTTCCCTGCTCCAAAGGACCACGCACCCTCCTACAAACAAACAAAAACACACAAGAAAATAAAAAATGAAAAGGGAGGGAGGAAGGAAGAAAGGAAGGAAGGAAGGAAACTCTTAAAATACCATAAACTGCAAATTCAATATTTTCTCTCATTCCCTAGCATTTCTGTGAGTTTCCTGAGTGATGGCCTGTCTTAGTTCTTGACTCTAAATCCAGATTCTTAATCCCTTCTGTACGAGGTCTGGAGGAGAGAACTTGGAGCATTTTGCAGCAGACAAGAGTGCCAAGAAGTGCCGGCAGAGCAGGATGAGCTGAGATTCTAGGACTGGGTGGGGTTAAACTGTCCTTGCATGAGGACCAGAGTACATGATTTTCCAACTCCAGAAGCAGGGAGAAGAATCCCCGACACTCCATTCTATTTTATGTCTAACCATTAGTGATGCACTAGCTCCAGGGCAGACCGTTATCTGAAACACACAGCATTTCAATGGGTTTGTGGAATAAAGTGAAAATCTGCCCCTAGGAATGCACTTGTGGGTTTGAGAACTTGAAGGAACAGAAAGAGTTGGAAAAATAAATATTCAGAACCTCAAACCACCAAACACACCCAAACACACAGTCAATCAAGCTAAGGAAATGCTTACAGTCTCCTCCCCTGATTCTTCATAGGCTTTTATAATGCAAGCCCTGCTTCCTCTCCCCTCTGTGCAATCTCCAGCAGGCAAAGACAGTAAGTCCTGCAAGTAGGCAGAGCCCCCATAGGAGAGGAGTGGTCCTGGTGACAAGCTGCTACAGAAGACCCAGGTCCTCACTCAGGAAAGTTTCTTTGAGGAGCAGGTTTCAGCTAATTGGAGAGGGACTCCTCCTCTCTCAGGCCCTCACGCTCTATCCCAGCAGGTAAAGAGACAGCGGTCTTAGCCCCCAACTCAGGCGGGCCTGAGTAGAGACCCCCAGCTGAAGAGGTTAAGCCCATTCCCATCTCCCTGTCCCTCCTTCTTTCTTCTCCCAATAGCCTCCCAAGGTCTTGTTCACCACAGCCCATCCTCAGCACCCAGATGATCAAGGGTAGGGATGTAAAAGAAGAGAAGCAGCTGGCCCAAGGGAAGATGACCCTTGGATGCCCCAGTGGGGTACTAAGTTCCCATCACCCACACCCACTTGGGGCTGCCCTGTCCACAGCCAGACCCACTGTTGCTGGGGTGTATTTCGTGAAAGAAGGCAGAGGGTTTCCTTTGAGCACTTGACCTGAGCACCAAGTACAAGCATCTCTGGCTTCAGGTGCTGAGTGACGGGCTAATTGTTTCCTGACAGCACGAGAGAGCCTGAATACCACCCATGTCCTCAAGCTCCAGAAGTCCAGCATAAACTGTACTGCTGAAGAGGAAATCATAAATCTTAAGACCAGGATTTCAGTATTTCTGAAGGGTTTCATTTCTCCTCCCTTCCAACTTTGATATATGTACTTACTTAACGAGGGTCTGGGGAGGGTTCATCGAATTAATATATGTAAAGTGCTTGGAGTCTGAAGAGAATATGCAATGTAAATGCAAGTGTCGCTAAAAAGGTTAATCTAATTTACATCTAACACTTTCAGTTCATGGTGTTAATGAACTATATCCTTTTAGAGAGTGATTAATTTATTGAAATGTGATTATTTTTCCTAGTGCTATATATGGGTCAGCTTCTCCTCTTATTGTATCTAACTTTAAAGAAGAATTCGGCATTTTATAAACTAAAATAATAAATCAAATACCCGGTAATGGTTATATTTCATTAATTACAAGGAGACATGCATTAGATTAACATTTATCTGTTTTAATTAATTTGCTGCAATGCAGTTATCCATGAAAATTGGAAAATGACACATCAACTTGACATCATATTAACAGTTTTGACTGGTTCTTCCCTGAAAATTTATGGGCCTGCAACTGCTGCACCCTTTGCATAACCATGGTGAACACCCGCCGTGTACCATATGCAGAATGTACATTAGAGAATTAGGAAGGGCCTTACTGCTAAATTCAGACTTCTCCTGCAAATATCATTCATTAAATTGGTAAGACAGTATAAAGATGGAAAGATGTAGGGTTTTGTTTGGAGGGTTAGAGTCCTGAAGTCTCAAAAACAATTTCTTAAATCTGATCACCTTATTTTCTTAAGCACTTTATCCTTCCAAAGGGTATTCAGAGCCACTTGCACGTGGACACTCAGAACTTTCTTGAATAGAGGAGGGAGGTGCCATCCTGTCCTTTCTGCACAGGGAAAAGCAGATCCCAGAGGGCTGAGTGATCTCACACGGATCAGTGCATCCAAGTCACGTGACTTGGAGTCGCTGCCTTCTCCACAGGCGATTTCCTCGTCAGGCTTCTTTGAAGACTGCAGATTTGTTTAACTATATAATACGACGGACATCACCGAAATGCAAAGTGGCAGAAATCACAAAAATGATGTGCTGTGTGTTTGTTTGTTTTTTCAATCGGCAAAACTTAAGTCAAATTTCAGCCAATTAAGCATTTTTAGAAGCTACAAGTGGCATTTACAGCCTTTCTCAGTGAGAATTCCAGCGGCATCTGCTGGGCTTGACTCCCTTACACATCTTGGTGTGGTTAGGGTTCTCTCAACTCATCTGCGGAACTGAGTGTTTTCGACCTTTACAAAGTGGATGCTGTCATGGGTTTGGAAGGAGAATCCGTTAACTAAAGGGGAGAGGAGGCCTGATTACTAGTTCCTACCAGTGACCAAAGGCAGGCAGTAGCCCTGACCGCAGGAAGTGTGCATGGACAGAGTCCTGAGGGACTTGCAGCCAGTGTAGGTGGCATCACCCCGGCATATCGTCACTCCCTCAACGCTCAGCATTCACTCTGGACCTCAGACTGTGCTGGGCGCCAGTCACACAGAGGTAACCAGGATGCTTCCCCCTCGAGGGGGTCACAGTCTGCCTGGGGAGGCAGGGAGGCGATAGGCACTGTGATGGGGGAAACCGGAGGTGGTGGAATAAAGAGGGTCAAGGCCCCCACCCAGGAGCAGCCCTGCAACCCATGCCAAGAAAGGAAGCATTCCCTGGGGAACTGTCAGCAATAGGGGTTGGCAGGGGCACTTCTCAACCTTGGCTGGGCATCACAAACATCTGAGAGCTTTAAACTAAATCCCAAGTCCTAGCCTAGATCAATGACACCAGCATCTCTGCAGGGGTGTTCCAGGCATCTCTGTTATTTTGAAACTCTCAAGGGGTTCCATTGTGCATCCAGGCTTGAGAGTCACTGACCCAACGGATAAGGGGGTAGCCTCTGACACTAGACTTTGTCCATTCAAATCCCAGCTCTGCTGTAGTAGTAGTAGTAGTTGGGTGAACTAGGTAAGTGGCTTACCCTTCCTGGCCTCAGTTTCCTCACCTGTAAAATGGGGATAATAAGAGCACACATCTGATTGAGTGGCTGGAGGACTGAATGAGTATTAATACCTATAAAGCACTCAGAACAGAGCCCAGCACACAGTAAGCTCTTGATAGAAGATAGTATTTACTATCTGGAAACTGCTGGAAAGTTCACTGAGAGAAGAGGAGGCCAGATGAGAAGTCAGGGGAGAAACCATCAACGGACTTTTATGTGAGGCTGGAGAGTTTGGATCTATCTTGAGAGGACTGTGGTTTGTCATCGGGGGTGAGGCTCTCTGTGTGTCCTAGCTTCAGAGAAGGCTTGGGCTGCAAGAGCGTAGGCAGAAGATCTCTGTAGACACTCGGTCCAGGCCTTTGCTCTATGAATGCCTGAGCTCCTTGAAGGGATGAGGGTAGGGATAGGAGAGGTAGAAGGTGGGAGAAGGGCTGGTTTCCTCTAGGATGGGAGCTGGTGACCTGTTCCTTCTCCTATCCCCAAGCACCCCCCGGGGCATTGGCAATGAAATGTAATAGGAGAATTGGACTTCAGGTGCTGGAACCCCAGTGGCAGCAAAGATTCTGCTGCCCATGGAAGTAGAGAGTCAGCCGGGGACATCAAGAGGCCAGGCTGGGGCTTCCCTGGTGGCGCAGTGGTTGCGCGTCCGCCTGCCGATGCAGGGGAAACGGGTTCGCGCCCCGGTCTGGGAGGATCCCACGTGCCGCGGAGCGGCTGGGCCCGTGAGCCATGGCCGCTGGGCCTGCGTGTCCGGAGCCTGTGCTCCGCAACGGGAGAGGCCGCAGCAGAGGGAGGCCCGCATACCACAGGAGGAAAAAGGAAAAAAAAAAAAAAAGGAGGCCAGGCTGTTCAGACAATAAGCAGCACAAGGGTAACCTGTGAGGGGCGGAAACTTGAGGCAATTCCAAGAGTGTTACGTTATTCTCAGAACCCTGGGACCTTAACAGACTGCAGCATGGATGGTGAAGGATGGAATTCATGATGATTGGGATAGCATTTCTTATAGGCCTGGTGGGACTGGGGTTGATATGACCCATCCCGGCAACAGGGTGATGGATGGAGGAGGAGGGGGTGCTTTCATTCCCAAGAGATGCTAAATAAGGCAGTAGCAATAGGCATGGAGGGGAGTGGGAAGGTTCTAGGTCTTTGTGGGTAGAATCAACTGGACTTGATGAAGGATGGGGTGTGATGGAAGAGGAGAGATGAGGATGCTGGAGGACTCCAGGGCTCTGGTTTGGGTGAGTGTGCAGATGTTGTACCTTCCATCCAAACAGAGGCCACAGAGTAAGCAGCAGCTTCCTGGAGGGAAGAGGAGAGGCTGGGTTGGCACACACATGGGGCTGGTGGTACCCCAGGGCATCCTAGAGGGGACAGACATGGAGCAAGCCTCTGAGCAGGGCTTAAGGTGAGCTAGGAGAAGAGTTGGTCAGGGCCATCTCCGGAGGACTGATGTAAGCAGAGGACACTGAGCTGGGGACAAGCAAAGTCCTGAGAAGGTACTGGAAACAAGTGCCCGAGGATTAGAAAACCACTAAGAAGTGGGAGAAGTGGCCTTCGGGTGACATCATCCAAGATATCACCTGGCTTCTTGTGCTGGGTGGCAACCAACTGCAATTAGTCTGACCCCTTGGTCTGATTCCTGGCTCTGCGGCTACATGCCCTGTGGTGTTCACTTACCAATCTGTAAAATGGGTATTTGTGAAAAAGACAATTGACATATATAAAATCCTGCCACAACAGCAGAAGAAAAGGCAGCCTTATGAGCAGTCACGTTACCTTCTATTTCATCTATGCCATCTCTCTCCCCTCTTGCCACACTTGCCTTTCAGCATCCCCTCCTCATTCTCGCCAGAGTCCAGGCTTCAAGTACATCTAATATACTTGAAAGTGTCTGCGGTAGCTTTTCTTAACCCTGCCTGCTTAAAAAAAAAAGGAGTCAGAAGAGGGCCGTGTTTAACCCAAATGAACAACTGCTGGGAGGTCTTCTTGATGCAGGAGACCCCTCCAATGGACCATGCAATGCAGACAGCTGCCTTCTCTACTTGAGGCCAAGCATGACGGGAGGGGAGGAAGGCTTCCAGCTGCCCGGGCGAGAAGAGAAAGATGATGTTCGCTCCTGACGGGGAAGTCAATCAGAGAGTGAGCCTTCCAGAGAAAATGATTTTTTCAGCAATTTTGAAGACCCAAATGTTCTTGAACTGCCTCGGAATGTTCCAGGGCAGCAGAGCCTCTCTGGCCTCACTCAGACCCTTCCTCGGGCTGAGAACACATCACTCTGCTAGGTAAGCCTGTGTGATATGGGAAATCCATGTCTGCCACGCTGCTCTGGGTTCAAAGCTCAGTTCTACTGTCTCTAAGCTGTGGGACCTTGGGCAAGTTACTTCCCTTCTCTGGGCCTCAGTTTCCTCCTCTGTAAAGATGGGATTGTAATTCTAACTGCATCATTGGTAGATCAAACCAACTGGGGTTAAGATCAAACCGACTGACATATATGAAGTGCTTAAAATAGTGCCTGGCACACAGTATGCATTCAATAAACATTCACTCTTTTATTAGCCTTATAAATCTGTATGCAGAAATATATTTGTCCTGGCTCCTGGGCTCCTGCGTACCAACATGGGCATTCTTACCTTGCACCTACCTGTCCTGCCCACCTCCTATTTGCTGACAAAATGCCTACTCACCCATCAAGACCTCTTTCATTTTCTCCATTAATCTTTGCTGGCTTCTCCTATCCTCGCCAATTTCTTCCTTTCCTACAAAACTTTTTCCAGGTGTTGCATGCACAGTCATCTACCCTTTTCCCCAGAAGCTACCAAGTTCTCCAATAGTTTGTGTCATGTGTGATGTTTACCCTAGACAGAGCTCTCTGATATCTGATATTTGTTTTAGCTTTTCAATCCGCTCATAGAGAATAACAGGAGACTGAGACATAGCTCTTGGCTGAAACAGCTAAAAATGGGGCCCAATGCACGTTTGGGTTGGCCTCAGTCTCACCCCAAGCATCCTCCTCCAACCACTGCCGCCTCCTGTCTTCTGCCTATTGCTTCCCCAAAGCTGACAGCATGATTGGTAATGGATGAATGCTTGTGTCCTCCTAAAATTCACATGTTGAAACTCTACCCTCAGTGTGATAGTATTAGGAGACAGGGCCTTTTGGAGACCTTCTCCTTACAACCCAAATCCCAGCATATTAGGATTAGAAGAGATCATGAGGGTGGGGCCCTCATGAATGGGATTAATGTCCTTGTAAGAGTCGTGAGAGAGCCTGCTTCCTCTCTCTGCATTCCTCACAGAAGGACACAGTACGAAGTCAGCAGTCTGCAACCCAGAAGAGAACTCTCACCAGACATAATCATTCTTGGACTTCCTTCCTTCAGAACTGTAGAAATCAATTTCTGTTGTTTCTAAGCCACCTGATCTATGTTATTTTTGTTACAGAAGCCCCAGCTGATTAAGATGGCGAACTTCTGTCCTGTTCAGGGCCAGTGTCTTCAGCTCAGCATGCTTCCCCCAGCTCAGTCCTCTCATGGTTCATCTGCAAACCCACCATTCCAATTTCCACAGGGTCCAATTAGTGGTGGGCTAGATAATAAATAATAAAATAATAATCCATCTCAAGCTGTCATTTGGCTATCACAGTGTCAATTATCCCCTTCCATATAAACATGCATCATCACAGAGGTTGCCAGTGTCTTAAACAAACAAACAAAAAAGAGTGCTTCTCTGCTTTCTGGGACAGCAAGGCTGGAAGGAAAGTGTTTGCTGGTCAGTGGACTTCTCTTTACAACCCAAATCACACCAATAAGCCTCTTGCTCCAGAGACCAGAATCCCACACCTTCGGCAGTGGCACATAGAGATGTTTATTTATTTAGATAACACACATTGCTGAGTCCTTCCTCAGAGCTGGCCCTTCATTAAGTGCCAGGGCTTTTGAGATGAATAAGACAAGACATGGGTCCCAGCCTCAAAGGCATTCATAGACTAGTGAAAGAGGCAGGTGTTTTCACAATTCAAGCCAAATGTCTATGTGTGCATGTATTTATATATGACTATGTCCACACATATGCACATGTGGAGAGAGACAGAGGCAGAGAGAACAGAGTTTGAATGGAGGGAAGATATGAACGAAGCTACTGAACTGCCAAGAGGTCAGTCAGAAAGGGAGAATGTCACCAAATCTCAGATGCTAGAACCCAGTGTTTAAATGATCAGTAATTACAGTAATTACAGTCACTGTGTATTTAATGCTGTTTACATGCCATGAACTGTGCTAAGTGATTTCTAAACACTTTCCTGACAACCACTTGGCAAGGTAGATCTTTGTATCCTCATTTTATAGATAAGGAAACTGAGGTTCAAAGGGATTCACTGATTTGTCCAAGATTATCTTACTGGGAAGCAGTAGGGTCAGGATTGGAACCCAGGGTTCTCTCACTATGAAGCCCAAATTTTCCTTCCCACAGGACAGGAGAAAACATCCAAAATCTCTGTGTCGTTAAACAATAGCACTGCAACTGCAAACAGGTGGATTCACCAAGCCATTCACTACTGACTGCTCGGCTCACATCCGGAGGCCAGGCAGTGGGGTGGACTTGGAGATCAGGATAGGGAGGGAGAATCAGGACAAGATTCCATCCCTCAGGGCTCACAGGGCAGTGCTGGAGCCAGACAAGGAGCACAGGTACACCCGAGGGAGAGCCACATCCTGGGGGACCAGCCAGGGGGACCAGTCAGGGAAGGCTCCTAGGGGAAACCAGGCCCAGGCCTGGCTGTGTCTTGAGTCTCAGAAGGCATTAGGCTGAGGAAGGTGACCGTCTAGCCTGAAGACATGGTCCAAAGGGTCCAGGGCAGGAATGAGCACATCCTGGTCCAGGAACCACAGGTGCTTTGGGATGAGTGCAGGTCAGAGCACACCCTCTGATGCAGGGCTGAGGACATTTTGTCATTTGTGCTTCAGTTGTTGGGGAAATAACTGCCACACCCCCAGGAGACACATGCTACTTTCCAAGAGATGATATAGGACAATTCACCATAAAAATTCCATACCACCTTCGCCCCCGCAGGAGGTTCTGCATGTGCACTTTGGAATACACAAGGATGGTTTTTGAATCTGTAAGAGGGAGGATGAGGCTGCTGCTTGAAGCTAGAACACAGGTTTCCATGGATGAGAACAAGGCCCACTCCATTTATCTCCCAACAGGCCCCTTGAAACAGCAGCCCTGGACTCTCCTCCTGTGTATGCGGGGCCACAGGGGCTCTTGGGGATCTCAGAGATACAGTCAGCTTCCCTTTGGTCACTAGATCTGCCTTTAAATCCAAAGGGTAGAATATGCGATGAACAGTCAAGGGGCACTGGCTATGGTGAGCCTTCGCATTCTCACCCTGGTCACATCCTCCCCTGGTGGTCCTGGCAAGTCACTTGCCCTCTTTCAGACTTAGTTTCTTCCTCTGTGAAATGGGCTACCAAAACCAGCCCTGCATTTGTAAAAAATGAGAGACAGCCCAGTTAAACGGATTGGCGCAGTGCCTGTAACACACTAAGAAGTTCCACAAACTGCAGTTACTACAATTATACAACTACTGCTACAATTCTGCTCTGTCTCCTCCCCTCCCTAGTACCAAATGCTGTGCTTGCAAGCCCTCTTCCTATCTCTGTCTCCCTTGTCTATGTCCCCATCGCATGGTACTATACTTGGCACAAACTCGGCCTGCTGTCATTCTCTTAAAGTTTTCACATAAAAATCTTGTCTCCAGCCAGATCCAAGCTCTCAAAGCAAGGTAGTAGTGAGATGGGAATGGTGTGGGGGTGATCTTCTTATATTTGCTAAGAATCCTCCAGAGCACTGAGCCAGGCTCTGGGCACACAGGCGGGCACTACATCAGTTATTGCTGATGGTCTCTACTCAAGCATTGTCCTGAACAAACCAATACCTGGATACTGAGGACTGAAAAGCGTTTGTGTACCAGATCCCTGAGACCTGAGACCACCGATGCATCACCAAATTTGGCACAAATCTTAAGAGGTTTTTTTGTATTGTCTTTTTTCCCCTGGATAAGACATGCCTTTCTCTGCTCCAGAGGCTCCTTGCGTCCACAATGCCTTCCCAAACTTTGCTCATGAAACATGTGCATAGGATCTGGTCTTTTCAAGGCATCCAGGAAGTGTTTGTCTTTTTTGAATAATCAAGATACAGGAGAGAAAAGGAAGGGGTTATAATAGCTGCCTGGCCACTGTATTATTTCTGACGTCAGGAATATGTTTGTACTCAAAGTGCAGCGATTCTGCAAAAACCCCAAACAGATCTCAGGGATTAGTTGCTCGATTCCCTACAGCAAGAAGCAAGAAACACAAAGGCAGAACAAGCTGTGTGCCACAAACACGACATCGTACACGAGCCCAAGCCGGGAGGACATACTTCCAGACAGTTGTCCAGAGGGTGCATTCAGGTCTGCCAGGCAGCTTGACGCCCCACTCCTATTTTTCCTCTGTGAATGAATTCAGAATTGTATGGAAAAAGAAAGCTATTTTTTTGTTCAATCTTCTTCATAGGCCTTTCTGACTTTTCTCCTTTTTAGTGATGGGGATAATAATGACATGAACCTTAGAAAAGGCAAAGTCAGTGGTGGGACACATCATATATGAAGCATACCTTCAGTATCTCAAATGTTCTTCAGAAATTATATGAAATTTGGAGACATAAAATGCACGTGCACTGTAATAAGGAGAGTCAGCCCTGTAAATCCCAGCTAAAGTGTCACAGCAAATGTCTCTGTTTTGATCAAATATTACACATTTGTCTTTAAAAAAGAAATGAAAATAAAAGAAAAATGTAGCTAACAGCGCCCTTTGCAGCCCCCCAGTGGTTGGAAAGAGAAAGAGGGAAGAACGCGGGGGATTCAGACAGCAACTCTAGCTCCGCAGGACCAATCAACTTTTTACTCCGGAAAGACAAATGGCTTATTTTCAACATGAAATGAATATGTTCTAAGTGGAGAAGAAGCAAGGTGTTGGTTAAAATGCACATAATTATTCACATACGCGTGAATCACTGAGAGCCTGGATTTTTTTTTCTTTTCTTTTCAATCTTTCTCTTTTACCTCTACCAAGTTTTCCATTTTGACCTGGGAACTCTAGGCGATGCGTAAGCATACCAGGTCTTCTTCCCAAACAGGTTATTTTCCCTTCCTTCACTTGCTGTGAGCCCCCTTGTATGTAAACATCGGCTTAAACATACGCCATTTGCTCCACTACAAAGTGACGAAAAAAATCAAAAACATGTAATCTGCCTATTTAACAAAGTGTCTACATTGGGGAAGGAGAGCAAAAGATTTGGTCGTTCATTGTTTTTTATTCTTGCTTTCACCAGAACAAGCGTCTCTCTGAATGATCAACGACTCCTTTACCCATTCCTTTACCTTTCCTTTACCACATGTTTGAGACATTTTCATAATCAGTTTTCCTTTCTCTTCCCCCCAAAAAAACTACCTCTCAAGGATGGGGGTGGGGATGGGAATTGATGAAAAGGAATAGGATGCCTGCTTATAAAATAATGTTACAAAAAACGATGCCACCAAACTAAAAGATTACAGCATAAACAGAAACTCTCCTATTCTTCTCAACCGTCTCACTCTCAAGTTGCGGGAGAGGCATTCCCGAGGTCCTGAGGAGGCGAACTGTCTGCCTCGCGCTCTCCCCACCCTCCAAGGGTAGTTAAACGTAGAATACATTCCCTCCTGAGCCACAGGTAAGCTACAGGTCAAAGCCAGTTTGCAAATCAGGTTGCCGTTAATAGGAAGCCTCTTTATCTACAAGAGCAAACTCCTCCGTCCTCTGAGGATTGTCAGTGACCACGTTCCTTCCCGTACTGGTTGCCGGGCAAATCTGGCCACAGCCTTTAAACCAAGCGCACGCCCTCCTATCCTAGTCAAAACGCAGAGAATCAACAAGTTACCACCAAGCCGGGCACTCCAGCCCAGAACTGCCACCGCCTCTCCTGCGCCCATCGCCACCCAAGCCCGCTCTGCTCCTCCCTTGCCTCTCACACCACCGTCCAGCAAGCACGTGACCTTCCGTTTCAGTTCGCCCTCCAGACGCCCCCACCCCGGCGCTCCTCCCCGCGCTCCCAGGCAGCAAATTCCGCGGCTCGTCAGCCTACAGTCTCCCGACCGCGCCAGGCGTTCACCAGGATCTTGCTTCCTCTGGGGCGGGAGAAGCGGGGAGGTCAAGAACTCCAAGCCAATAGGGTTGCGGGGAGGGAGGTCACCGGATTCTGCGCCTCTGTGCTCCGGTGCCCAAGCACAGTCGGAGAGGCTATGGGGAAGGTCACGTCCCGCACTTCTTCCGGACTCCGCGGCCCACCCGGAGGGCGCGCGTTCCCAGGGTAGCCAGAACCGCCCTGGGGGATCCTGAAGCCAGCCAGGGAGGCCCTCCCCGGAGCCCACAAGTTTCCACCCCATCCCCGAGCTGGGAGACGAGCTCTGCTCCCTCCTTTGAAGGCGCCGCCACCGATTCCTCCCTCTGGGCTGGAGCAGACAACTGACTGTCCGCGCCGTGCCAGCGCCCTGCTCCCGCCGCTCCCGAGCCGGAGCCCGCCACTCGGCCACTACACCCCCACTCCGGCGCAGAAAGCCCCCAAAGTTGTCCGGACTCCCCAGACCTGGCCTTCTCCTGGGTCCCTAGAACCTGCCCAGGGGTGGGGCCGGCGTCCGCAGGTGGAATCTCTCTGGTCCAGGGCGCAGGGCGCTCACTTTGGTCATCCCGGGCGCACGGAGGCCGCGGAAGCTGCGGCAAGGGAGGGTGTGCAAATCCAGCGGGGTCCCCGCCGCTTGCATCCTCAAGCCCGCCCTGCTTCCCTCCTCAGAGACGAAGAAACTTCCCCAGCACCCACCTTTAGAGGCGAGGAGGCGGCGCCGCCGGCCGCCCCCGCCGCCGCCGCTGCCGCTCCCGACGCCCAGCACCAGCAGGAGCGGTACCCAGCACAGCCTCGCAGTCACCATCCTCGCCGCCGCCGCCGCCTACGAGCTGCCGCCGCTGCCGCCGCCGCCGCCGCCTGCTGCCCTCGCCGGCTCTCGCCTCCCGGTGTCCGCCGGGCCTCGGGCCGCCTTGCCCTGCCGCTGTGTGCGCTTCGGGCGCCGCCGCGCTCGGCCCCCGGTGCCAGCCGCCGCGCCGCTAGCTCGCCCGCAGCAGCCGCGCTCACTGGCGCGGACCCCGAGCAGCTCCGGCGCTCACCCCGGGACGGCCCGTGACGTCACGGAGGGAGGGAGGTGGCTCCTGCATATTCATGAGACGCGGACACCGGCCGCGGCTTCTAGGCTCGCGGCTCCGCGCCCTCGCCTCCCAACTTTCCTCCGCCGTCCTCGAGCTCCGGGGCGCTCCTGCTCCAGGTAGGACTCGGCTCCCAGCGGACCCGGTGGGCGGCCGCGGGGAGCCCTCCGGCCCCGCGCCCTCGCTCAGGCTCTCAAATAACTGCCTCGGGGGAGGGCTGGCTCCCTCAGAAGTGGTCCCCGGGAGCCTGAGCGTCGCCTGCAGGGGCTCAGGGCACCGTGCGCCGCCACGCCCTTGGAGCTGACATCCGTGCGGAGGGGCGGGCGGGCGTTGCTGCAGGTCCTGCCCTTGGCCGGGTCTCCGGACGTTCTGTGCCGCCTGGTCTGGGGAGGGCGCCAGGCACACACTAGAGCTGGAAAGCGCGAGTGCTGCTCTGAGTTGCCAAGCCGGGGACATCACCGCGGACCCGGAGGGCAATGGCCGGACTCCGCACCATCTTGGAGAGGCAGGAACAGCCACGGCTCTCGGAGGCTGATGGACCAGATCACAAAAGGCAAACGTGGGCCGCTGGGCCTGCCGAGGCTGCAGTGGGACAGACACTTCCCTGCAGTATGGTACCCAGGCAAGAAGTTACCACCTTTCTGTTTCACTCCACGTATCTTGAGACCAGGCCACCCGATGTCATGCCTTGTAACACCTCGTGAGTAATTGTCAGTACCCAGAGTGCAACGGCCTTGCACTCTTGACAACTCCGCACCACCCCCAGGCCACACAAGGTTCATAGAGGTACTCCCTAAACATTAACTAATGGCTCAGAAGAAATCCTTGACCTTATTTGCATTCATATATGCAGCGCCAATATCACACACAGGTCAGGGTTCATAAGGAATAGTTAAGGAAATAGAGAAATCTAGAGAGAAACAAAAGTTATTTATTCATTGATTCAACCCATATACTGAGCACCTAGACAGGTTATGTCCCCCTGCCGCTGGACACTAAGTTAGACATTAGACAGTCCAAAGACCTAGGAGAGTTGTCCGTCCTCTCCTCAAAGCCTTTGTTCCTGTCTGAGAAGCCAAAGAGGGCAATAAAAGGCAATTACAGCGCTTTGTAGGTGTTATGGTCCTGCACATTCTTTATGTTGCCAGATATGTGCCTATACAAATCAACTAACAAAATGTATATGTTGCAATGGTGTTTAAACGGCATCCTATAATTCATAACTGTAGTCTGGGATACGCAACAAAGCCATAAGATCCATTAACAGCCCTCGTGCTGCTCAGCCGCTCTGCACCACCCTGGCAGCTCACTCAGAGCCGCTGCAGTTGTGCAGGTCGACCCTTCTGCATTTCCAGGCACCAAGAAGTGCTTGCAGGGCAGCCATGACTCATGGCGGCTGCAGGAAGGCTCAGCCTAGGCAGGGCGCTTCACCTGCAGATCTCCTTTAACCCACACAACCCACATCTGTGCTATTATTCTTTCTCATATGAGCAAAGGGAGGCTCGGGGAAATTAGGAAAGGAACTTCCTTGCCCAAGATCACAGGGCTAATAAGTGCCTCAGGTCAACACCAGGCTCTTGCCTTTTTCAGACTTGATGTCAGGATCCAGAAAGGATGGCATGGAGGCAGGGAAGGTGACCCAGGCAAAATCAGGGAAACCAGCAGATAGAGGAGAAATATAAACTTGACTCGTTTTCTTCTGTTTGTGCTCCATCCAATTACATATCTGTCTCCCCTTCATTTTCTAATAAGTAGACTCACCTTACTAACTTACCCACACTGTCCCTTGATGTCATTCCATTGAGTTTCTTTAAGACCAGTTGGTTAGTCCCAAAAATTTTACATGAAATTTCAAATGCATACCAAATAATGAGAAAGAAGGGGAAATACAGCTGATTGGGAAGTATCCCCACCCCATGTAGTAGATCACCGAAAAGAACACAGCAGAGAAAGACACCAGGGGGCAGGCCAGTGAACAAGAGGCACAGCGTTGCTAGCCTCCATCTCCTCCTCTACAAATGGGGGTAATAACTATGCCTATTGTGAAAAAATCAAGTGTACTAATGTCCCCCGTTTGTTCACGTCCCCCTGAATTCATTCCCTTTGGATGTATTCTCCCACCTCAACTCAGAGCTTGGCCACATGACTTGCTTTGGCCAGTAGGACAGCAACATGCATGTTTCCTCTTCCTCTCTTGGACCACTACACCAAGGGGTGACCTGCAGGAGGGCGAGAGATCACATGGAATAGAGCTGAGCTGTCCAGCCAGCCAAGGCCATCCTAGACTGGTCAGCACCAACTGGCCCATGAGCCGAACACAGACACATGAGCAAGCCCAGCCGAGGTCAGCCAATCCTGACCCACATCAGAGCTGCCCAGCTGACTTATGAAAAAGAATAAATGGTTGTTGCATTAAGCCATTATGTTTTGGGATGGTTGATTAAGGAGCATTATGCCTACTTCATAAGGTCATTACAAGAAGTAAATGAGAAAATATATGTGAAACACTCTATATGTTGCCTGGCACATAGTCACCATCCAATAAATGTAAAAATGTCTCCTTTTTATCTCTACTTCCCAAGTCTCTGAAATGCCAGTCATAACCCTGATTTGTGTCTTTTGAGAGAAAGTCACCAACAACCTGGCTCAGAGGGGATGAAGATGAGTAAGTATAGACTTGGAAATTCTCGGGCCACAAGAGCCTCAAGTCCACATCATCTGTATGGAGCACAGCTGTACCCTCTGCCTGTGCTGGGCCATTGCAGATGCAAAACATGGGTAAAGCAACACAACAATTAATGTGTCCCTGTTCACTTGGTGCCAGGCTTGCAATGGGGGGTTTTGCAACCCATACTTAATGTAATCATTGCAACAACAGGTGTTATTTTCCCTATTTTATTCTAACCAGGTTACTATCTAAGAAAGTTTGAGTAACTTATCTACATTCACCTATTTGTACAGATTGTGAATTCTGTCTGCCTAATTCCAAACTCCATCTTTTTCTCACACATAATGGTTTTGAGAGAAGCATATAGAATAAGTAAACAACAAAATGTAGTTTCACAGACTCATAGACATAGAGAACAGGCTTGTGGTTGCCAAGGGGGAAGGAAGGATTGGGAGTTTGGGATTAGCAGATGCAAACTATTATATATATAGAATGGATAAACAACAAGGTCCTACTCTATAGCACAGGGAGAATAAGTAAACAACAAAATGTAGTTTCACAGACTCATAGACATAGAGAACAGGCTTGTGGTTGCCAAGGGGGAAGGAAGGATTGGGAGTTTGGGATTAGCAGATGCATACTGTTATACATAGAATGGGTAAACTACAACGTCCTACTGTATAGCACAAGGAACTATATTCAGTATCCTGTGATAAACCATAATAGAAAAGATTATGAAAAAGAATATATATATATAACTGAATCACTTTGCTGTACAGCAGAAATTAACAAAACATTGTAAATCAACTATACTTCAATAAAATAAATTTTTTTAAAAAGTAGTTTCAGATCAGAGAGACCTTCAAGATGGTGTTAAGAGTAAGACATGGAAATCACCTTCCTCCCCACAAATACATCAGAAATACATGTACATGTGGAACAACTCCTACAGAACACCTACTGAACGTTGGCAGAAGACCTCAGACTTCCCAAAAGGCAAGAAACTCCCCATGTACCTGGGTAGGGCAAAAGAAAAAACAGAGACAAAAAAATAGGGACGGGACCTGCACCCACGGGAGGGAGCTGTGAAGGAGGAAAGGTTTCCACACACTAGGAAGCCCCTTCACTGGCGGAGACGGAGGCTGGCAGCAGGGAAGCTTTGGACCACAGAGGGGAGCGCAGCCACAGGGGTGCGGAGGGCAAAGTGGAGAGATTCCCGCACAGAGGATGGGTGCCGACCAGCACTCACCAGCCTGAGAGGCTCGTCTGCTCAACCCCGCCGGGAAGGGTCGGGGCTAGGAGCTGAGGCTCGGGCTTCGGAGGTCGGATCCCAGGGAGAGGACTGGCGGCGTGAACACAGTCTGAAGGGGGCTAGTGTGCCACAGCTAGCCGGGAGGGAGTCCGGGAAAAAGTCTGGACCTGCCTAAGAGGCAAGAGACCATTGTTTGGGGGTGCACGAGGAGAGGGGATTCAGAGCACCGCCTAAATGAGCTCCAGAGACGGGCACGTGCCTTGGCTATCAGCACAGACCCCAGAGACAGGCATGAGACACTAAAGCTGCTGCTGCCGCCACCAAGAAGCCTGTGTGCAAGCACAGGTCACTAGCCACATCTCCCCTCCCGGGAGCCTGTGCAGCCCTCCGCTGCCAGGGTCCCGTGATCCAGGGACAACTTCCCCGGGAGAACGCATGGCGCGCCTCAGGCTGGTGCAACGTCACGCTGGCCTCTGCCACTGCAGGCTCGCCCCTCATCCGAACCCCTCCCTCCCCCCAGCCTGAGCCAGAGCCCCCTAATCTGCTGCTGCTTTAACCCCGTCCTGTCTGGGCGGGGAACAGACGCCCTCAGGTGACCTACACACACAGGCAGGGCCAAATCCAAAGCTGAAACCCAGAAGCTGTGCGAACAAAGAAGAGAAAGGGAAATCTCTCCCAGCAGCCTCAGAAGCAGCAGATTAAATCTCCACAATCAACTTGATGTACCCTGCATCTGTGGAATGCCTGAATAGACAACGAATCATCCCAAAATTGAGGGTGGTGGACTTTGGGAGCAACGACATATGTAATTGTTTCCTTTTTTTCTTTTTCTGAGTGTGTATGTGTATGCTTCTCTGTGTGATTTTGTCTGTATAACTTTGGTTTTACCATTTGTCCTGGGGTTCTGTCTGTCCTTTCTTTTTCTTTTTAGTATAGATTTTAGTGCTTGTTATCATTGGTGGATTTGTTTTCTGGTTTAGTTGCTCTCTTCTTTCTTTCTTTCTTTCTTTTTTTATTACTTTTTAATTATTTAATTTTTAATAATTATTTTTTATTTTAATTATTTTATTTTTTTTTCTTTCTTTCTTTCTTATTTTCTTCCTTTTCTACTGAGCCGTGTGGCTGACAGGGTCTTAGTGCTCCGGCCTGGTGTCAGGCCTCTGACTCTGAGGTGGAAGAGCCAAGTTCAGGACATTTGTCCGCAAGAGACCTCCCAGGTCCATGTAATATCAAACGGCAAAAGCTCTTCCAGAGATCTCCAGCTCGAGGCTAAGACCCAGCTCAACTCAACGACCAGCAAGCTACAGTGCTGAACACCCTATGCCAACCAACTAGCAAGACAGGAACACAATGCCACTCATTAGCAGAGAGGCTGACTAAAATCATAATAAGGTCACAGACACCCCAAAACACAGCACCAGATGTGATCCCACCCACCAGAAAGACAAGATCCAGCCTTATCCATCAGAACACAGGCACTAGTCCCCTCCACCAGGAAGCCTACACAACCCACTGAACCAAACTTACCCACTGGGGGAAGACACCAAAAGCAATGGGAACTACGAACCTGACCCTACAAAAAGGAGACCACAAACACAGTAAGTTAAGCAAAATGAGAAGACAGAGAAACACAAAGCAGATGAAGGAACAATGTAAAAACCCACCAGACGTGGGCTTCCCTGGTGGCGCAGTGGTTGAGAGACCGCCTGCCTATGCAGGGGACACAGGTTCGTGCCCCGGTCCAGGAAGATCCCACATGCCGCGGAGCGGCTAGGCCTGTGAGCCATGGCCTCTGAGCCTGTGCACGTCCACAGTTTGTGCTCTGCAACGGGAGAGGCCACAACAGTGAGAGGCCCGCGTACCGCAAAAAAACAAACAAAAAAAAACAAACAAAAAAAACCCACCAGACAAAACAAATGAAGAGGAAATAGGCAGTCTATCTGAAAAAGAATTTAGAGTAATGATAGTAAACAAGATCCAAAACCTTGGAAATAGAATGGAGAAAATACAAGAAACGTTTAACAAGGACCTAGATGAACTAAAGAGCAAACAAACAAGGATGAACAACACAATAAATGAAATTTAAAATTCTCTAGAAGGAATCAATAGCAGAATAACTGAGGCAGAAGAATGGATAAGGGACCTGGAAGATAAAAGAGTGGAAATAACTACTGCACAGAAGAATAAAGAAAAAAGAATGAAAAGAATTGAGGACAGTCTTAGAGACCTCTGGTACAACATTAAGTGCACCAACATTCAAATTACAGGGGTCCCAGAAGAAGAAGTGAAAAAGAAAGAGAATGAGAAAAT
>NC_041214.2:28303829-28306089 GCF_002837175.3 Physeter macrocephalus
TCAAAAATTAAATACAAAGAACAAATATTAAAAGCAACAAGGGAAAAACAAGTAACACATAAGGGAATCCCCATAAGGTTAACAGCTTATCTTTCAGCAGAAATTCTGCAAGCAAGAAGAGAATGGCAGGACATATTTAAAGTGATGAAAGAGAAAAATCTACAACCAAGATTACTCTACCCAGCAAGGATCTCATTCAGATTTGACAGAGAAATTAAAAGCTTTACAGAGAAGCAAAAGCTAAAAGAATTCAGCACCACCAAACCAGCTTTACAAGAAATGCCAAAGGAACTTCTCTAGGCAAGAAACACAAGAGAAGGAAAAGACCTACAATAATAAACCCAAAACAATTAAGAAAATGGTAATAGGAACATACATATTGATAATTACCTTAAATGTAAATGGATTAAATGCTCCAACCAAAAGACATAGACTGGCTGAATGGATACAAAAACAAGACCCGTATATATGCTGTCTACAAGAGACCCACTTCAGACCTAGGGACACAAACAGACTGAAAGTGAGGGGATGGAAAAAGATATTCCATGCAAATGGAAATCAAAAGAAAGCCTGAGTAGCAATTCTCATATCAGACAAAATAGACTATAAAATAAACACTATTACAAGAGACAAAGAAGGACACTACATGATGATCAAGGGATCAATCCAAGAAGAAGATATAACAATTGGAAATATTTATGCACCCAACATAGGAGCATCTCAACACATAAGGCAAATGCTAACAGCCATAATAGGGGAAGTCAACAGTAATACAGTCATAGTAGGGGACTTTAACACTTTACTTTCACCAATGGACAGAACATCCAAAATGAAAATAAATAAGGAAACACAAGCTTTAAATGATACATTAAAGAACATGGACTTAACTGATATTTACAGGACATTCCATCCAAAAGCAACAGTATACACTTTCTTCTCAAGTGCTCATGAACATTCTCCAGGATAGAACATATCTTGGGTAACAAATCAAGCCTTGGTAAATTTAATAAAATTGAAATTGCATCAAGTATCTTTTCTGACCACAACACTATGACACTAGATATCAATTACAGGAAAAAAATCTGTAAAAAATACAAACACATGGAGGCTAAACAATACACTACTTAATAACCAAGAGATCACAGAAGAAATCAAAGAGGAAATGAAAAAATACCTAAGAACAAATGACAATGAAAACACAATGACCCAAAAGCTATGGGATGCAGCAAAAGCAGTCCTAAGAGGGAAGTTTCTAGCAATACAATCCTATCTCAAGAAACAAGAAACATTTCAAATAAACACCCTAACCTTACACCTAAAGCAATTAGAGAAAGAAGAACAAAAACACTCAAAGTTAGCAGAAGGAAAGAAATCATAAAGATCAGATCAGAAATAAATGAAAAAAAATGAATGAAATTGAAACTGTGATTAAAAATCTTCCAACAAACAAAAGCCCAGCACCAGATGGCTTCATAGGCGAATTCTAACAAACATTTAGAGAAGAGCTAACACCTATACTTCTAAAACTCTTCCAAAGTATAGCAGAGGGAGGAACACTCCCAAACTCTTTTTACAAGACCACAATGACCCTGATACCAAAACCAGACAAAGATGTCACAAAGAAAGAAAACTACAGGCCAATATCACTGATGAACATAGATGCAAAAAGCCTCAACAAAATACTAGCAAACAGAATTCAACAGCACATTAAAAGGATAATACACCATGATCGAGTGGGGTTTATCCCAGGAATTCAAGGATTCTTCAATATAGGCAAATCAATCAATGTGATACACCATATTAACAAATTGAAGGAGAATAACCATATGATCATCTCAACAGATGCAGAAAAAGCTTTGGACAAAATTCAACACCCACTTATGATAATACCCTCCAGAAAGTAGGCATAGAGGGAACTTACCTCAACATAATAAAGGCCATATATGACAAACCCACAGCCACCATCGTTCTCAGTGGTGAAAAACTGAAACAACTTCCACTAAGATCAGGAAGAAGACAAAGTGGCCCACTCTCACCACTATTATTCAACATAGTTTTGGAAGTTTTAGCCACAGCAATCAGAGACAAAAAAGAAATAAAAGGAATCCAAACCAGAAAAGAAGAAGTAAAGCTGTCACTGTTTGCAGATGACATGATACTATACAGAGAGAATCCTAAAGACTCTACCAGAAAACTACTAGAGCTAATCAATGAATTTGGTAAAGTAGCAGGATACAAAATTAATGCACAGAAATCTCTT
>NC_041214.2:28306732-28409762 GCF_002837175.3 Physeter macrocephalus
TCATACACAAAAATAAACTCAAAATGGATTAAAGACCTAAATGCAAGGCCAGACACTATAAAACTCTTAGAGGAAAACATAGGCACAACACCCTATGACAGAAATCACAGCAAGATCCTTTTTGACCCACCTCCTAGAGAAATGGAAATAAAAACAAAACTAAACAAATGGGACCTAATAAAACTGAAAAACTTTTGCACAGCAAAGGAGAACATAAACAAGTTGAAAAGACAACCCTCAGAATGCGAGAAAATATTTGCAAATGAAGCAACTGACAAAGGATTAATCTCCAAAATATACAGCAGCTCATGCAGCTCAATATCAGAAAAAAAAAAAAAAAAAACACCCCAATCCAAGAATGGGCAGAAGACCTAAATAGACATTTCTCCAAAGAAGATATACAGATTACCAACAAACACATGAAAGAATGCTCAACATCATTATTACCGCCACTATGGAGAACAGCATGGAAGTTCCTTTAAAAACTAAAAATAGAACTTCCATACGACCCAGCAATCCCACTACTGGGCATATACCCTGAGAAAACCATAATTCAAAAAGAGTCATGTACCAGAGTGTTCATTGCAGCTCTATTTACAATAGCTAGGACATATAAGCAACCTAAGTGTCCATCGACAGATGAATGGATAAAGAAGATGTGGCACATATATACAATGAAATATTACTCAGCCATAAAAAGAAATGAAATTGAGTTATTTGTAGTGAGGTGGATGGACCTAGAGACTATCATACAGAGTGAAGTAAGTCAGAAAGAGAAAAACAAATACCGTTTGCTTACACATATATATGGAATCTCAAAACAAAGAAAAAGAAAAAATGGTTATGAAGGAACTAGGGGCATGACAGAATAAAGACACAGATGTAGAGAATGGACTTGAGGACACGGGGAGGGGGAAGGGTAAGCTGGGATGAAGTGAGAGTGTGGCATGGACTTATATATACTACCAAGTGTAAAACAGATAACTAGTGGGAAGCAGCTGCATAGCACAGAGAGATCAGCTCGGTGCTTTGTGACTACCTAGAAAGGTGGGATAGGGAGTGTGGGAGGGAGATGCAAGAGGGAGGAGATATGAGGATATACATATTTATATAGGTGATTCACTTTTTTATAAAGCAGAAACTAACACACCACTTTGTGACCACCTAGAAAGGTGGGATAGGGAGTGTGGGAGGGAGATGCAAGAGGGAGGAGATATGAGGATATACATATTTATATAGGTGATTCACTTTTTTATAAAGCAGAAACTAACACACCATTGTAAAGCAATTATATTCCAATAAAGATGTTAAAAAATAAAAATAAATTAAAACAATTAAAAAGTAGTTTCAAATCAGAAGAGGTAGCTTTAGGAATTCGATTTTTAAAAATATCTTTATCCACCGTCACTTCTGAATAATGACTATTCAAATAACTAGCTGTCACGAAAGTAGTGATACAAATCTCTGAATTTGTTTGAGGCTGCCCCCTTTATTCTTGACTTGCTATTGGAGCATGTTCCTTTACACATCTTGCTCAAAAAATGGTGAACAGAATGATGTAAGGCTTTGGTCACTTTAAGCTCCAAGTCCAAGGCCCCACCTGGCAATGAATCTCAGACAATTTATTTGGGTTAATAGTTTTTAATAAATAAATAACTCTCCTGTTTCAGAAAATAGAATCTAAAGGGAACAGGCCTGACATAAACACAGCCATTCCCTCTCATTTTCACCAGGGTCATTAATGCCTTGCCCAATTAAGCACCAAAACACAGCCCCTGAATAATTTAAACTGGATAAATGAAGAAAATAAATAAAATATACCAGCTTATGGAAACTTATTTTTAAAAAGAAAATTAAACTGTGGCTTTCTACATGACCTAAACTGAATTTAACCTAAAATACTTAACTTTAAAAGAAAGGTCGAAAACCTGATTCTTAAAGAACTGGAGTCATTTATTGCTCCCCTCCCCCATCTTGGCAGGCAAAGCTGGGTCTTCATGACCCCCAAGCAACTGGACAGGTTGCAGAATTTTCAACATCTCTCAGATGTTTTGGTGCTAGTGCAGACACTGCTGTTGGCAAAGGAGCTGGAGCTCTTTAAACTTTAGGCATTTATCTTCACAAAAAAGCAAGACAAGCTTGTTCACTACCAAATCCAGTTCATGTTCGACATTGTTTAGACATGAGTGTTCTATGCTTGGTGAGGTAGAGTGCCTGATTGAAAACAAAGATGTCATTGATGACAGCAAGGAATTAATCTGGTACAGTCTCCTACACTTTTCTTGGACCTTTATACCCTGTGGTGTTTAAAAAAAAAAAAAAAAGCCATAAAATTGAGTGACACATCTCCCATTGACGGATGGATCTATCTTCTCTCTCTTTGAATCTGAGCAGGCTT
The DNA here is from genome assembly GCF_002837175.3 of Physeter macrocephalus. NCBI lineage: Eukaryota > Metazoa > Chordata > Mammalia > Artiodactyla > Physeteridae > Physeter > Physeter macrocephalus. The sequence continues at coordinate 28,309,131 of NC_041214.2, forward strand.
GGGACTGCTTCTACAGGTAGAATTTGGCAGAAGCAATGCTCTGTGACTTCCCAGATCACAAGGGCAATGAAGCTTCTGCCTTGCTCACTGGGATGCTCACTTTTGGAGCCTGGAGCCTGGAGCCTGCATTGGCAAAGTCCAACTACCTTGAGGCCGCCATGTTGTGAGGATCCCAGGTCATGTGAAGAGGCCACATGTAGGTGCCCTGACAGCCCCAGCTGAGTCCAACCTTTAAGTCATCCCAGAACCTCCAGATAATTTCATTTCCTAGCTGCTGAGTCACCTCCAGCTGTTTGGACCTTCCCAGCTAAAGTCTCAGACATCATTAAACAGAGTCAAGCCATTCCCATTATACCCTGCCTGTATACCTGACCCACAGAATCCACGAGTGTAACAAAATGGTTGTGAAACAGCACATAAAACATTGACCAACTTAAACTGGTTTTGCTTCCTTAAATAACTTGTTGATTAATCAAACCTTGAGTTATTTTACAGAGACAGTGCTGTAAATGTGCAAGACAGGAACTCATGTCTCCAGGATGACCCAGAACCAAGAATCATCAGTCTATGAAACTCAAAGAATAAAATTTTTGCCACCAGAGCCCTTTATGAAGCAAGAAGTCCTTCAATAAGGAAAACCCAGCTTCCAGCAGGCAATTAGCTTGTACAGACTAATTCAAGACTAGCCAAACAGTTTCCAAGTTTGAAATTCCCCTAACTCCTTAATTTCACCTCTGAACCCTGCATCGGGGAGACAGATTTGAGAGCCTTGTCTTTTGTCTCCTTGCTGGTTGACCTCTCAATAAAGCTCTTTCTTTTCTCAAAAAAAAAATTGCGTGTCAGGCAGTGAGTCTTTGCTCAGTAACAGTTGTTTATGCCACTAAGTTTTGGGGTGGTTTGTAATGCCTCCAGAGTAACTGGAACATACTTCTTCCAACTTGGTCTACAACAAAGGCTGGGAAAAGAGAAATATGGTGAGGTAAGTCCTGTGTGTAATGTGTAATTAGTCCCATTCTGTAGCTCAAATGTTGAGACTTGTAGAGGCCAAGAAAAGGAACCAGTGGAGCTTAGTGGAAAGAGAATGATTTCTAGAATTGGACAAACCTAGATTCCAAACCCAGTTCTACCCTTTTCTAACTAAATATGACTCAAGAAAACTGCTTATTCTGTTTGAACCTTAGTTTCCTCATCTACGAATTGGAATACAGTATGTAACCTAATGTAACAAGGTTATTTTCAGGGTTAAATGAATTGTAAGGAGGTGAATCCTTTCTCAGCCAAATGGTAGAGATGCAGTAAATAAAGCCATCAATAGTGATGGTGGATACTCACCTAGGGCCACACCTGCTGTTGAGCACCTTTTTTCTGACTCTTAGCCCATTATTTGTTGTTGTCTATGCAGAAAAAAATGTGGACACATATGGACACACATGGGACCACACCAGCTCCAGCCCTACCAGCTGCTTTGCCAACACTGGCACAAGAAGCACCAGACCACATGCCCTGCCAGAGCAGTTCAGATGTGCTGTATCTAAATCTACCTGCTCTGTCATTTCAGGGCTTTGTTCCACTAAGGGGATGAGAAGGAACCTGCCATTTATTGAGCACCTACTATGAGCCAGACATTATACACATTATGTCATTTAGTCCTCCAACAAGTCTGGCAGGTGACTTACGATTCCCATTAGAAACCTAGGGAAACTAAGGTTCAAAGAGATTAAGTTACACTGTGTGTTAGTCAGGGCTCTCCAGACATGAGAACCAGTAATATATATATATATATATATATATAATATATATATTTATATTATATATATATATTATATATTATTATAATAATAATATATAATTATATATAATATATAATATATATATAATTATATATATGGCGGGGGGAGATATGGAGGAAGAGAGGGAGAGAGATTTATTATAAGGAATTGGCTCATGCAGTGGAGGCTGACAAGTTCCAAGATCTGGGTCCTGTACACTCAGGACAGCCAATGTGTAGTTTCAAATCCTAAGGCCTGAGAACCAGAAGAACTGATGGTGTAGTTCCAGTCCAAAGGCTGGCAGCCTAGAGACACAGGAAGATCTGATATTTCAGTTTGAGTCCAAAGGCAGGAAAAAGCCAATGTTCCAGTTCAAAGGCAGTTCACAGTTCATAGGGACACCCAGAATAATGCTTAATCAAAAGTCTGGAAAAAAAAAAAAAAAGTCTGGGCACCTTGTGGTCCAGTCAAGTTGACACATCAAATTGACCATCACACATGGCTATAAATGAAGGAGCTGGGATTTGAACTGAGGTCTGTCTGCTACTGGAGTCATGTTTTTCCAGCCAAATAAGACAATGTGTCTAGCCTCCATTGTGTCTGTAGGTGCAGGGTTTGGATGGCGACAAGGAGGGCTGCCCTGAGTCACCCTGACTGTAATCCCAGCACAAGTTTTGCACAGCAGACTTTGCCTTTCAGCACAACTTCCCAGGATCCAGTCCTGTCTCCCTGCTGTCTAAATCACTACTGGAAGTTCTTCTGGAGTATGTTCCTCCCTCCTTTCTCTCTCTAAGGGTTTGACTCAAGTTGCATGCCCTAAACTGTCCTCTGCCCCCATCCTCTCCTACATGGTCTTCATATAACCAACTGCCTAACCATCAATATCCAGCTCTCCCCCACTGCTGAGAGAGTCTCCAAGGCTCCCCCGGACCTATAGGTGAAAGTCAAAGTTCCTTCATCAGGTTTCAGTACCCTCACGAGCCTGACCTCCACTTCCATTGATAACTTGACTTCCTGTGACTCCATTATGTGTAAGCTATGCTCCAGGCTGCTACCTTCACTGTCTGTCTGAAGACACCATGGAAACCCTGCTTCTGCTCCTTTGCTCACACTGTATCTTCTACTATTATGGGTTGAACTGCATTGCCCCCGCAAATTCGTAGATTGAAGCCAGCACCTCAGAATGGGACTATATTCAGAGACAGAGCCTTTAAGGAGGTAATTAAGTTGAACTGAGGTCATTAGGGTGGGTCCTAACCCAATCTGACTGGTGTCCTTACAAGAAAAGGAAATTCAGACACGTACATGGAAGACCATGTAAAGACACAGGGAGAAGACAGTCATCTACAAGCCAGGGAGAGAGGCCTCAGAAGAAATCAACCTTGCCAACATCTTGATCTCGGACTTCTAGCCTCCAGTATTATGAGAAAATTAATTATAAGCCATTCAGTCTGAGTTGCTTTGTTATGGCAGCCCTAGCAAACTAATATACCACCTACAGTCTCTCCCTCTTCCTCCCCACTAACCACTCAGTCCTACCTTCAATAGATGTCTTCTCCTAATTCCCCAGCACCTGTCTATCTTAAAATCCTCAAGGGGCTTCCTATCTCCCTTAAAACAAAAGAAAAAAATTTTAGTCTAACTTACAAAGCCTTTCTTGATCTGCTCCTGCTTGCTTCTCAGACTATTCTGTCCTTGTCCACTGGCCTTTTGTCCAAGCTCTTTTCTGCCTTAGGACTGAACTACTTCCTGAAATTGTACTTCCCTCTGACTATCAGGTGACATTCAGGTCTCATCTTAAATGTCACCTCTCCAGAGAGGCCACCAAGTTACTGTCTAACATTGCTCTCTTTTAATTCTCTGCAATCACTCTTTGCTGATATTTTCTTGTGAATTTACTTGCTCATTTTTTTTCCTGTCTCTTCCCAATAGAATACAAGCTTTAGGAGAGGAGAAACTCATGTAGCTGGCACACAGGTGCTAAATAGTTACTTGTTGAATGAATGAATGAATGGTTTACCTTCTTTGAATAGAGTATTTTTCTGCATCATTCTTTTTTGACTATTTCACCAAACATTGTACTGCAAAACCACTCTTCTTATAAAAATCTAGAACTAATATTTTCATGTTGCATTATGCTGGAAAATTCAAAAAACTCTTACTGGTGGAGCTGGTGGTAAAGGGTAAGAGAGTATCTTAATGGATAGGTGGTAAAAGTATTGTTTTCATTTTATACACGAGGTAATGGAAGCAAAGAGAGGTTACACTGTTGGCTTCAAGTCACACAGCCTGGACTAGATTCTAGTTCTCTTGATTCCTGATCCAGAGCTTCCTCTAGACCATGCTCATTTACATAACGGGGGTTAGTAGGTGTACAAACATCAGTGCTTTAAAATGCCTGGGAGCCGACCAGACTAGGAGCCAGGAGATGGCTTCCACACCAACAGACCAATGGAGAGGTCCCTGCGAGAGAGAAGTGAAGAGGTAAATATTTCTTTACTTTCCTGGTTCAGAGAAAGAGGCTACCCATGCCTGCTCTTTCTCTTTCATAGCCATCCAGGCTTGCTAGACTGCTCTAAGGAAATCATTTCACCCAAGTAATTTTAGAGTTTTATGTCTCTCATGTTTCTCAATATTTAAGAAATTCTTTTCCAGGTTGGCATGGTAATGTGTAGTGAATCATGTGTCCAAAGGGGACAGGATATATTATAGTACCTTCACATGATGTTCTACAGCACCTGGGAATGTCAAAAAGCAGTGTCGTGTGGTGGCATGTGATAAACGGTATGTATTTGCCAACAAAGGAATTGAAGGACATTAAAACCTGATGCTTTCCCTAAATGGCAAAGTGTGGCTCCCTTCCTGCTTTCGTCCATGAGCAACTGAATATTGGAAGCTGACTTTATTGTAAAAAATATTAAGCTATTTTTTGGATTTAGAGTTTGGGGATGAAACTCTTAAATCAGACTACTAAAATCCAAAGTAAATTCATTTTCCTAAAATTGATCTAAAGGTTGATTTAATACTGAAGCTACCTAGGAGAGAGAGAGGGAGGGAGGGAGACAGAGAGAGTTTTTCAAAGAGCAAATGTGCAAACAGTGATTATGAAGATTTAAGTAACACGATTCATATACATGAATATGAAACTTTGTACTTTACAAACAGAGATTAGGTCTTCTTTCAGACTCTTTATAGAAACTGATCAGATGCCTGTATCTTCAAAGTACTTAAAACATGCCTGTAATTAAAAATTCTTTAAATAGCTGAGCTGTTGCTGAGGAATAAATAAGAAACAAAGACACTTTCAGGCACCCAATGCTGGGTCACCAACAGGCCCTCATGGAAGGAAACTCTAAGATGGAAGAAGGAAGAGTGAACAGTAAAAACCACGTGGACACATCTAAACAAAATCTAAACAATAAAACAAAACAAAACAAGAAAAGTTAAAATAATGAGTAATCTGAGTGGCATATAAACAAAATATCCACAAAATACTGGGCAAAAATAGCATGAAAACTAGAATAGAAAGCTCAGAATTAAAATATTCTTTGCTCACAAGTATGCTGGTTAAAATGTTAAGGGTAAGCAGTTAAAGGTAAGATATAGATCAAATAACTTCAAAAAAATTAAGGAGAAAAGGGGATGGAAGGAAACATGATCAATCCAATAAATGACAGTAAAGGAATAAAAAAATGAGGATAGAAGGGAGATTTTTTTGTTTTGTTTTGTTTTTTGTCTTTTGTTTTTTGTCTTTTGTTTTTTGTTTTTGTGGTATGCGGGCCTCCCTCTGCTGCGGCCTCTCCCGTTGTGGAGCACAGGCTCCGGACGCACAGGCCCAGCGGCCATGGCTCAAGGGCCCAGCCGCTCCGCGGCATGTGGGATCCTCCCAGACCGGGGCGCGAACCCAGTTCCCCTGCATCGGCAGGCGGACGCGCAACCACTGCGCCACCAGGGAAGCCCGAAGGCAGATTTTTAAAACAAAATAAATCGATATGATAAATCCAAATATACCATTACTAAATATGAAAGGACTAAACTTACCTATTAATAGAGATTTGAAATTAGGTATTTTAAAAATGCTGCCTTAAGCTGTTTACAAGTGAAACGCCTAAAAAAAGTTGAAAATTAGGGTGTGTGTATTGGAGAGTTCTCAAAAAACTAAAAATAGAACTACCACATGACCCAGCAATTCCACTCCTGGGTGTATATCCGAAAGAAACAAATATTAACTGGAAAAGATACATGCTCCCCAATGTTCATAGCAGCATTATTTACAATTGCCAAGATATGCAAGCAACCTAAGTGTCAAACCACAGATGAATGGATAAAGACGATGTGGTATATATATAATGGAATACTACTCAGCCATAAAAAAGAATGAAATGTTGCCATTTGCAGCAACATGGATGGACTTGGAGGGCATTATGCTAAATGAAATAAGTCACACAGAGAAAGATAAATACTGTATGATATAATTTATATGTGGAATCTAAAAATACAACAAACTAGTGAATAAAACAAAAAAGAACCAGACTCACAGATACAGAGAACCAGTAGGGAAAGGGAAGGGGGGAGAGGCAATATAGGGGTAGGAGGGTAAGAAGGGTTATTATGGGATTACATGAATCATGTTTGTGAAACTTGTGAAAATTGTAAAGCACTATAGAATTTAAAGAATCTTTCATTCAGTTAAAAAACGTATTGCTAAAAATAATGAGGATCTTTACATAAAGATAAAATGGTAAATTTGCCAGCAAGGTATAATAGTTCTAATCTTCCATGTACTTAATAACATAATCTCAAAATACATAAAGCAAAACTTTACAGAATTACAAGGAGTCATGAATTCACAATCAAAAGATGCTAATGTACTTCATTTTGCAATTTATAGGTCAAACCTATAAAATTTAATAAGAATAGAGAAAATTTGAACAATACTATGAGAAATTCTGGTCTAATGGACAAATATAAACCCAGCAATGAACAATTAAAGAACACAATTTAATTTTCAAGCACAAGTTGGATATTTAAAAAGCAAATGTCAACAAATACCAAGAAGTCTATATCGTGTAGACAATATTTTTATTACCATTATACTAAAATATAATTAATAACAAAAATGTTTTTAAATGCTCACATCTTTAAAAGTCAAGGGGAAAAACTTCTAAATGATTAATGGATCAAAGAGAAAATCAAAATTTAAAAACATTTAGAAATTGAAAAATAGTGAAAATACTACGTATTAACACTTAGAGAATGAAGCTAACGTGATATTTAGAAATAATAGTCATTAGTGCTTACCTTGGAAAAGAAGAAAATCTGAAGATTTTTCAGTTGAGCAACCAACACAGAAAGTTAGAAAATGGACAACAATAGTACTTGGGATTGTGTGAAACAATAGCCAAACAGAGAAAGGAACAGCAGAGACAGTCTAGAAATAGATCAACACATATAAAAAACGTAATATATGCCCAGAAGTCAGCAGGGGAAACGATGGACTATTCAATCATGGCAATAAAAGAATTCCAGATGCAACAAAGGCTTCATCTGAAAAATGCAAAATTATAAATTTTAAAAGAAAGTTAAGGAGAATATTTTTACAGCTTAAATGTAGGGAAGAATTTCCTAAGCACAAATCATGAAGAAAAGTATTGATGTATTCAGTACTTTGAAATTAGGAACTTTTGTTCATTAAAAGACACCATAAATAAAATGAAATGTGAAACCATGGGGGTGAAAATTGATATTTGCAATCCTTATAACTAACAAAGTATTGGTATCAGAATACATGAAGAATTTCTACAAATCAATAAGAATAAACTAAGCAATTAAGAAAACTAGGGGAAATTTATAAACTGGCAATTTATAGAAAAATAAATCTGAAAGGCAAATTAACACACAAAAGATGCTCAATATCACACTTCATCAGGGAAATAGAAATTAAAAATGATAAAAAGATACTGCTATGAGCTGAATGTTTGTGTCCCCTGAAAATTAGTATTGAAACCTAACCCCAAGTTGATGGTTTTAGGACTTGGGGTCTTTGGGAGGTAGTTAGGTTGTTATTAGGTGATTAGGCTCTGCTGTCATAATTGGGATTTGTGTCCTAATAAAAGAGATCCCACAGAGATCCCTTGCTCCTTTGGCCATGTTGAGAATACAGTAAGAAGATGGCAACCCAGCAGAAGGCCCTCACCCTACCATGCTGGCACCTTGAACTTAGACTTCCAGCCTCCAGAACTGGGAGAAATAAATTCCTGTTGTTTAGATGTTACCCAGACGTGGTAGTTTATTATACCAGCCCAAACGGACAAAAACACATACCATTTCACACTTATCAAATTAGAAAAGTTGTAGAAGTCTAATAAAATCATACACTGGTGAAAATGAAGAGCAATGGTAATAGTCATACCTTGATAGTGGGAATGGAATTGATATAAGCACACTAGAAAGTACTAGGCAGAATCTACAAAAACTAAATATGTACACATACTCTGATCCAGGTTAGTTTCATAGGGCTACCACAAACTGGCTGGCTTTAAAAAAAAATTTATTCTGTCACAATTCTGGAGGCTAGAACCTGAAATCAAGATGTCAGCTCTGCTCTCTTTAAAGCCTTTAGGGGAAGATCCTTCCTCATCTCTTTCAGTTTCTGGTAGCCCCGTTCCTTGGCTGTGGCAGCATCACTCTAATCTCTGCCTCTGTCTTCACATGGCCTTCTCCCTGTATCTCTGTGTCTTCACATGGCTGTTTACTTATGAGGACACCAGTCATACTGGATTAGGAGCCCACCCTACTCCAGTATGACTTCATCTTACCTGAACTAATTATATCTGCAAGGACTCTATTTCCAAATAAGGTCAGATTCTGAGTACTGAGAGTAAGGGGGACTTTTGGAGGGAATACAGTTCTACCCATAATACCTAGCCATCACTATTAGTTACATATTTTAAAAATATACACATGCACATGAAAACATGTATATATATATTCATTGCAGTATTTTTCATAATTATGAAAACAGAAAACTATAAATATCCTTCAACAGAAAATGTGTTCATCATTATGATATATTCAGGCAATGGAATATTAAATAGCAGTTAAATTAAATTAAGTAGAACTCACATCAAATGGGAAAACCAAATATCATGATAAGAATAAAATACAAATTGCAAGTTTCCATTTTCAACAATATGATAGATTAGATATTAAAATAATAGACAAAACAGAAAAGTTTTAAATATATTGCTGAGCTGACACAAAAATGATTCTGCAAAATAAAAAATTCAGTGAGGGCTTCCCTGGTGGCGCAGTGGTTGTGCGTCCGCCCGCCGATGCAGGGGAACCGGGTTCGCGCCCCGGTCTGGGAGGATCCCACATGCCGCGGAGCGGCTGGGCCCGTGAGCCATGGCCGCTGGGCCTGCGCGTCCGGAGCCTGTGCTCCGCAACGGGAGAGGCCGCAGCAGAGGGAGGCCCGCATACCACAAAAAAAAAAAAAAAATTCAGTGAAACCTGAAACCCTGGGAAGTATGTGATCAACAAAGCTAGCTCGCCCTGGGTGATTCTGCCAGTCTTGTAGACCTTGAGGTTCATTTTTAATGTCTGCCTGGCATGTGATGTTCAGAACCTAAAGTCTATATTCTACTTAAAGGGGCTACACATTTACTATGAGATTGAGGAATAAACCTCACCACACAGAAAGGGACAGCAAGGACACCTGTCTGTCTAAACCCTAGCCCTGAGTAAATTAAAAAATATCTCTCCTGAGCATCCATAGATATAAACCAGCCCTTTCATGTGTTTGTGGTCTTAAAAAATGTTGGGGCTTCCCTGGTGGTGCAGTGGTTGCGCGTCCGCCTGCCGATGCAGGGGAACCGGGTTCGCGCCCCGGTCTGGGAAGATCCCACATGCCGCGGAGCGGCTGGGCCCGTTAGCCATGGCCAATGAACCTGCGCGTCCGGAGCCTGTGCTCCACAGCGGGAGAGGCCACAACAGAGGGAGGCCTGCATACCACAAGAAAAAAAAGAAAGAAAAAAAAATGTTACCTGTGCGTTCCAAAACAAATTATAGCAGAAAATTGAAATTAAAGTCCCAAGGTGGTAGCACCTATAGGTGGCAGAAAAAATGTATACACTGAGGAATAAAACTTTGTGTAGCCTTCAAAGAATTACTACAGGTAAAGTTTGGAGTAACATAAACAGCACAACTTCAAAAACTACATATACATATGTGATTACAAACCAGCACACAGATAGCAAAAACAGACACACAAAAACATCAGATATTGGAATTTAGAGACATAAAAATCTAAATAAGCATGTTTAATGTACCTAAAGAAATTTTTAAAGAGGATTAAAAAGAACAGAAGGAAGAAACCATTACTGAATAACTAAGCAGATTTTGGAAAGAACAAAACACAGCTTTAGAAATAAAAATATGTGATTATTGAGATAAAAATAATGAACAAACTAATCAACAAATTATTAAGTATCTGAAGAGGAATACGTAATATTTTTGGAACTGCCAAAAAGATGCAGGTACTTACTCAAAATTCAGGCCAGAGAGATTATGAGTAAAAAATATAAAAGAAAGGTCAAAAGACATGAGAGATAGATGGAGATTTCCAGAAGAGGCCAAGAGAGAAAAAGGGAAGAGATAATATAAAAATAAATAGTTTCTGAGAACATTACAGAATTGTTGAGAGTCACCAAGTCTCCAGTTCAGAAATTCTAATAAATTAACAAAAGGATAAATACTTTTAAAAAGTCCACACCAAAATACATCAAAGTGAAACCTGAGAACACTATAGACAAAGAGATTACCTACAAACAAAGAGTGATTTGATGCTGACCTTTCTATAGAAACAGTGGGAGTCAAGACACAAAATGCTCAAAGAAAAGTACTGTCAAAATTTTCTTTCAAGAGTGAAAATGAAATAATGCCATTTTCAGACAAAAAAAATGTATCACCAAAATTACTTTCATTAACATAAATTACAAAGGAATAGGAAAGTAATCCCAGATGGAAACTCTGAGTTACAAGAAGAAATGGTGTGGTAGGCAGAATAATGCCCCCAAAGATGCCCACATCCTAATCCTTGGAATCTGTAAATATATTACCTTACATGGCAAAGGAGAATTAAGGTAGCAGGTGGAATTAAGGTTGCCAATCAACTGATCTTAAAATAGGGAGATTACCCTGGATTATCTGAGTGGGCCCAATGTAATCACGGTGGTCCTTAAATGTGGAAGAAGGAGGCAGAAGAGGAGGTCAGAGAAATGACAGGATGAGAAAGACTTGGCCCAACATGCTGACATTGAGCATGAAGGAAGAGAGCCACCAGCCTAGGAATGTGGTCACCTTTTAGAAGCTAGGAAGGACAAGAAAATGGATTCTCCCTAGAGCTTCCAGATAGGAATGCAGCTCTGCCAACACCATGACATGGGTCCAATGAAACACACTCTGGACTTCTGAACTACAGATCTGTAATGTAATAAATTTGTATAGTTCTAAGCCACTAAGTTTGTAGAGTTTGTTACATCAGCAACAGGAAACTAATACAAGTGGGGAGCTAAGGTATTGATAAATATAAACAAAAATTCTCATTGTAAAGTAACAGAGGCAATGCCAAATTTGAAGGAAATAGGATAGGATTAAAATATTGCACAATAACAGCATATATGTTTTTGAGAATATATTGGTCAGGATCCTGTCAGGAGATAGAATCCCCTCTGTGATTTGAATATAGAAAATTTAATATAAGTAATTATTAATGGGGAACTGGAGTAATATGGAATTAGCTAGTGAGTGTGAAAGAAAATTACAAAGAATACATGAATCACATATATAAGAAACAACCACTATCCTTTGGGTAAGTTAGAGTGCCCAAGGAAGAGTCACCCATGTCTTCCCCTGGACTGAGATCCAAACATCACTGGGAAGGGCAAAGCTTGGCTCACTGGATAGCAGAGAAGTCACTGAGGTACAGCACTGGTGAGACCTATGAGGATCCATCCTCTAGGGTGACAATAGAGGCCACAATCAGGTAGGTATAAAGCCTCAGAATTTGGGTGGTTCTAGAGAAAGCTGCTGGCAGAAGAATATGCTCCAAATGAAGGAACAATATAAAACCTCAGAAAAAGAAGTAAACGAAGTGGAGATAAGCAATCTAACCAATAAAGAGTTCAAGGTAATGATCATAAAAATGCCCAGTGAACTTAGAAAAAGAATGAATGAACACAGTGAGAATTTCAACAAAGAGTTAGAAAATATAAAGAGGAACCAAACAGAGTTGAAGAATAAAATAACTGAAATAAAAAAATACACTAGGAGGAATCAATGATAGAAAAATGAACCAGAGGAACAGAGCACTAAACTGGAAGAGTAGTGGAAATCAGCCAAGCTGAACAGAAAACAGTAAAAGGAATGAGGACAGTTTAAGAGCCCTCCAGAACAACATCAAGTGTACTAACATTCATATTATAGGGATCCCAGAAGGAGAAGAGAGAGAGAAAGGGGAAGAAAACTTATGTGAAGAGATAACAGCTTAAAAAAATCTCTACCTTGGGGAAGGAAACAGACATCCAGGCACAGGAAACACAGAGAGTTCCAAACAGGATGACTCCCAAAGAGGTCCACAAGAAGACACACTATAAATAAAATGGCAAAAGTTGAAGATAAAGAAAGAATCTTAAAAGCAAGAGAAAAACAACTAGTTACATACAAGGGAACTGCCATAAGTCTATCAGCTGACTTTTCAGCAGAAAATTTTCAGGTCAAAGGAAGTGACACAATATGGTCAAAGTGATGAGAGAAAAAAACCTACAACCAAGAATACTCTACCCAGCAAGGCTATCATTTAGATTTGGAGGATAGATCAAGAGTTTTACAGAGAAGCAAAAGTTAAGAGTTCAGCACCCCTAAACCAGCTTTACAAGAATGTTAAAGGGATTTCTCTAAGCAAAAAAGAAAAGACCAAAACTAGAAATATAAAAAATTACCAAAAAACTCAGTGGTAAAGTCAAACACACAGTAAAGGTAGGAGATCAACCACTTATAAAAGCTAGTAGGAAGGTTAAAAGACAAAAGTAATAAAATTGTTTATTATCCATAAGTAATTAAGGGATACACAAAACAAAAAACTATAAAATATAATGTAAAAAACATTAAACATGGGGGGGGTAGTAAAAATGCAGGGTTGTTAGAATGTGTTTGAACTTAAGAGATCATCAACTTAAAATAATCATATGTATACACACACATACTCACACACACAGGAATATATATGTTGTTATATATGAACCTCATGATAATCAAAAACCAAAAACCTATAATAGATATACAAACAAAAAACGAGAAAGGAATCCAAACATAACACTAAAGATAGTGCTCAAATCACAAGGGAAGAGATGAAAAGAAAAAAGGACCAAAAAAGAACTACAGATACAACCAAAAAACAATAAACAAAATGGCAGTAAGTTCATACCTATCAATAATTGCTTTAAAAGTAAAAGAACTAAATGTTCCAATCAAAAGACACAGGGTGGCTGAATGGATGAAAAAAACAAAACCCATATATTTGCTGCCTACAGAAGAATCACTTCAGACCTAAAAACACTCACAGATTGAAAGTGAGGAATAGATGAAAGTGAAACAAAATAAGCATTCCATGCAAATGGAAACAAAAAGAAAGTTGGAGTAGCAATACTTATATCAGACAAAATAGACTTTATTATTTTAAATTTGTATCTCTTTTTTTAGATTCTACATATAACTGATATCATATATTTGTCTTTATTTCTTTTCTTTTTTTTTTTTTTTGGCCATTCTGTGCAGCTTCTGGGATCTTAGTTCCCCAACCAGGGATTGAACCCAGGCCATGGCAGTGAAAGCTCTGAGTCCTAACCACTGGACTGCCAGGGAATTCCCCCAAATAGACTTTAAAACAGACTGGACAAAGAAGGACATTATATAGTGATAAGGAGATAAATCCAATTACAGGTAACAACTGTAAATATATATGGACCAATTTAGGACCACCTAAATACATAAAGCACATATTAACAAAGATAAAGGGAGAAATTGACAGTAACATAATAACAGTAGTAGTTTGTAACACACCATAAACATCAATGGACAGATCAATCCAAAAAGAATATCAAGAAGGAAACACTGGCCTTAAATAATAGATTAGATCAGATTCACTTAATAGATATATACATATATATAACATTCCATACAAAATAGCAGAATACACATACTTTTTAAGTGTACATGGAACATTCTCCAAGAGAGATCACTAGTTTGTGGCTAGGCCACAAAACAAGCCTCAATAAATGTAAGATTGAAATCACATCAAGCATCTTTTTCAACCACAGCAGTGTGAGACTAGAAATCAATGACAAGAAAAAAACTGCAAAAAACAAAAATAAAAACACAAACAGGTGGCAGCTAAACAATATGCTACTAGACAACCAACAGGTTACTGAAGAAACCAAAGAGAAAATTTAAAAATACCTGGAAACAAATGAAAAAGAAAACACAATGATCTAAAATCTATGGGACAGGGACTTCCCTGGTGGTCCAGTGGTAAAGAATCTGCCTTCCAATGCAGGGGACACAGGTTCGATCCCTGGTCAGGGAATTAAGATCCCACATGCCACAGAGCAACTAAACCCGCATGCCACAACTACTGCACTCACACACCTCAACTAGAGAGCCTGCATGCTGCAAACTACAGAGTCCATGTGCTCTGGAACAATTGTGCCACAACTACAGAGCCCACATGCCCTGGAGCCTGCGTGCCACAACTAGAGAAGAGAAAAACCCGCAGGCTACAACTAGAGAGAAGCCCGTGTGCCCCAATGAAAGATCCCGCATGCCTCAATGAAGATCCCATGTGCTGCAGCTAAGACTCAACACAGCCAAAAAATATATATAATAATAAAATAAAATATATGGGACAGAGCAAAAGCAGTTCTAAGAGGGAAGACTATATTGATACAACCCTACTTCAGGAAATAAGAAAAATCTCAGATAAACAATTTAACCTTATACCTAAAGAAACTAGAAAAAGAACAAACAAAACCAAAAGCTAGTAGAAGGAAAGAGATAATAAAGATCAGAGTGGTAATAATGAATAGAGACTGAAAAAACAATAGAAAAATCAATAAAACTAAGTGCTGTTTTTTGAATAGAGAAACAAGATGATAAACAATTAACCAGACTCAAGAAGAAAAAAAAGAGAGATGGTCCAAATAAATAAAATCAGAAATGAAAGAGGAGGTATTACTACTAACACCACAGAAATACAAAGGATCATAAGAGATTACAATGAATGATTATGTACCAATAAACTTGACAACCTAGAAAAAAATTGATAAATTCCTGGAAACATATAATCTCCCAAGAGTGAATCAGAAATAAATACAATATATGAACAGAACAATTACCAGTAATGAAATTGAATCAGTAATTTTTAAAAAACTCCCAACAAAAGAAGTCCAGGATCAGACAGCTTCACAGGTGAATCTACCAAATATTTAAAGAAAGGTTAAGACTTATTCTTCTCAAACTATTCTAAAAAACTAAAGAGGAAGGAATGCGTTTGAATTCATTCTACAAGACCAGCATCACCCTGATACCAAACAAGAAGGGGACACAGGTTCGATCCCTGGTCAGGGAATTAAGATCCCACATGCCACAGAGCAACTAAACCCGCATGCCACAACTACTGCACTCACACACCTCAACTAGAGAGCCTGCATGCTGCAAACTACAGAGTCCATGTGCTCTGGAACAATTGTGCCACAACTACAGAGCCCACATGCCCTGGAGCCTGCGTGCCACAACTAGAGAAGAGAAAAACCCGCAGGCTACAACTAGAGAGAAGCCCGTGTGCCCCAATGAAAGATCCCGCATGCCTCAATGAAGATCCCATGTGCTGCAGCTAAGACTCAACACAGCCAAAAAATATATATAATAATAAAATAAAATATATGGGACAGAGCAAAAGCAGTTCTAAGAGGGAAGACTATATTGATACAACCCTACTTCAGGAAATAAGAAAAATCTCAGATAAACAATTTAACCTTATACCTAAAGAAACTAGAAAAAGAGCAAACAAAACCAAAAGCTAGTAGAAGGAAAGAGATAATAAAGATCAGAGTGGTAATAATGAATAGAGACTGAAAAAACAATAGAAAAATCAATAAAACTAAGTGCTGTTTTTTGAATAGAGAAACAAGATGATAAACAATTAACCAGACTCAAGAAGAAAAAAAAGAGAGATGGTCCAAATAAATAAAATCAGAAATGAAAGAGGAGGTATTACTACTAACACCACAGAAATACAAAGGATCATAAGAGATTACAATGAATGATTATGTACCAATAAACTTGACAACCTAGAAAAAAATTGATAAATTCCTGGAAACATATAATCTCCCAAGAGTGAATCAGAAATAAATACAATATATGAACAGAACAATTACCAGTAATGAAATTGAATCAGTAATTTTTAAAAAACTCCCAACAAAAGAAGTCCAGGATCAGACAGCTTCACAGGTGAATCTACCAAATATTTAAAGAAAGGTTAAGACTTATTCTTCTCAAACTATTCTAAAAAACTAAAGAGGAAGGAATGCGTTTGAATTCATTCTACAAGACCAGCATCACCCTGATACCAAACAAGACAAAGGCGCCACAAAAAAAGAAAATTACAGGCCAATATCCTTGATGAACATAGTTACAAAAATTCACAACAAAATATTAGGAAACCAAATTCAACAACATATTAAAAGGATTATACAACATGATGAAATGGGATTTATCCTAGAGATGCAAGAATTGTTGAATATCTGCAAATCAATCAATGTGATAAAACATATTAAACTGAAAAATAAAAATTATATGATCATCTCAATAGATGCAGAAAAAGCCTTTGATTCATTTATGATAAAACTCTCAACATAGTGGGTACAAAGGGAACAGACCTCAACATAATACAAGTCGTATATGACAAACCTATGGCCAATTTCATATGCAACTGTCAAAAGTCAAAATCATTTCTTCTAAGATCAGGAATTAGAGGATATCTGCTCTTGTTACTTTTATTCAACATAATATGGAAGTCCTAGTTACAGCAACCAGATAAGAAAAAGAGATTTAGAAATCCAAATTGGAAAGGAAGAAGTAAGACTGTCAGTTTGCAAATGACATAATACTACATATAGAAAATCTTAACAACACCACCATAAAACTATTAGAACTAATAAATGTATTTCACTAAGTTGCAGGATAGAAAATTAATATACAGAAATCTGTTGCATTTCTCTACACTAACAACAAACTATCAGAAAGAAAAATTAAGAAACAATCCCATTTTCAATTGCATCAAAAAGAATAAAATACCTAGGAATAAATCTAATCAAGAAGGTAAAGGACTTGTACTTGGAAAACTATAAGACATTGATTAAAAAAAAATTAAAGACAACACAAACAATGGAAAGATATACCATGATCATGAACTGGAAGAATTAATATTATTAAAATGACTATATGACCCAAGGCAATCTACAGATTCAATGCAATCTCTATCTAAATGCCAATGGCAATTTTCACAGAACTAGAACAAGTGATTTTAAAACTTGTACGGAACCACAGAAGACGCCAAATAGCCAAAACAATCTTGAGATAGAGGAACAAAGCTGGAGGTATTCACTCCCTGTTTTCAAACTATGCTACAAAGTTACAGTAATTAAAACAGTATGGCACTGGTGCAAAAACAGACAAATAAATCATTGGAAGGGAATAGAGAGACCAGAAATAAACCACATTTATACGGTCAATTAATCTACAATAAGGAGGCAAGAATATACGGTGGGGAAAAGGCAGTGTCTTCTGTAAATGGTGTTGGAAAAAACTGAAGCTCTATATGCAAAAGAATGAACCTGGACTACTTTCTCACACCATACACAAAAATAAACTCAAAATGAATTAGTAAGACCAAACCATAAAATTCCTAGAAGAAAATACAGGCAGTGCACTCTTTGACATCAGGCTTAGCAATATTTTTTGGGATCTGTCTCCTCAGGCAAGGAAAACAAAAGCAAAAATAAACAAATGTGACCACATCAAACTAAAAAGCTTTTGCACATTGAAGGAAACTAGCAAGAAAATAAAAAAGCATCCTACTTAATGATAGAAGATATTTGCAGATGAAATATCCATTAAGGGGTTAATATTCAAAATAAACAAAGAACTCATACAACTCAATATCAAAAAAGCAAACAACCCAATTAAAAAATGAGCAGAAGACTTGAACATTTTTCCAAAGATGACAGATGGCCAACAGACATATGAAAAGATGCTCAACATCACTAATCATCTAAAAAATGTAAATCAAAACCACAATGAAATATCAGCTCATACCTGACAGAATGGCTATCATCAAGAATACAATAAATAGCAAGTATTGGCAAGGATGTGAAGAAAAGGGAACCCTCGTGCATTTTTGGTGGAATTGTAAATAAGTGCAGCCATTATGAAAAACAGTAGGGAGTTTCCTCAAAAATTAAATAGAACCATCATATAATCCAGCAATTTCACTTCTGGGTATTTACCTGAAGAAAACAAAAACGCTAATTCAAAAAGATATATGCACACCAATGTTCATTGTAGCATTATTTACAATAGCCAAGATATGGAAGCAACCTAGGTGTTCATGGATAGATGGATGAATACAAAAGATATGATATACATATACTTGTATATATATATACACACAATGGAATACTACTCAGACATAAGAAAAAATGAAGCCTTGCCATTTGCGACAACATGGATGGATCTAGAGGGTACTATGCTAAGTGAAATAAGTCA
Source organism: Physeter macrocephalus (assembly GCF_002837175.3). NCBI lineage: Eukaryota > Metazoa > Chordata > Mammalia > Artiodactyla > Physeteridae > Physeter > Physeter macrocephalus. The sequence goes on from NC_041214.2 coordinate 28,327,781, forward strand.
GACAGAGAAAGACAAATATCATATGATCTCACTTATATATGGAATCTAAAAAACAAAACAAACAAACAAACAAAAAAGAAAACAGACTCATAGATAAGGAACGAATGGGTGGTTGCCAGAAGGGAGAGAGATAGAGTGAGTGGGTGAAACAGGTAAAGGGGATTAAGAGGTACAAACTTCCAGTTCTATAATAAATAACTCACAGGGATGTAATACACAGTATAAGGATCATGGTCAATAATATTGTAATAACTTTGTTTGTATGGGGACAGATTGTTACTAGACTTATTGTATGCAAATATCAAATCACTACGATGATTGGAAGGAAGGAAGGAAGGAAGAAAGAAAGATAGAAAGAAAGGGAGAAAGAGAGGGGGAGAGAGAGAGGGAAAGAGAGAAAGAAAGAAAGAATAAAGATTGGGGAAAAAAGAAAGAAGGTGTAAATATTGGGGATAAAAGGAAACAAACTATTACTGTTTGCAGATTATAAGACTGTAAATGTGGAAAGTAAAAAACTCTATAGAAAAATCATTAGAATCAATAAGAGCCTTTAGCAAGATTATGGGATACAAATATAATATGCTCAAATCATTTGTCTTTCTATATACCAGGCACAAATAATAAAAATAGAAACATCAAAAAAAACCCAAAATAATTACAATAAAAGACCTCAGCAGAGAATATGATAAAACATTATCAAGAAACATTAAACAGACCTAAATAAATGTCTAGAGATAAGTTATGAGGTCAAAAGTATTTTTTATTTGAAAGATGTCATTTCCCTCCAAAATAACATATCAATTCAATGCAATCCCAATAAGAACTCAAAAATGCTGAATAATATATTGTTATATATCTGTAATATGTATATATATATATCTCACATTTTCCTCATCCATTCATCCACTGATGAACTCTCATGTTGTTTCCAAACAATGCTACAATGAACATGGGGGTTTAAATATCTCTTCAAGATACTGATTTCAAGTCCTTCAGATATATACCCAGGAGAGGAATTGCTGGATCATATGGTGATTCAAGTTTTAATTTTTTAAAGATGTGGTATATACTATATACAATGAAATATTACTCAGCCATGACATAAAAGGAAATCCTGACATTTGCAACAACATGGATGGACCTTAAGGGCATTATGTAAGTGAGATAAGTCCAACAGAGAAGACAAATACTGTATGATCTCACTTATATGTGGAATCTAAAAAGCCACACTCATAAAGACAGAGCAGAATGGTGATTACCCAGGACAAGGGGTGGGGGAACTGGGAAGATGTTGTTTAAGGCTATAAACTTGCAACTAGAAGGTAAATAAGTTACGTAGATCTAATGTACAGTATAGCAGTTATAGTCATCAATACTGTATTGTAAACTTCAAAGTTGCTAAGAGACTAGATTTTAATTGTTCTTATCACAAAAAAGAAATGATAGATATGTGATGGGATAGAGGTGTTAGCTAACATTATGGTGGTTATCAGATTACAATATATAAATGTATCAAACCAACACGTTCTATACCTTAAACTTACACAGTGTTCTATGTCAATTATATCTAAATTTAAAAATCCAAAAAGAGTTATTTATCTTTTTGTTTTATGGAGCTCTACACACTAATCTAAAGTACATTCATAAGTATAAAGGACCCAGAAAAACCAAGACATTTTCAGAACAAGTTGGAAGATCTTGCCTTACTTTGTATCAAGACTTATTACAAAGCTGTAGTAATTAAGATAGAAACAAACAGTCCAGTGGAGTAGAATAGAGTATAAAGAAACATACCCAAGCAAGTATGGATAAAAAATTGTTGGATACCAATGAGGACATAATGCCTTTCCATAAATTGTACTGGGACACACCATCTCCAAGTGCGTTAAGAAACCTACATGAGGGAGCTCCCTAGCTGTCCAGTGGTTAGGACTTGGAGCTTTCACTGTCATGGGCCCAGGTTCAGTCCCTGGTCAGGGAACTAAGATGCTGTAAGCCACGTGGCACAGCCAAAACAACCCAAAAAACAAAAAAGCAAAAAACCCTACATGAAAGGCAAAATTATATTTAAAAGATAAGATAGGAGACTAGCCTCATGACCCTGAGGTAGAGGAGTTGTTTTTTTAAAAAACAATACATAAGAAGTACTATAACCATAAAGGAAATGATCAATAAATGTGATTACATTAAATTGAAAGTATGTATTCATCTAGTGCCACAAAGAGAGTGAAAATAGGAGCCTCAACTGTGAGAAGATATTTGTGATATATCTCAGTTGCTAACGTCTAGTATTCTGAATATATGTAGACCCTTATTAATTTATTACGAGAATTATAACCACCAGATTGTCCAAACTTAAAAGCCTGATCATACCTAACATTGATGACCATGTGAAGCAACAGGAACTATCTTATTCTGTTGGTGTGAGTGGAAAGTGTCACAATTCTTTGACAAACTGTTACATAGGAGAATTTAAGATACACATCCAGTGAGCAAAGAGCACCATGCCCAGACAGTTACCCTAGAGAAACTGTTGCACACGTAGACCCAGGAGACATGTATGACTGTTTATTGCCACACTGTGATCATTCCAAACTGAAAACAGCACAAATGTCAACCCACAGTAGAAGGGATAAATACATTGTGCATTCAGTGGAATATGATATGGCAATGAAAATGAATAAACTACTGCTATAGTCTCGAAAAACATGGATAAATCCCCAAAACATAATGTCAAGCAAGAAAAGCCGGCCACAAAGGACTGACTATATGTGGCATTATTACATTCCTATAAAATTTCAAACCTAGGCAAAAGGAAATTATATGTCTTATGAATGGATTCAAATATGGCAAAACTACAAGCAAAGCACAGAAGTGATTGTGACAAAAACCGGGATTGGCTTTCCTTTGGAGCTGTAAGTCCCCTGAGGCCAGGAGCCAAGACTTTTCATCTTTATCCTCAGCATCTAGCACAGGCCAGACACACACACAGTTGGCACTCAAGACATTTTTATTTTCATTAGATGCTATGGTATCTACAATATAAGTTATTAAAAATGTGATTGTTAAACCTCCTCGTGGTCTAAACTTGTCTCCATTCCAGGCCACAGGTCGCAGACAGGACAATCACAAAACTGTCCCTGCTGGTCACGACTCCCTCAGGTAGTGTTTGCTGAGAGCTCTTTCGATGGCCATAAAAAATAAAAATAAAATTTAAAAGACCCACAGCTCTTCCCCACGAGGCTCTCACACCACGAAGGGGAGGCAGGCAAGAACAGAGACAATGACAAAAGAGTGTAGGACATGAAAGCACTGTTAATGATTAACTACATTACATTCGTTCTAAAAATGAATTGCTTTCCACAGGGGTCTTCCATCGTTTAGCCAGGCACTCCCCAAAGGAAGTTGGTGTGAGACAATTCGACCAGTGAGGAGGAATAAGAGGAGAGACTTGCTGGTATTCCAAACCTTACCACTTCTACTTATGTCTACTGCTTGCTGCTTACTGCCTCTAGAAGGACACGTGCTGATTTCACCTACATCACCCCACCCCCCAGGAGAGGCTGGGAACGTGTGTTGGATTTTGATAATGAGGGTCAGGGGCCAGGAAACCTGAGAAGGGGGGTGAGGGGCATCCCCTGTGGAAGCAGAGGGTTCTCTGACAAGACACTATATCTTGGAAGGAGGACTTGGGACTCAAGAGGGGCAGCATCCCTAGAAGAGCCTGAGATTGAGGGGTTAGGATGTGCTGGCCACAGTGGTAGATGGAGATGGCCTCTGCCTATGGGAGATGGTCCGGGAGGCCTCTCCTGGGACCCCAGATGGATTGAGCTGCCAGTTATTGTGTGTGTTTATTTCCCTAGTCTTATCTGGGATGCTGTAGTGGAGTCTTGGTTAAGTATTCCTGCCTGTTGCCAGGTGCTGCCCACAGGGAAATAAGTGAAAAGCTTCAAATCATTAGGATTTAGAAGGGGAGTGGCACCGCCTGAAGCTACCTTGGTGATGGCAGCAGTGACTTGCCAGGAGTCCCCAAGGAGAAGGTGAGCATCAGAAAACGGAATCAGGGCTCCTAAACCCAGCCTCCCCTCCCCAGTGTGCCCATGTGACAGACCCCAGTTATGTTTTATGAAGGGGGTCAGCAGGCTCTGCTTTGTCAGGGCAGCTGACTCTGGGCCAGCACAGGGTGGCAAAGGAACTCTCTGTTTCTCACAAGGAGTCTGCATTTCCCCAGGAAGCAGGAGGACCAGGAGGACGCTGGAGTAAGTTGCACAGTGTGTGATCACAAAGCAGGACAGATAGGGCTTGCGAAAATCTCTCTTCCAAATATATCTCAAAGGGCATTTGAGACAACTGTTGGTGGCTCCCCGGGACACAGGTGTGGAGTGCTGTCTAAAAAGCCCATTGCTCTCCCAGGCCTAATTTGTCACTTTCAGGTCAGGGAGCAAGTATGGGCATGTTCCTGATTTAGTCTCTGCCTTGTCACTTTCTGAGGGAGAGATTTCCCAAGTCCAGCAGATCCCCCCAACCATTGTGTTTTCACAGCTGTGTGCTGTGCTGCTATCACCAGTTCATGGAAGAGAGACTTCCAGTATAGACAGGACTCCCAGATGAGCAGAGAGCAAGCTGAGTTCCCGAATGAGGTTTTAGCGGCAACAACAAACAAACAACTTAGATAGGGAACCTGGGGCAGGACCACTTGCAACCCAGGCTGACTCAGAAGAGCACTTCCCTTCCAGACTCCAAGATTCCAAACGCAAGGAGCTAATGTCCTGGAATCGGGCTTAACATGTAATCAAGGCTATGAAAAAGGAGATCATTTTTGCCTGCCAGTTTTAATTGAATTGTGGGGAAATGATGATTAACTAGAGCCCAAGACAGTTTCTTAAAATACCAAGGAAAGAAGCCACATGCCATTCAGAGGTACGCAGCTCCTGCCACAGCAGAAGCAAAGGCATCTCACATGTAGCTCCCATGTACAGATCCAAGATTTCCTCCTGCCAGTTGGGTTTTCAATCCAAGGAAGGATTGGGAGGCATTGAGATTCCAGCTCTGGGTTATCCTTGCAAGCACTGCCTCTTCAATTACATCTCATCCAACTACAAAGTGGGGTCTTAGGAAAACAAATGGTCTCATAAATCTGGAAATAGCCAAAGTGGCACATTATTTTGAGACATGTCGTTGTAGTTCTGCTGAAACCCTCAGTTTATTTCCACCTGGGATTTTTGCACAAGGAAGATGAGATTGGTGGGGAGTCGGTGGAAGCCTCTCCAGCTGCTGTGGAGATGGGAGAGGAATAGAATAAAGTGGGTGTCTAGAAAATCCATGAGGCGACTTGACTTATTCATGCCAAGACCCCTCCCTCCAGATCACCTCTACTCCTGGTAGAGCAGAGATGGCCCCCGCTGATGAGAAAACTCTAAATTTCACCCCTGTCCAAAGACTAAAGAGGAAAATATACTTGCATGGATGGGAAATGCACTGGAGAGAGGCACAGAATTTTCACTGTTAATAAAAATAAAACTAGACTGCCGTTGAGGGAAATGAAAATGGACTTCTGAAAAGAGATACTTTTGGTAGTTCTGAGCAATGGAACATGGTCAGAACATGGCACATATCCTGTAAAAACTGACAACGAAAAAAAGAGATGGGAATCCTGGACAAGCTGTGCTCCTGTAGCCTGGACAGAGATCTGCAAATTAAACTGCTTAGCTGCTGGCCATGCTTGAGAAGTGTCTGATTTGGACATGTCCACCCAAGTCCTTGGTGAGGGGCACTTTAGAATCCACACCGTGCCTCTGTCCTCTGAGGAGCTTTGCTGGCCATCGGATACCTCCATTTGCCAAGTACCTCCTGGTCTGGTCTGGTGGAGCACTCTTTGTCAATTTCTTTGCCAAGCTCTAAGCTCTCCGCCCTCCCAACTGTGGAGTCCTGCCTGCCCTTGGGTCCAGTGCTCTACCCATGCCATTTGGTAGCTTGAAAATAAATGGAAATCCACAAATAGGCAGTAAGCACAGGACCAGGCACCAACATTACACCAGTAACGTTGCCTGTTGTTTCACATTTCTTCAGCAAATATATATTAAGTGTCTACTAAGACTGTGTCAAGCCTTGTTCTTTGGACCTCCCCGAAACAAACCCAACAGAATCACTGTCCTGTGGGAACATATGAAGAGAAAACAGTTATAGTGCAGGTGGGAAGTGCCATGAGAAAAGAAGCCAGGAGGCTACTGGAACATGAAGAAAGGTTCCCTGACCCAGCCCGAGGATGAGCCAGGCTTCTTGGACCATTCAATTCTCGGTTTGCCTTAAAAGGGAAATAGAATTCACCTGGTGCAGAGAAATATGGGGAATCAGAAGGGCATCTCAGAAAGGCATTATTGACAAGCTCCCAATAGACAGAGCCTGTGGAGGCCAAATAGCTAGGAATCCTTGGCAGAAACCCAGGCCAGGGGTAATGAGGGCTGGACTGAGGGCAGTGGAGTCCAGAAATATTTAGGAAGTAAACTTGGCAGAACTCAGAGGTTGGTTGCATGTAGACTGTGGAGGGAGAAATCCAGACCAGGCTTCTGGTGTGGGAAGCTGAGTGGAGGGTGGTACCAGTGTCAGAAACAGAGCAAGCAGGAGAAGGGCAGGTTTGGGATGGGAGGCTAAGGAGCTTGGGTCTGGGGCAAGTTGGATCAGGCTGGCTTGTCCAGAGGTGGGACAATCAGAAAGTAAGGCAAGGTGACCATGAAGATGGGGGCTGAAGTGGGCTGGGCAGACAGAGCGCCAGAGCAGGCAGGGCTGCAGTCTGCTTCTGTCGGGACTCCAGAGGCATCCCTTGCCCTCTGCCATCCTGCACTGGCCCCAGTCATGGCCGCTGCCGCAATGGAAAAGCATCATGACTCTTCCATTACTTGCAGATGGTCCACGAAAACACTGGTCTTCTCGTCTCCCGCCCCTGCCCTCAGATGCACCCTCCTCCTCTCTGCCCCTGCAGACTGACCTCTCTAAAAGAATACATAAACCAGTTTACTTCCTTGCTTAATAATCTTCAAGGGCTCACCATTGCCTTCACGATTCAAGCAAATCTCTACAGCATGGAAGTTCCATAACTTTCTGTTCATAGAGTGTCTACATGGTTTTCAAACAACTAACAGAAAAAGGAACAAGTGTAATCAGCTATGGATATTCTAGAACAGGTAGAGATGGTTTCAGAATCCTTCAGTATCTTCAGTCCCGCCATCATATTGGGTAATATTCCAGCCCCCAATATTGTCAGGCACCAGCGTGCCCTAGAATTTCAAAAATGGGAAGGCTTTTAGATGCCAGAGAATTCCCTGCCTCGGGCAAGGCCTTCATGTTGTGGCCCCTGCGGCCACTCTCCCTCCCCTCCTTCCTCTTCACACCCACTGCTGTTCCTCAGGGAATGCATAGGAGCTGCAGATTCTGGTGCCATCCTTTCTCATATCAGACTGCCACACATACCTTTTCCAGACTAATCACTACCCATTATTTAGGACTCATCTTGAAATTCACCTCCTTCAGATCCTTCTAGAAATCTTCTCTGATGTCTCAGGTCAATTAGGTGTTTTGCCTCTCCACTCCTACCCCTGGGCTTCCTTCCCTCCATCATATCACAGCCCACACCGTTGTCCTTGCTGTCTCTTCCTCTAGATGGTGAGTTCCTTAAAGCCAGACATTGCATCCTGTCCATCTTTATAGCACTACTCCATAGCACAGAGACCCAGCATAGAGTAGTGATGACAAAAAAAAAAAAAAAAAAAAAAAGCGCAACCTAAAAGTTGAGAATTATGTTTTATTTGGTGGACTTTCTGAGGACTCAAGCCCGGGAGGCCACTTCTCAAATTGCTCTGAGGGACCTGCTCCCAAGAGGACAGGGAGGAGTCAGGATACACAGGGGTTTTGCAGCAAAAACCAGGTAGTTGGAAACATCAAAGATTACTGTTAATTAAAGAAAACCAGACATCTCAAGTTCATGAATTTCGCGCTTTTCTGTGCATGGGAAGATGCAAGAGTCTGGGCTCACTGAAATCATTCCTCTGATTGGCCTTTAACTGTCTAGGGCCAGTATCTTGCTTTTCTCCATCCTGAATTCCACCAGGGTAGAGTTGGGGACGGCTACAGTGGCTGCTGGCTTGATGGCTGCAACATCCTTTGTTTACTAATATGGCAGGAGACATTCTTCATCCATAGTAGGCATCCAGAATAGATTAACTGATTTCTCTAAAAACTCATGATAAAGTTTGTTTCCCTGTCATGAGGTTCATCTAGATGCCAGACAGCTGCTCAGCCCTCACCTCCTCCAAACAGTCAGCAAGACCGCAGTAGCATCCGTTTCTAAGCATGAGGACTCATTAACACTCCAAGGGGGATGTCGCTGTAGGAAGTATTGTTTTCTACAGGGTGGCAGAAACACGATTATAAACTGGAGCAAGTGGCCTTTGGGCAGTGGCGCCATTTCATTGCTTTATCTTGCCTTCTTCATTATTCTAAGAGGCTGGGGTGGAAAATGAATATTAGACATTCCCCAAAGAAAGTAGTTTCATAACTTTCCTGTTAGACAGTGTCTACATGGTTTCTAAACTGGATGGAAAAGTCGGAAGTAAGTCCCTTGCTCAGCTCTCTTAGAGTGGGTAGAGATGGTCTCAGAATCCTCCAGCATCTTCAGCCCTTTCATTCTGGTGGGCGACACCCTGGCCCCACACAGCTCAATACCCCAGAGAGTCCTTCCTGACATTTTAGAACTACAGAGGAAGCTTCTAGACCATGTAATCCTATAGCCTCATTACAACCATCAAAAGAACGAATTCCCAGGCACACTTATAAGTAAATGGGAACTCCAGCCAATTAAGTGCACACCTAAAATGTCAAGAAACTGTGAAGTATTCCAAGGCCAAAGGATTTAAAAAGTATTCTTTTAAGGGTTTTGAGTATGAGGTCCCTCCCTCCAGGAGCTCAAAGTCTGGTGAGGAAACAGATAATTTAAACGGGAAATCATAAGCAAAGTACAGGAACTAAGTGTAAGCCCTGCCAGGAAGGGGCGGTTAACCCAGAACAGGAAAATCATCCCCAGCCTCTTATAGATGGAAGTATCTGGACTGAACCCTCGGGTATGCGTTAGCCAGGTAAAGAGGGTGGGGTGGATGGGTAGCACGGTGTCCTGGACAAAAGACAGTGCATATACAATGTGAACTCACGGCAAGTTTTGAGGGCGGCAAGTGGTTCAGAAGAACTGAACCTTGGATTTGGAGACAGAGTGGGGTACAGTGAGAGAAGAAGCTGCAAAATGGGGCCAAGGCCAAACTGAAGTGCCTTGTATTGTATTCGGAATGCATAGTGATGCTGAGCAATTTAGACCTTTTCCTAAGGTCAGGAGGGAGAAATTGAAGGGGAGTGATAGGAACAGATCAGCATTTTAAAGCGATCCCTTCACTTTGGCTGCACGGGGAGAAAGGACTTGAGAAACAATAGGAAGCCACAGCCAGACAAGAGAGGAGCTGAGAAAGGCAGCAGGAATGGAGAAAGGCTGGGGGTGGTGAGAAATGTTTTAAAAGTAGACTCGAGGGCTTCCCTGGTGGCGCAGTGGTGGCGCGTCCGCCCGCCGATGCAGGGGAACCGGGTTCGCGCCCCGGTCTGGGAGGATCCCACATGCCGCGGAGCGGCTGGGCCCGTGAGCCATGGCCGCTGAGCCTGCGCGTCCGGAGCCTGTGCTCCGCGACGGGAGAGGCGCCTCTCCCGTCGCGGCCGCATACCACAAAAAAAAAAAAAAAAAAAAAAGTAGACTCGAGAGTTGTTGGTTATTAACTGATGTGGGAGGTTAAGAATAGGAAAGAATCAAGGGTGATGTCTGGTTCTGAGTTGGGTGACTTGAGTGGTGCCAATTCTGTGAATGAAGAACACCCAAGAGGAGGCACCAGGATGAGGCCGGGACATAAGAAGAACTGTCGTTTATTGAGCACTTACTATATGCCAGGTATTAAGATCAATGCTTTTCATGTCATTACCTCACTTAATCCTTATTACAACATTATCAACTAGGTAATAATTATTATGCCGAATTTACAATAAGATACTGAGGCACAAAGATATTGAGTATTTTTTTTCCCTCAATATCGCACAACTCCTAAGAAGCTGAGCTAAGTTTCAGGCATAGGATTGGGTAGAAATCAACAATCCTGTTCAGTTTGGAATGCTAATTAGACATACAAATGGAGCTATTGGATAGGTAGCCAGAGTTTAGATTTCAGGAGAGAAGTCCACCCTGGTATCCTGGAGGTCAAGAGAAAAAAGGGCTTCAAAGAAAGAGGGAGTGATTGACAGTGCAAATGCTACTAAGAGATGAACACTAAGATTTAGACTGGATTATTGGATTTGGGATCTGGAGATCATGGATCTCAACAGAGTGGAATTAAGAAAGTGGTGAAGACAAAGTTATTCCGGGTGGGCTCAAAATAAACGGGAGGTGAGGTAGCGGAATGGTGACTATACACTCTTTCAAAGAGCTTTGCTGTGAAGCGGAGAAAAGCAATAGGGCAGTACGGGGTCGAGGGACGTTTTGTGGTTAAGATGGGAGCATGCTTGTATGCTAGTAAGAATGAGTCAATAGGGAAGGGAACTTTGATATTTTAAGAAAGAGAGAGTGGAAAGGTCTAGGAGAAAAATTCAGATTCAGGTGAAATGGTTGGCTTCAGAGAGCAGCAAGAGGGGTGTCTCGGTTGTCGTAAGGGGAACGGCAAAGCATTGGGGAGCAGAAGGTTGGCAGAAGCAGTTTTCTTCTCATTTCTTCCATTTTATCAGTGAAAGAAGAAGCAAGATTACAAGCTGAGACCAAGGAGATGCCGGAAGTTTCAGAGAAGCGGAAAAGTGTGAAATATTGTCTAGATCTGAGGACCCACTTGAGATCTGTGATGATAAATCCAAAAAGGAACCTGATGTTTTTCTCCAGCCATGTTTAGCTTCTGAGATGCAACTGTAGAATGGGTGTGTTACCGAGTCCAAGTGGCACGTCCGGCAGACTAGTGTCTCCAATAAACCATCTTATCAGGGTTTGGATGCCAGTTTCTGTTATAGCACAGAGAGTGGGAGGAGATGAGGAAATAAAGTTAAAAGGCCATAAGATTTGCAAATGTCCCTGGAATGGCCAGCCTCAGGGAGGGGATGTGTTAATTTCCACCGCCATCTACACGTGGGCAGGGTCAGATTGTCTCCGCATGAGCTGAGCTGAACAAAGGCGCTTTAGTTTAACATTCAGGCAGAGGGGCAGGGTTACCCTGAGGCAGGCCATTATGTATGATTATAATAACAAAAGCAAGGAAAAGCAAAGGTTAAAGTCAAAGAAACAGGTCAAACATGGAGTTCGATTTAGCTCTTCCCTGTTACACATGGAAAGTTGGCTTTAACCAACAGGATTTGGATTTTTTCTGGAAAGTGCAAGGAGAGGAACAAGAAGCAAGGGTGTATTCAAGAATAAATGGTGATGAAATTTAAATTTGATAATAAGGGAAACAGGGATGATGGGTAGCGAAAATGTGGCTGGGCTCAAAATTAGGATCCCAAGGAGTCAAAGAATTGCTGGAGTAAAGGCACTAAAGGATGGGAAAGTTGACAGGGGTCAGAGTTTGCTATGCTTTAGGCTAAGACTTTGAGATTACAGTCATTGCTCACCAGAAGGTCTCTGGTGTGCCCATGGGAGGGGGTGATGAGGTAGAGTGGAAGAAGATTTCATCAGAGATGAGGCAGTTAAGCAACTGAGAGATCAAGAAGTTGGATGCCTCTTTCCATGAATGCCAAAGTCACCAGAAATGACTTTGGTGCAGGAGAGAAATACAGTGAGCCAGGTATTCAAATCTTTGATGACTGACATCTGAAGAAGAGTGAGAGGACAGTATATAATTGCAACAAACAGGGCTGTACAGTGGACATTCTGATGATAGGCAAGGCAAACCGGAAGAGGGAAAGAAGGATCACCAGGACACAGCAATCAGGAGCCGGAAGGACATCTACCTCAAGTCTAGGCTCTAAAGGAGAAAAGACAGCCTCCACTTGAGAAGGCTGCTGAGGAAGCCAGGTCCTTGGGGGAAAGTCAGCTGTCAGTGCAAGTAAGGAGGTGAAGGGACCAGTCAGAGAAGAGGTCTTTCCAGGGGGCTCAAGAGATGGGGTTAGCCAGGGGAAGTGGGCCAAGCAGAGCTGTGTGGATGAGAAAAGAGACCCAGTGACGGGGGTCCACAGTGATGAGATTAATCCTGATTGTCCCTTAGGACTGCTGTGTCACAGTCCTCTTTGGGGTCTACCGAACTTGAGGTGCCTGCAGGGCATCAGGACACACTGATGTCCAGTGGGTGGTGGCAGCTACAGGTCTGAGACAGAAAAGAGAGCACCAAGCTAGAGAGATACAGACTTAAGAGCTGGCAACCAGCAGATGGCTGTTGAAGCCATGGGAATGTATGAGACCGCCCAAGGGTGGGGACACTGCGAGAAGAGAAGAGGACCCAGCACAGAATGCCCAGCAACACCAACCTTAGGAGATGACAGAGAGCAGGAAAGTCACTCAGGAGACAGAAGGAGCATCCAGAGGAGATGGAGGAAAACTCGAAAGCCATGGGGCCACGGAGGCTACCTGTGGTAAATGCCGCAGGGAGGTCAGCCGAGGTAAGGAAGGAGAGAGGCAACTTTCCATTGCATTTAGCCACAGTCACTGGCGCCCTTGGAGAGAGCCATTGCGGTGGCTCCATGGAGGAAGGGGCTGGGCTGCCATGTGAGGGAGCAGAGTGGGAAGAGGTGCGGAAATTCCTACCCCCTGCGCCACGTCCTAGCTGTGGCACCTTGAACAACCTTCTTGGACTCTCTGAACCTCCATGTTTTTAAACCTGGAAATAGGGGTATTAATCCCATTCATATGGGGTTGTGATTAAGTAAAATTAGGTAAAATAGTGTGTTTGGCAAAGAGTAGGTGTGCAATAAATGGTAATTACGGTAAACAGGACACGGATTATTGCTGTTGCTTGGCGATAAAGGATTGGAGACATAAGATTGGAGCCAGAATGGCATGTGGGGTTCATAGATTTATCTTTGTTTCTTTAACCTGGAATATATTAAAATGAGCATGTTGAGAGATGGAAAATATAGCTGTAGAAAGTGAAGAAAACTGTCCCTTGTTGAAATGAACCCACGACCTTGGCTGTATTAGCTCTGTTATGAGGAACAGAGCTTACTAGCAAATTCTCAGATACGTCTGGAAAAAGCACCAGGGTTCCCAGAAAGTGTAGCTGTTCAGAAACCTCGGGAAATGCCATCCACAGCTTCAGCAGGCCTTATCATTCCAGCTAGAATATGCTTTCTGGAATGAAATGTTGTTGATTATACAAAGCCAGGTTATGATTTTCTGATTTGTGCAACAATATCTCTCTGAGAGGAAGACAGATTGTCACGCATTGAATTCCTAATCCGACGCCTAATTTTGTCCACGGGACTGTAAATTTTGATGCATTACCTGTAGGGAAAACTTCGATTTCTAAAAAACGAATGTTATAGAGCTTTCTATGAGCCAGAGAGACTTGTGTAGCAGGCATGAGCCGCGTGGCATGTATTTTTGCCAGCTGCATTCAGGTGCTGAATAGAGAAAACAGCAGATGCTGAATCTGACCAACTACCACCCTGGGTCCAGTGGCCCCTCACCTTCAAAAACTCAATTGTTTAAGGTCTGAATTAGCACCAGAAATAAATGAGGAGACGATGCCGCTCTTTAGTAAATAAAGTATAGAAGAGTTCATTATTCATGTGTCACTGGGGTATTTTGGGTCTATCTAAAGCATCTGCAGGAGAACCATCCAAGCTTCAGTCACCTCTCCAGGCCTGGGGGGAGAGGAAGGGTGGGGTCAGAAGACTACAAAGGCAACTTAAGATGGGGTGCCAGGAAACCAACTCGATCATAATTTTCAAACTTAACTCAGTTTACCTCCTCCAGGAAGTCCTCCCTGATATCCTTAGGTTTAGGGGGTCTGCTCTGTTCCCACGGTCTCCAGTGCTTAAACTCACAAATCTCTTATTTACTGAAGGTTCCAGAATGTCTCTACAGGAGTGGGTTAATACACTTCCATCTGGTGAGCAGAGGCCACTTGGAGCTGTAGTTCCCTATCCTTTTACAGAGGATTGAGAAAATACCAATCTTCGGTGGGGTCAACAATTGTAGGGAGGGGCCACTGGAAGGTTAAGGAAAACCTTAGCAATTGGCAGACGCCTGCATATTCTAAGTACTCAGGAAGAGTTTGTTGAAATTATTTAATTGATGGAATGTTTTGTCTGTGGCCTGAATCACTTCTTGCCCCTTGGTTCTTTGAGCTCACGTCTCAGCATGTATATTTCCCTCCCGGCTGTGGTCCTTTGCGCACTACTTTGAGACGCTCTGGAGGAAGAGAGAACAGGTTGACTTTGTATCAATCAGAAAAGGACTTAAAAAGAAGTATGAGATTCTAAACTGGTCTCCAAGAAAAAGTTAAGATTTTTGAGAATAAAAACGAGGGGAGAGCATTGTAAATAGTAAGCCAAGTCTGAGCATAACGGGGAGAGGGGGACCCAGGAGAGGTCTGATGTGACTGCAGCGCGAGGTAGCAGAGAGAATGGACGGGAACCTTGGACCATGCTCTGAGGGGTCTTGAGTGCAGCTCCAAGAACGTAAACATAATTTTAGCTGGCAATGAGAACCGCGGAAGGTTCTGGAGCAGAGGATCCTTAGAAAAACTGTTACTTACAAGACACGATTGCCCAAATTTGCATTAAAATGATAACTTTCTTAAGTATCCACTGTTTAAATACTAAGCACTTTTAGGAATAATCGCTGTTTCTTAAAACTGAGGCATGTGGTTCTCTTTCCTAACTAGTATAAATAAGGTCATTTATTTGATGAATTTGTAATTTGTCATACATCACACTGCACCAGGCACTGTGAGGGTACAAAGATGTGTGGAATCAGTTCCTGCCTTCCAGAAGCTTAACGCTCAGAGGAAAGATGAGGTGACTATAATATCAGAACACAAATATCAGACTCGTGGAGTCTGATATTTGTGGAGTCAGACTCGTGTGGTCGGAAGTAGCAGAAACCTACTCACATTAGCTAGAGCTGGTTACAGACATAAGCCATGAAATAGTTCATGGTAAGGATACAGATGTGACTCAGGGACCCGGGAAAGGGCAGAGAAGCTGGGCCTCCCCAGGGGCTGGCAGGAGAGACTGGAGGCAGCTCCCCCCTGCCCACACCCCCCCACCCCGGCCTCCTCATTCCTCTCTCGTGGCCAAATCTCTGCAGCACAGGTCACATGGCTGCCACTGCATGCCTGGGTTCCAGCCACACTCCAAAACACTGCTTGAAATCATTGGCTTTCAGGCCCAAAGAAGGATTCCCAAGACAGAGAGCCCAGCTGGCCTGACTTGGGTCAGGTGTCTGGCCTGGTCCAATCGGCTGTGGGGTGGAGACGGGTCACGTGGTGTAACCAGGACCCATCCCCTGTGGCAGTGGGGTGGCACTCTGTCCAAAGAGGAAGCAATTGTGAGGTGGACAGACACCCCCAAACACGCCTCCCTTGTCTGTGTGCTCTCAGGAGCTCAGAGGGCAAGTGGTCTGGGGATTCAGAGGAGGATAAAATCTCTCCCAGCTGAGTGGTCCTTGGAACCTTCCTGCCCTCAAGGATCAAGGACCTCCAGGAGGGGTAGAACCCATTGGAAAGATAGACTGGAGAGGAGGGAGCTTACACCACCTCCAGCGTGTGCAGCTTTACCTCTTCATGAACGACTGAAATATTGTTCTGTTCACATGAAGTCTGCTAATTTCTGCAAATAAAGTAAAATTAAAAGAGGTGGAGATTTACATATACAAAGTACCTTATATAAAGTAGAGAACTAATAAGGACCTACTTTATAGCCCAGAGAAGTTTACTCAGTACTCTGTAACGGCCTATATGGGAAAAGAATCAAAAAGAGTGGAGATATATATATATAGATATATACGTATATATATATACATGTATATATATACATGTATAACTGATTCACTTTGCTGTACACCCAAAACTAACACAATATTGTAAATCAACTACACGCCAATCAAAATTTAAAAACAAAAGAGGTGGAAACCAGAAAATGACTTCATCATTTATAGACTCGACACCAGGTTCTTTGCATCCTTGCCCTGGGAGGAAGGGTAAACGTCTCAAGGACAGAGTCAGTCTAGCAGGGTTCGTGGCACAAGATGAGCAGCTGCGGCACAGTCCTTGGAGATGACCGTGTGTGTGCCCGAGCCGCTGGTAAGGGGGTATGTTACCAGACAATTTAAAGGTTAAGAGGACACTTCCAGCAGCTGTGTATGTTACCAGACAATTTAAAGGTTAAGAGGACACTTCCAGCAGCTGTGTATGTTACCAGACAATTTAAAGGTTAAGAGGACACTTCCAGCAGCTGTGTGCAGAATGGATGAGAGAGAGCAAGGTGAACACAGGGAGACCAGTTACGAGGTATGTTCCCAGACAATTTAAAGGTTAAGAGGACACTTCCAGCAGCTGTGTGCAGAATGGATGAGAGAGAGCAAGGTGAACACAGGGAGACCAGTTACGAGGCTGCTGCAGTGTCCCAGGTGAGAGAAGATGGTGTTAGATCAGGAAGGAGACCCTGGAGATGGAGAAATGTGGATGGATTAGAGACACAGCTAGTGGGACAGTGCTGTGTGCTGGTCGGCTGTAGGGGCTGAAGGGAAGGGAGGAAGCAGAGGTGGCTCCTAGGTTTCTGGGAAGGCGTCGTGTTCAGGAGGGAACAATTAAGAGTTCCAATTTGGAAGGGTTAGGTTTGTCGTGTCTTTGAACTTTCTAGGTACAGTCACGTTTGTACAAAACTGGAGTGCAGAGAAGAGTTCTGGGCTGAATTATGCATTTGAGGGCAGGGAGAAGCCTCTCAAGTGAGCTTACGTGAAGTGGATTTGTTACGAGGATTCAGAGGATGCTCACCAAACCTGAGGGCAGGCCTCCCAGGAAGCTGCAGCCAGCGAGCCCTGCAGACAGATGCCAGGAACCCGCAGTGTTTCTGCCTTTGTACCGTGATGGACTCCTATGGCCTCGGCAAGTCTGGGACTCCTGTCTATCTTTCTGTCCCTCTTTCTCTACGTCTGCTGTGTGTGTCTCTGCATTTTTCTCCACGTCTCTCTCTCTATTTGTCTCTGTGTGTCTGTTCCTCTGACACTCTGAATGTGTGGCTCTGTGTGTGGGTGTGGGCCTCTCCCTGTGTCTTGCATCTCCAGGATTATTTCTCTCCTTTTCTCTCTTCATGTGCTTCTGTCTCTGTCCATCTGTCTGTCTCTGTCTATGTCCATCTGTCTCTCCCTCTCCCTGTCTCTTAAACTGCTTCTTTTGACTTACTTGTTTCCTTCTCTCTCTGCTTCTGTGTGCAAATGACCAAACATGGCTTCCCCATGCAACGTTTACAGCACTTTCTGATTTCTTGCCTAACAGAGACTGACCACCAACTCTGAATTCCAATTCCAAATTCCTGGGGAAGAGAATCTGATTGGCCCAGTTTGTCTCAAGTGTTAATTTCTGGTTCAATTCATCTGTGGCCAGGAAGGCTTGAAGCTGGGGCAGGGAAGCATCAGGTGCTATAAAAATGCATGCTACTGATAAACAGATCACGAAGGTCCTGGCCAATGGAAAAGAGAAAGAGGAAGAAAGACTCTGAAAAAAAGATAAAATGTTCACTACTCAGAAATATTATAAACATCTAACTAGCAACACTAGCAGAATCAAACAGTATAGGAGAGCTGGGCAAAATTGCTGTGTTAAAGGGCAACCTTCAAAACCGGTATCATTTCTTTACACCAGTGATAACCAATTAGCAAATCTAATTTTTAAAAGACACAGTTCACAATAGCCAAAAAGTGTAGGAAAGATGTAAGAATGAACAAGACATATAGGGAGTAAAATTTTAAATTCGAATAAGTAAAAATACACATATATATGATCCGAATAAGTGGAGATCCATTCCAAGGTCATGGATGGGACAACTTAATATTATAAGAATATCAATTCTCCCCAAATTAGTCTATAAATTCAAGGCAGTTACAATCAATTTTCTAAATGGAGTTTTGAAGGAATGTTATAAATGGACTCTATATGTTTACATGGAAACAGAAGACCTGACAGAATTCCCTCTGAGACATCTGGACCTTCACAAGCAGTGGCTGCTGTCTGCTGGGTATGGCAAGAGGGCTGAAAACCTTTTGGAGCAGCCTGAGCCTCACCAGGTGCACTGCAGCAGTCTCTGTAAACTGAAGCAGGGCAGCAGGGCAGAGAGAGGTCTCCTGAGGCACAGAGAGAGGATGGGGTGTAGGAATGGAGGCCAACATCAATGGGCCACAGCAGAGAGAGCTCCCAGGGCTCAGAAAGCTGGCAGTTGAGTGGTAAGGTGTGGAAAGATATCCAGAGCCTTGGGTCCCGAGATCTCTATCCCTCCTAAGGGGAAGTCTTGATTCCACTCTCAAAATATTTAAAGCCAGAGGAAATTTGAATAAAATTAAAGGTGCAAGAAAGCCCCGGACTCAGCTCTCCTAAAGGTTAGATTGACTCAGTCCTCCACTAGCAGCCTGAGAGAAGGACCATGCCTTTTCCTGGAGGATAGAATGATTTACCTCAGTCTCTACTGCTTTTTTTCACACCATGGCTGCCATACAATTGTTAAAATTATGAGACATAAGAACAATCAAGATAATGTAATGCATGGTCAAGAGAGGAAACAGCCAGACTCATTTATTAAAAAAAAAAAAAGTAGAAAACAAACAAGAAAATAAGCTCTCAACAAGCTAGGAACTGAAGATGTAGTAGTTTCCTACTGCTGCTGTAACAAATGACCACAAACATAGTGGCTTAAAAACACAAATTTAATACCTAACAGTTCTGGAAGTCAGAAATGCAAAATGGGGTCTCACTGGACTAAAACCCCGGTGTTCGCAGGCTGCATTCCTTTCTGGAAGCTCTGAAGGATAATTTGTTTACTTATATTTTCCAGCTTTCAGAGGGCACCCACATTCTATAGCTCAAAGCTAGAAATGTTAGATTGCTCTGATCATTTTTCTGCAGTTACATCCCCTTATGACTCTCTTCTTCTGCCTCCTCTTCCTTTCCTAAGGACCCTTGTGATTACATTTGGTCCATCCACATGATGCATAATAATCTGCTATCTTAAGGTCAGATGACTGGCAACTTTAATTCCATCAGGAACATGAATTCCCCCTTGCCATGTACCTGAACATATTTGAAGGTTTCTGGAATTAGGATGTGGATGTCTTTAGGGGATCATTGTTCTGCAGACCACAGAAGGGAACTTTCTTGATCAAATGTAAGGCATCTGTGAAAAACATGCAGTTAACAATCATATTTGATGGTGAAACATTGAACCGTTTTTCTGAAGATTGGGACTAGTTCAAAGATTTCTCCTCTCACCAATTCTGTACAACATTGTACTGAAAATCTTACCTACTTCAATAAGGCAAAGAAAAAAGGCATAAAAATTGGAAAGAAAGAAGGAAATGTGTCCTTATCTTAAAGTGACAGAATTTTATATCTAGAAAGCTATGGAATCTCTGAAATTTAGAAAGTGACTTTAGCCAAGGTTACAAGATATGGGATCAATATTCAAAAATTAATTTTATATATAGATATGAAGAGTTGGAAAATGAAATTTTTTTATTTTATTTACGCTTTATTGGAGTATAATTGCTTTACAATGGTGTGTTAGTTTCTGCTGTATAACAAAGTGAATCAGCCATATGCATACATATATCCCCATATCCCCTCCCTCTTGAGCCTCCCTCCCCCCCTCCCTATCCACCCCTCTAGGTGGTCACCAAGCACTGAGCTGATCTCCCTGTGCTGAGCGGCTGCTTCCCACTAGCTAGCTATTTTACATTTGGTAGTGTATATATGTCCCTGCCACTCTCTCACTTCGTCCCAACTTACCCTTCCACAACCCCTCCCCATGTCCTCAAGTCCATTCTCTACCTCTATGTCTTTATACCCCAAGCTGATCTCCCTGCGCTATGCAGCTGCTTCCCACTAGCTATCTTTTTTACATTTGGTAGTGTATATATGTCCATGCCACTCTCTCACTTCGTCCCAGCTTACCCTTCCCCCTCCCCGTAATATTCCATTGTATATATGTGCCACATCTTCTTTATGCATTCATCTGATGATGGACACTTAGGTTGCTTCCATGTCCTGGCTATTGTAAACAGTGCTGAAATGAACATTGAGGTACATGTCTCTTTTTGAATTATGGTTTTCTCAGGGTATATGCCCAGTAGTGGGATTGCTGGGTCATATGGTAGTTCTATTTTTAGTTTTTTAAGGGACCTCCATACTGTTCTCCATTGTGGCTGTATCCATTTACATTCCCACCAACAGTGCAAGAGGGTTCCGTTTTCTCCACACCCTCTCCAGCAGTTATCGTCTGTAGATTTTTTGATGATGGCCATTCTGACCAGTGTGAGGTGATACCTCATTGCGGTTTTGATTTGCATTTCTCTAATGATTAGTGATGCTGAGCATTCTTTCATGTGTTTGTTGGCAATCAGTATATCTTCTTTGGAGAAATATCTATTTGGCAATCAGTATATCTTCTTTGGAGAAATATCTATTTAGGTCTTCCACCAATTTGGGATTGGGTTGGTTTTTCTTTTGTTATTGAGCTGCATGAGCTTCACCTCATATATATTTTGGAGATTAATCCTTTGTCAGTTGCTTCGCTTGCAAATATTTTCTCCCATTTTGAGGGCTGTCTTTTCATCTTGCTTATGGTTTCCTTTGCTGTGCAAAACCTTTAAAGTTTCATTAGGTCTCATTTGTTTATTTTTGTTTTTATTTCCATTTTTCTAGGAGGTGGGTCAAATGGATCTTGCTGTGATTTATGTCATAGAGTGTTCTGCTTATGTTTTCTTCTAAGAGTTTTATAGTGTCTGGTCTTACATTTAGGCCTTTAATCCATTTTGAGTTTATTTTTGTGTATGATGTTTGGAAGTGTTCTAATTTCATTCTTTTACATGTAGCTGTCCAGTGGAAAATGAAATTTTAAAAGATATCTATAATAGCATCAAGTAAATGAAATACCTAGGATAAATCTAGCAAAAGATAGGCATGACCTGTATATTGAATGTTATACAACATTCCTGGGACTAATTAAAGACAATGCAAATAATTGAAAAGATACACCATATTCATGGATTAGATTATTCAAGATTGATAAATTGTCCATTCTCTCAAAATTGACCTATAGATTTAATGCATCCCAATCAAAATCTCAAAAGAATTTGTTTTAAAAAATTGAGAAAGTGATTCTAAAAATATACATGGAAGTATAAAGGATTTAGAATAGCCAAAACAATTTTAAATAATAAGAACAAAATTGGAGAATTTACACTATCTGATTTCAACACTTATTATACAGCTAAAGTGATCAAGACAGTCTGTTATTGGCATAAAACAAGTAGGTAGATCAATGGAACAGAATAGTAAATCCAGAAATGCACCTACACATGTATTGATTTTTGACCAAGGCACCAAAGTAGTTCGATGGTGAAAGAAAAGTCTTTTTAACAGGATGTGCTATAAGAACTTGATATCTTTGTGAGGGGAAAAAAATTGAACTTGATATCTATCTCAATCCATACACACAAAAAAATAATTTAAGAGACATTTTAGACCCAAATGTAAAAGCTAGAAACATAAATTTTCTTGAATAAAATAAAACATATAATAATATATTTGTGACTATGAATGGGTAAAGATTTTAAAATTAGAACTCAAAAGGAACTAACCATAAAAATAGCAACAACGGGACTTCCCTGGCAGTCCAGTGGTTAAGACTTCGTGCTTCCAGTGCAGGGGAGGCAGGTTCGTTCCCTGGTCAGGGAACTAAGATTCCACATGCCGCGCAATGCAGCCAAAAAAAAAAAAAAAAAAAAGTAGGAACAACAAAGGTCAAGGTGGCCCTTTACTAGGAAGCAGGTGTGTGGGTCAGAGAGACAAAAATCCCAGAACCTGATGGGGCTGAACAAAGTGGGGGCAGGAGGAGGAACCAGCATTGAGATTTTAGGATTTTAGCCTCTCTGATCTTTCTGCTTCCAAAAAAGATGAAAACCAAACTGACCAACCAGTTCTGCGACCCTTAGATCAATGCCTGAACTTGCTCTCATGAACCTCAGGGGAGACAGATTTCACAACGGCCCTACAAAATCCCTTTCCCAAGTCTAATGACCATCAAAATAAGAAATCCATGCCTTATTACAGGCATTAATTTCTCTTGCTGCAATTTAATCCCATTTCCTCCAAGAAATGTACTGTGTAATTGAGAAATAAACTAGGGGGTAAACTGCTATGGAAATCTAACATCATTTACACAACTCAAGAGATTTTCCCCTGGATTGTAATTATGTGTCTCTTCTAATACTAGCTACCTCTCAGAAGCTAGCTCTTAGGGCTGAGCTTGGCAATCAACTTCCATAAAGATGCCACTTAGTGTATGTCTTTCCTAAGGGACACTATTGACAGAACCATTAAGAGGAGATATTCCTTGGTGGGAGGAAAGAAAACTCTTTTCTCGAACAATTCATTGCCCCTCTGCTAAAAGCACATTCACTATTCATTTTCACCATACTCAGTGATGTCCTTAGGAGCCCTGGAAGAACACTGGTCTGGCTACAAAACCCATTCTGGTCTTCAAAAAGAAAGCAGGCTATTCTCCCTCAGCACCACCTGAAATTCCATCTTCATGGGTTCATTCCTTTTCAGTTAAACATTGCCCTCTTCAGGTTCTGCATTTAAAATGTCAACAGCTGAAGATGAGAGAGACAAGTCCTTAATGTCTCAGTGTAATGGGCATGTGTGGCTTCTGCTGCATCCTTCAGCCATCCTTCTTCTGATAGCTGCATCCATCTCATACATACATCTCAATTTTCTTGCAGTAACCATCATCAGTTGTATAGGTTAGTTTTTGCTGTAATACGCTGCATAACAAACAATTACAAAATTTTAGTGTTCACAGAAATAAGCATTCATTGGTCATAGTCTGGAATAGTGTATGTTTATCTCATCTGGGCTTGCTCACATTTCTAGGGACCACCTGGATGTTTGCTATTTCAGGGCAATTGGAGTGATTTGACTCTGTTCCATGTGTCTCTCATATGCCTGGATATATTCTTCTGTTGATGACAGAGGTGCAGGAGAGCATGCAAAACATTCAAGGTCTCTAGAGGCCTTGGCTCAGAAGTGATACATTCTTACCAGCTATTGAATAAATGCAAACTTAAACAAATACAAGGTACTTTTTCCACTTATCAAATTGGAAAGATGAAACAAATGTTGAGGCACAGAGTTGGTGAAATGGAATTGAATGTTATCATACTTGGTAGAGAAAGAATCAATTGGTAAATTTCCCCATATGGTGACTTGGCAAATGTTCTGTCCCTTTGATCTGGACACAACACTTCTTGGGGTTTACCCTAAGCAAACAGAAAAATGTACAAAGATCGGTGTACAACTAGTACAATAGGTAAAATTTGGAAAGTTAAATGTCCAACATTAGGAGATGGATGAAACAAAGTATAGTACTTATATGCAATGGAATACCACATACTATATATTATATGTGGCATTATAAATGTCAAGAGATATTTACCTCACAGTTGGGTAAGTATCACATGTTGAATGATTCTACTTTTGTTAAGAAAACACACATATATGTAGATACATAGTCATTGAAAAAAAGTTTAAAGGAAGTACCAAAATGTTCATTGCAATTATCTATCTCTGGGTGGAGAATTATGAGATATTTTATTTATTTTTGCTTGTCTATATCTTCTCATTTTTCTACAGCAGGCCTGTATTATTCACTTAATTTAAATCTTATTAAAATGTGTCTGGTTGCTCATTCTGCTGAGCGTTGCAAGCTCTCTAGCTTGCAACTTTTTCAGGAGTGTTTTGCCCACAGTGGACTCCAAACTCCCCTGTCCCCTTGACCCGGCCCTGATCACCAAGGCTGGTGTCATAACCATAACCCTCTCCAGTTTCATTATTGCAGTGGGTTTATAACCCTGTAACCATCTAATTCTGTGGTAGGAACTGCAGTGCCAGTGGCCCCTGGCTCCCTAGCACCACCTGGAGTGTGTAGCCTGGTGACTACGCTTACACCAGGGCTATGGTTCTATTCCGGCTGCAGGAAACTAACCAGGCTCCTTTCTGCAAGAAGCAAAGTGAGGAGTTCCTTCCCAGCCCCAGAGTTGCCACTGACTATACCTTGGGAACAGGAGCCCTGTACAGAATGCACCAAGGAGCTCATTACTCAAATATGCCCAGTGGCAAACCATTTGCAAAGCGAGCAAGCTGTTTGTAGAATGAATAATCACTCTAGCATTTGAGTTTCACTCACAAGGAATGTTAACAGCACATTGTAAACATTATTCATGTTAATATTGTTTTTTTAATCCTTCATCTTCAGAATGAAACGTTCGTTCATCTGTCCCTGATCCAAAACTTATATATACTTGAAAAAATGTATCTGGTTAGCAACTAATGTTTTTCAATTTGTATTCCAATGTCTATATTGGCTTTGATTTGGCTTCAAGGCTTGGCTGACCTTCCAAGACTGTGGGGTGACAGATTCTTTCAGAAACACAACTAGGATGAGCTGAGAGCAAAGATCAAATTTGAGGCTCATATGCTCTTCACTGAGATGTCCCAGGAGGTGACTGGACCTCTTTCTACCCTCCCCCTTCCATTTCTGTATGTTTTAATCCATTTGACTGCCATTGCAAAAATATCACAGACAGGGTAGCTCAAACAATGCACATTTATTTCTCATTATTCTTAAGGCTGGGAAGTCCAAGGCCCAAGATCTAAGATCAAAGGCAAGGAAGGAGAGAGGAATTTTCAGGGTCTATTTCGTAAGGGCATCAATCACTTTCATGAAGTCTCTGCCCTCATGATCTAATCACCTCCCAAAGGCTCCATCTCCACATATGATTACATTGGGAATTAGGTTTCACTATATGAATATGGAGGGGACACAGACATTTAGTCTAAAGCATTGTACACCTGTGCATGGGATTCAAGGGCCATAGAGCCCCTGACTAATTTTTGTTTTCTCCATCCATCAATTTGTGACAGCTCTGTATTAATATCTCCCACTAGGACTGGGGACACTATTTCTCCTTGTAATCCTGCCTATTTTTAGGCCTTGTTATTAGGAGTGTTAAGGTCATAATTATTATATCTTGATGAATTACACCATTTGTCATGTAGTATCTTAATGCTTTCACCTTAAAATCTATTTTGTCTAATAGAACATCTCTTATTTTGGGGTTAGTATTTGCATGATATGCTATTTCCATCCCTTATTTTTAACCTTTCTATATTAATTTTATTTATGACTCTTAGAAGCAGCAGATAAGTGGATTTTAAAACATTGTTTTGATTTTTAGTCAACATGATAGTCCCTGCATTTTAATAGATTAGTTGAATACGTTTACATCTGGATTACTAATTTTTAAAATTGTTTACCATGGTTTTCTTGTCAATGTTTTCTCTTTTCCAAACTTCTCTTTTTTCCACTGACTTGATTGTTTTACTTCTCTTAACCCCCTGCCCTTTGTTGGCTTGATGGTTACAATATCTGTTTCTATTATTTTAAAGGTTGCTCGAAAAAAATTAACTCATATCTTTAATTTTATATATTTTTTAACAAAGTCTAAAGTTCGGGGGTTTTGTACACTACTTCCTTCCTCTAAACCAAATGAAATCATCTTCACTGTTGATACTGCTTAGAATTTCACTTCTACATCTACCAGAGAGGAAGAAAACTGGTGGTAGAGGGTAAGTCCCTGACACTAGGCATACTAATAATACTCATTCACATTTCTTTATTTTACACAATTAAAATCACTTTATTGTATCTTTTATGATTTTTTAGAATATATGTTTATTGTGCAATATTTTCAAACAATACAGAAAAGTAGAAGGGGAAAGTAAAAGTTACCCAAAATACCTCTACCTTGCAAGGACTACATTTGGGTAACCATTCACTCATGTATCTCTACATGCATATATACCTTTTCATAAATGGATTTATATATTCACTTTTTAAATCAAATGACTGGTTTCATTGAACTCTTTGAGTTTTGCTTACCTCTCTCTAACACACACATCTTATGTAGCCAATATATTAACAGCTTACCTAAATATCCCATCCTAGCTTTTCCCTTGTTCATTTAATCACAGATTAAAAAGGTGAAAGAAAGAAAGAAAGAAAGAAAAGGAGAGAGGGAGGGAGGGAGGAAGGAAGGGAGGAGAGGAGAAAGAAAGAGAGAGAAGATGGGCAAGCAGATAAATATATAAAACTTCAGTCATTGTTTATTTTATAAAACTAGGATTATATTACTTACACTTCTCTGAAGTTTGCTTTTCCCACCTTATAATTCATCATGTAAATCCTCTGCAGTCAGCTCCAATAGACTTAACTTATTCTTTGTAGGCTTTTATTATGGAAATTTTCATGCATACACAAAAGAAATGAGAAAAGTATAATGAACTCTCACATATCTATCACCCAGCTTCAACAATTATCAATATTTACATTTTACCAATCTTGTTTCATTAATCCTTCCTGTGGTAGGCAGAATAATGGCCCCCCAAAGATGTTCACATTCTATCCTCTGAGAATATCTTACCTTACAAGGCAAAAGGGATTTTGCTGGTGTGATTAAGTACACTGAGATGAGGAGATTTTCCTGAATTATCTAGGTGGGCCTAACCTAATCCTGTGAATCCTTCAAGTTGAGAATCTTTCTTGACTGTAGTTAGAGAAGGAGATGTAACCAGGGAAGAATGACCAGAGAAGTGCAACCTTGCTGGCTTTAAGATAGAGGCAGAGGGCCTCGAACCAGGGCCTCTAGAAGGCAAGGAAACAGATTCTCCCCTAGAGCCTCCAGAAAGAAACAGTCCTGCCAGAACCTGGACTTTAGCCTCGTGAGAACTACGTCAGACTGTTAATCTACAGAAGTGCAAGATAATAAGTGTGGGGGGATTTTTTTGGCTACTAGGTCTGTGACAATTTGTGTGGCAACAATAAAAACCTAATACACCTCCCTTTCCTCTTCCTCTCTTCCTCCCTCGCTCCCTCCTTCCCTCTTTCCTTCCATTCTTCCTTTCTTTCTAGTGAGGGTTGCAGTATTTTTTAGCAAATTTCAAATATCATCATATTTTACCTATAAATAGTTTACCATATATTTTTAACAGATGAGGATTTAACAAAAAAATCACAATACCTAATCCATCTTACAAAACAAACAAGTGTTGAGTATCATCCAATAATAATCTATGTTCAGATTTTCCTTTTTGTCTTTAAAAAAAAGTCTTCCTTTATACTTGGTTTGTTTAATCAGGTTCTAAAAAAGGTCCTTAAGTTACATTTCATTGATATTTCTCTTAAGTCACTTTTAATTGATAATATTTTCCTCTTCTTCCCTTTTATTTATTTATTTATTTATTTTTTTTTGCGCTGTATGCGGGCCTCTCACTGCTGTGGCCTCTCCCCCTGCGGAGCACAGGCTCCGGACGCGCAGGCTCAGCGTCCATGGCTCACGGGCCCAGCCGCTCCGCGGCACGTGGGATCCTCCCGGACCGGGGCACGAACCCGGTTCCCCTGCATCGGCAGGCGGACTCCCGACCACCGCGGCACCAGGGAAGCCCTTCTTCCCTTTTAAATGGGCCATTTTTTGAGTAAAGAACTGACTTGCATCACTCCCACTGACATTTCCATTAGTTAAAGGCAAGTCATGTATGTGGCCAAGCCTTATGCTAATGGGGTGGAGAAGTATAATGATCTTACGAGGAAGGGAAGCAAATAATGGAGAATAATACAAACTACCACTGTCACTCTCTGACGTGACAAAGAGAGCAGCAACCTTGGTGAGCCAGTTCTGGGGTGTCCTGAGAGTTGTTCCTGGAAACTCAACCTAGACCCTGCTCCTCCAGCCCTCCCAAGGATTGTGTACCTACCTCATCTCCCACATAACTCACTTACTCCTCAAATTAACTGTAATTGAACTCTGCAGCCACATTACAGATGCATCACGGTTTATTCATTCCACATTGATAAATAATCATTTTGTTTCCAGGTTTTTTAGAAAAGAAATTGCAACTAAATATAATGCTGTAACAAAATCCTTTAAAATATATACTCAAATGCTGTATCTTTACTCCTAAGGGATAGCTTTTTAAGTGTGGGATTATAGAGCCAGAGATATAGATCTTTTTCATTATAATAGCTATTTCCATATTTATTTATAAAAAAGCTAAAATAATTATTCCAACTTTCTTCCTATATATTTACCAGGGGTATGTAATTTGACTCCGTAATATTTTGCCTTTAAAAAGGTGAAAGAAAGAAAGAAAGAAAGAAAAGGAGAGAGGGAGGGAGGGAGGAAGGAAGGGAGGAGAGGAGAAAGAAAGAGAGAGAAGATGGGCAAGCAGATAAATATATAAAACTTCAGTCATTGTTTATTTTATAAAACTAGGATTATATTACTTACACTTCTCTGAAGTTTGCTTTTCCCACCTTATAATTCATCATGTAAATCCTCTGCAGTCAGCTCCAATAGACTTAACTTATTCTTTGTAGGCTTTTATTATGGAAATTTTCATGCATACACAAAAGAAATGAGAAAAGTATAATGAACTCTCACATATCTATCACCCAGCTTCAACAATTATCAATATTTACATTTTACCAATCTTGTTTCATTAATCCTTCCTGTGGTAGGCAGAATAATGGCCCCCCAAAGATGTTCACATTCTATCCTCTGAGAATATCTTACCTTACAAGGCAAAAGGGATTTTGCTGGTGTGATTAAGTACACTGAGATGAGGAGATTTTCCTGAATTATCTAGGTGGGCCTAACCTAATCCTGTGAATCCTTCAAGTTGAGAATCTTTCTTGACTGTAGTTAGAGAAGGAGATGTAACCAGGGAAGAATGACCAGAGAAGTGCAACCTTGCTGGCTTTAAGATAGAGGCAGAGGGCCTCGAACCAGGGCCTCTAGAAGGCAAGGAAACAGATTCTCCCCTAGAGCCTCCAGAAAGAAACAGTCCTGCCAGAACCTGGACTTTAGCCTCGTGAGAACTACGTCAGACTGTTAATCTACAGAAGTGCAAGATAATAAGTGTGGGGGGATTTTTTTGGCTACTAGGTCTGTGACAATTTGTGTGGCAACAATAAAAACCTAATACACCTCCCTTTCCTCTTCCTCTCTTCCTCCCTCGCTCCCTCCTTCCCTCTTTCCTTCCATTCTTCCTTTCTTTCTAGTGAGGGTTGCAGTATTTTTTAGCAAATTTCAAATATCATCATATTTTACCTATAAATAGTTTACCATATATTTTTAACAGATGAGGATTTAACAAAAAAATCACAATACCTAATCCATCTTACAAAACAAACAAGTGTTGAGTATCATCCAATAATAATCTATGTTCAGATTTTCCTTTTTGTCTTTAAAAAAAAGTCTTCCTTTATACTTGGTTTGTTTAATCAGGTTCTAAAAAAGGTCCTTAAGTTACATTTCATTGATATTTCTCTTAAGTCACTTTTAATTGATAATATTTTCCTCTTCTTCCCTTTTATTTATTTATTTATTTATTTTTTTTTTTGCGCTGTATGCGGGCCTCTCACTGCTGTGGCCTCTCCCCCTGCGGAGCACAGGCTCCGGACGCGCAGGCTCAGCGTCCATGGCTCACGGGCCCAGCCGCTCCGCGGCACGTGGGATCCTCCCGGACCGGGGCACGAACCCGGTTCCCCTGCATCGGCAGGCGGACTCCCGACCACCGCGGCACCAGGGAAGCCCTTCTTCCCTTTTAAATGGGCCATTTTTTGAGTAAAGAACTGACTTGCATCACTCCCACTGACATTTCCATTAGTTAAAGGCAAGTCATGTATGTGGCCAAGCCTTATGCTAATGGGGTGGAGAAGTATAATGATCTTACGAGGAAGGGAAGCAAATAATGGAGAATAATACAAACTACCACTGTCACTCTCTGACGTGACAAAGAGAGCAGCAACCTTGGTGAGCCAGTTCTGGGGTGTCCTGAGAGTTGTTCCTGGAAACTCAACCTAGACCCTGCTCCTCCAGCCCTCCCAAGGATTGTGTACCTACCTCATCTCCCACATAACTCACTTACTCCTCAAATTAACTGTAATTGAACTCTGCAGCCACATTACAGATGCATCACGGTTTATTCATTCCACATTGATAAATAATCATTTTGTTTCCAGGTTTTTTAGAAAAGAAATTGCAACTAAATATAATGCTGTAACAAAATCCTTTAAAATATATACTCAAATGCTGTATCTTTACTCCTAAGGGATAGCTTTTTAAGTGTGGGATTATAGAGCCAGAGATATAGATCTTTTTCATTATAATAGCTATTTCCATATTTATTTATAAAAAAGCTAAAATAATTATTCCAACTTTCTTCCTATATATTTACCAGGGGTATGTAATTTGACTCCGTAATATTTTGCCTTATGATAGGTGACAAATATTATTTCTTAGGTCCTTTAATTTGCATGTCTCTGACCACTAGTGAAGCTAGGCATTTTTCTTTTTTTACATATTTATTGAGGTATAAATTACATACCATAAAATTTACCTATTAGAAAGGTACAATTGAATGATTTTTAGTAAATTTATAGAGTTGTACAACAAACACCATAATCTAATTTTAAAACTTTTTCCTCTCTCCAAAAACTTTCCTCATGCCTGTTTGCAATTAATTTCTGCTCCTACCTACCCCAGCTCCAGGCAACCACTGATCTGCTGTTGCTTTAGGTTTTGCCTTTGATGGCATTTTGTATAAATGGAATCATATAATGTATAGCCTTTTGTGTCTTGGCTTCTTTCACTTAGCATGTACTCAAGGTTCACCTATGTTGTGGTATCCATAAACAGTATTTTCCTTTTTATTGCTAAATACTATTCCCTTGTTTGGATATACCACATACTATTTATTCATTCACCAGTTGATGTACACTTGGATTGTTTCTACTTTGGGCTATTGTAAAAATGCTGCTATGAAAATATAAGTCTTTGTGTGGACATATATTTGCATTTCTCTTGGTTAGATATCTAAGTGGAATTGCAGATATGATAAATTTATGGTTAACTTTTTTAAAAATGCCAAACTTTTCCAAAGTGGCTGTACCCATTTATTTTTCCACCAGCAATGCTTGAGGGTCTGTCTCTCCACAACTTTTGATTTAGAGCCTTTCTGGCGGGTAGGTAATGATATCCCATCGTGGTTTTAAATTGCACTTTCGTAATGATTAATGATGTTGAGAGCCTTTTCACATGCTCATTAGCCATTCGTATATTTCCTTTGGTGAAATGTCTACTCAAATCTTTTGCCTGTTTTTAAGTTGGGTTGCTTATCTTCTTATTATTGAGTTATAAGACTTTTTCATATATTTTAATATAAATCATTTATATATATATATACACACACACACACATATATATAATTTACAAATATTTCTCCCAGCTGTGATTAAGCTGCTGGTGTTCATGCCCCATCCACCCTGGTAGAACCACTTGGACAACCAAATTTAGATGGAGGGAAATAATGAGGAATAAGAACAGTCCCAGACAAGATGCCAGTCCCCCCTGTTCATACCTGAAGCTCAGCAGGTTTTCCACGAATAAACACTTCTCAATATGTTGTTTGCCGCTGGTCAATTTCAAGACTTCTAAAATGGTTGTTTGGACAGTTTTTCCCAATGTTTTAATTGTTTTTTGAGGAGAGGATTCACCAATCCCTTCACTCCAACCTGGAAGTTGCTAGGCAACCCTTTTTATGTTTACGGTGATTTGGAATTGTCAACAGTCCCAGCAAGTGTCAAGGCTGTGTTCTATTTTCTCAGATTGGGACTGGGTCCTGCACGGATCCCTGAACCACTCACAGTGGCCAGAGGAATGCAACGCTGTGATTGGCCAGGCCTGAGTGCCCTGCCCACACCCAGAGTTTGGGAGGGAATGAATTCCCACAGCACTTAGCCTGAGTGTGGAGAGGGCTGGTCCTATAAGAGTGAGTTGGGGTAATTTTTCCTTGAAAAGTGTCATGATGCTAGGTGGCAAAAACAGTCACCGTTCACTACAGGCTCCCTTCAGAATTGTAATTCCTGGGGTGAAGCAGTTACCTCACAGGCCAGGGACCAACACCTCCAACGTCTACCAGGTCCATAGAGACCCTGCTTGACCAGTCAGCCTTGCTGAGTTCTGAATGATCCAGACAGATGTGGCCTCCCACGATTCAGGCACAGAAATCTGGCTTCGGATGAGAGCAGATTTCAGTGCCTTCTAAGCTTTCCTCCAGCTGGAAGCCTCAGAACCTAGAGTTCTAAATTTCTCTTTTGTTTTATATTGTATTTCTTCTCATGTTTCCTTGTGCCTTCTTTTCAACAATGTTCTATTTAAACATCCTTTACCTTTCCATCCTAAAAAACTTCCCTGTTCTCTTGTTTGTGTCTGGCATTCTCTGCCGCTCTGTCTCGCTCTCTTTTTCCATTATCAACATCTATTTATCGAACACCCACAGCAGTCAGGCAGTGTGCACGGCAACATGGGTGCAAAAACAAAGATCTATTAGCTACAATCCCTTGCCTCAAGTTTTACAATGTCTTTGCCAGAGAGAACCTATCATTCATGGCGAAGCTTAACGCAAAAGTATAACACGTAAGTGCACGTGAGGGATGCTGACAGTGCAGCTTCTGCATTCTCCCAAGGCTGGCCTTGCAGACAGACAGCTTAGCTGAAAGCATTTGTAACTACAAGAAGGAATCTAAGCATCAGGATACATTCCTCTTCCCAGGGCTTGAAATTCCTCCCTTCGTCTATTAACACTTCTGAAAAATGCCCGTAACTCGAGAATCACTAGGATGCTGGATGCCAGGCATTTAGAATGGAAGATGAATTCATTCCAAGAGGTAGGTTGCTTCTTAAGATGGGCAGTACCAACTTAAATGCAAGATGGCAGTTTTGATGCGGTGGGGGAGGGGTTCTGGAGCAGGGATCCGTGTTGGGGAGGGGGGCTTGCATGGGGCTCCCCGAGGGCATCGTGTGCCTGTGATGCAGGATAAGGTGGGTACAGAGGAAGGATGAGGACCCAGAGGGGCAGGGAACCTCCAAGTTTTGATTCCACACTTCTGTGCCAAGGACCACTCAGAATTCCCTCCATCTATTATCCCTTGGTTAAGTTTCTTCCCCCTTTCTTTTCCTTTCCCACTCAACTGCCAGTTGGTGGGCAGTAGTTTATATGTGATTTAGAGCTCAGTGAACTAGACAAGGCATTTTGACTTTTGTTGAAGTTTAAAAACTGCACAATCCCTGTGATCACTGGTTGCTAATGTCACAGGCTGGTGAGTAACTATAAAGGAAAGCAAAATCTTCCATTCCATCATGGGCTCCTTGCCATCATAGTGAATTATCACAAGAGCAATCCAAGGGCAGAAACACCCCTTTTAGAAGGGGAAAATGGAGAGGATTATTCATGCTATGGAAATTTTGAGAGACT
Organism: Physeter macrocephalus; assembly: GCF_002837175.3. Classification (NCBI taxonomy): domain Eukaryota; kingdom Metazoa; phylum Chordata; class Mammalia; order Artiodactyla; family Physeteridae; genus Physeter; species Physeter macrocephalus. The sequence goes on from NC_041214.2 coordinate 28,361,422, forward strand.
GAAAAAATAGACCCTGGAAAAGGGGGGGAATCACACAGTGAGAAGGGAAAAAACACTATCTCACCTTTGAGTGCGAAATTAGTTTACCTTCGTTAAGACTCCAATCCCATGAAAACTATAAATATAGCATCCTGATTATTTAAGAGAAAAACACTAATTTTCAAGTTTTTGCTATTTCTAGTGATTCCAATCTGCTGTGCAGGAAGTGTGAGAGTGCTGATAATTAAGGAACACTATATTAGGCGATGATAACACACCACCTCTGGATCCCAGCTCACGGTACCTTGTAAATGTGACAAAATCAGATATGATACTGCTAAAATGTCAGAGCTACACGTTAGCAGTTCTCTTATTTCAAAACAATTCAGTGATGCTTAACTTCGTACTGCAATCCTTGTGTCAGTGTTTCTTGTCATAAATAATGCAAATTCAAGATAATTATTACAAGGAATTTTTTAAAAGCCACAAGCTGAAATCATTTACAAATCACTTCTCCCCCGGCTTCTTGTCACTGACCTGCATAAATTGCACAATTCATAGTCAAGAGGATGAGGAGAGTTGATGGATCTCCTTATGGCCTTCGAAAGTGTGAAACGTCAGAAAATGAACTCATGATTGTCTTTGCCCACCCACCCATCCCTAGACCCCTCTGATGACTCCCTAGCAGTCACCCAAGCCCCAACCTGGCTGTATTTCCTTATTCTTCCTCTTCTCATACCAATCTCACTAAATCCTATCAAGTTTACCTACTTCTCCAATCCCAGGTTCTGTTTCAGATCTTCTCCATCTTTTGAAGTCACCTCCTATGTCCAGGTCTGAGCCCTCCACCTGGCTGCCTGCGTGAGACATCCAAAAAGGCAAATCTAATTGTGCCTTGCTTGAAAACCCTGCAGTGGTCCCCTCTACCCCTAAGTTGAGGTTCTAGATCTTTGGCATGCCTACGTGGTGCTCGGTGATCTGCTCTTGCCTATCCCTCTGACCAGATGTCCCCCATCCCTGTTACCTGCTCCTTGTACTTCCTGCCCAAACCAGAAATACCAAACCATGGAGGGTTCCACACACCCCATGCTGCTCGAGCTGCACCCTTTTGTTCATGCCAGCCTTATCCACCACCTTCACCTAGACAGCTACACTCATCCTTTAAGACTGTGCAGAAGACATCTCCTCCAGAAAGTCTTCCCTGAGCTCATGAAGAGGAATCAATGTGCTTTCTCAGAATTTCCCATCCCTCTATCTGTCCCATCATATTGTTTACCTTTCCTTCAGCGCTGATGGCTGGGAGGTCCCTCAGGAACAGGGACTGGTTCTCATTCATCTTCCTACGCCCAGCACAGAACAGCAGCCCAGGGATGTTGTAGGCATTTTCTGAAATTTGAATCTGATTGTGGGTTTAATTAAGTTATTGGTAAAAATTGTACAAATTCAGATTCTATAAGGGGGGAAAATCACTTGCTTCAATCCCTGCAATTCCCGTATTAAAGAAGTGTGACTGGATTTAAGCATTTATTCAAATAGGTCATAAAATTATAAAATCATGGACTGTGTATTTATCCATCTATAATATATATTGTTTTATATTCTAGAACTTACATAAAAGTGTCATTCTTTATGTTTTGAGATATATCTTGCTTTTTTCACTCAGTAATGCATTTTTTAGATTTTACATTGAAAATCTAGCTCATTCATTTTCATTGCTGTGATATATTCCATTGTATGACTAGATCATGACATATATGTTCATGATTGTTATATTTTCTTGCTAGATTATTTGATTGATATGTAGGGCTTCTTTTTATCTCTAATAATACTTTCTCCACTAAATTCAATTTTCTCTTATACTGGAAATGCCACATAGCTTTCTTTGCTTTGATTTGTGTTTGTAGGTATAGCTTGCCCCACTCTTTATTTGCAAATTTTCACTATGATTTTGTATTAGGGATGTTTTAATGAAAAACAAAAAGCTTGATTTTTATTATTTGTAATCAATCTGTTGTTTTTTCTTTTGACAGGTGATTTTAAACTTATGAATGCTGATATATCTAGATTTAGTTATTACCAGGTAATTTTTTTATTTACTGGTTTCTTTCAATTTCCTTTCTTGACTTTCTTGCCTTCTATTAAATTAATAAAATTTTCTTTACTTTTCCCTTTCTCCTCTTAACTGGTTTAAAAGCTATACACTATTTTTTTTTACTCTATTGTTGTTTACTTTTTATTTTTTTAATAAAAAATTTATTGAGATACAATTCACTCATTCAAATGTACAATTCAGTGGCTTATAATATATCCATGGAGTTGTGCAACCATTACCTTAACATCCCAATACACTTTAGAACATTTCATCAACCCAAAAAAGGAACACATACCCATTAGCAGCCACTCCCCATTTCCCCCAGATGCCTCCCTCCTAACCCCAAGCAATCCCAATCTTTCTTTCTTTCTTTCTTTCTTTCTTTCTTTTTATTTTTGGCTACGTTGGGTCTTCATTGATGCACACAGGCTTTCTCTAGCTGCGGTGAGCGGGGGCTACTCTTCGTTGCAGTACGTGGGCTTCTCATTGCGGTGGCTTCTCTTGTTATGGAGCACAGGTTGTAAGCATGTGGTCTTCAGTAGTTGCGGCATGCAGACTCTGTAGTTGTGGCTAGCGGGCTGTAGAGCGCAGGCTCAGTAGTTGTGGTGCACGGGCTTAGTTGCGCCGCAGCATGTGGGATCTTCCTGGATCAGGGCTTGAACTCGTGTCCCCTGCAGTGGCAGGCGGATTCTTAACCACTGCACCACCAGGGAAGTCCCCCGATCTACTTTCTGTCTCTATGGATTTGCCTGTCCTGGACATTTCTTATAAATGGAATCACACAATATGTGGTCTTTTGCGACTGGCTTCTTTTCTTAGTGTAATGTTTTCAAGGTTCACTGATGCTATAGCATGTCAACACTTCATTCCTTTTTATTGCCAGGTAATATTTCATTGTATGGATATGTCCCATTTTATTTATTCCTTGATCAACCAAATATTTGAATTGTTTCCACTTTGGGGTCATTATGAGTAATGTTGCTATAAACATTCAGGTACAAGTTATTGGGCAGACATATGCTTTTATTTCTGGGGTATTTCTAGAAGAGGAATTTCTAGATCATGTGGTAAGTCTATATTTACCCTGTTGAGGAACTGCTGGACTGTTTTCCAAAGTGGTATTTTACATTCCCACTAACATTGTATGAGGGCTCCAATTTCTCTACATTCTCACAATATTTGTTATCTGATTTTTGATTCTAGGCATCCTAGTGGTTATGAAGTGGTATCTCATTGTGGTTTTGATTTACATTTTCCTGATGGCTAATGTTGTCAAGCATATTTTCAAGTGCTTTTGGCCACTTGTATATCTTCTTTGGACAAATGTCTATTCGGATCCTTTGCTCATTTTAAATTGTGTTATTTCTCTTTATATTATTGAGTGGTAGGAGTTGGTTATATACTCTAGATACAAGTCCTTTATCATATATATAATTGGCCAAAAATATCCCCCCTGTCTGTGGGTTGTCTTTTCATTTTCTTGATGGTGTCCTTTGCAGAACAAAGGTTTTTAAGATTGAAGTTTTCCAATTTACCCATTTTTCTCTTCTGTTGCTTATGCTTTTGGTGTCATATAAGAAACTATTGCCTAATGCAAGGTCACGAAGATTTATACCTATGTTTTCTTCTTTTAATTTTTAAGATGCATACTTAATTATGCCACCATTTCCTTTATTCTTTTTTTTCTGAAAATCGATTTAACACACTTGAATGTCTCTTAGCTGATTTTTTAATTTTAATCTTCTTATGCTATATTCCAAATTAATTTATGTCTACTACCTTCCAGTTTTTCAACTTCCAATCTAAATTTGATTCCTGTTTTAATTTTAATATTCCATGTGTCTATTTTTCCAGGATTTCAAATTGTTCTTTTTCATATCCACTGGTCCTGTTTCATTTGGCCTATTTAATTTCATAAATGTCTATTTTATTCATGGAGGTCATTTCTTTATCTCTTTGAGGATTCTAAATATGTCTTTTTTTCTTTTTTTGCGGTACGCAGCCCTCTCACTGCTGTGGCCTCTCCCGTTGTGGAGCACAGGCTCCGGACGCGCAGGCTCAGCGGCCATGGCTCACGGGCCCAGCCGCTCCGCGGCATGTGGGATCTTCCCGGACCGGGTCACGAACCCGTGTCCCCTGCATCGGCAGGCGGACTCCCAACCACTGCGCCACCAGGGACGCCCTAAATATGCCTTTTTAAAAGTAATTTTCACGATGTCATTTTTATTCCATCTGGGGTCGATTCAGCTCAGCTCACAATTGTCCACCTTTCTTAGCATTAGATGTTTCTCTTAGGTTTGGGAATTTTTATGTACAAGCTCACCTGGAGTAGGGAGGTTTATTTTTTTCAACGTCTGTCTCTGAGCTCAAGACACATAATAATTGCTCAGAATCCCCCTCCAATGGTGATATTTTGGGTATTTCCAAACAGTCAGGCAGCAAATGTCAGCTTGGCTGGGACCTCCCTGTGCCTACATCCCTGGGCCTCACCTCCAGGGCAAGGTAGTTTTCATCAGCCATTGCTCCAAGCAGCAGGACTTTATATATCAAGTTTCTTTGTTTTCTAAATGACAAGAAGACCCAGGCTCAGAGACATTGTGAAGCTAACTCAAGGTCACAAAACTGAGAAGTTGTGAGAGTGGGATTTAAACCTAGTTCTCTGACTGCAAAGCCCAGTGTGTTCTGTGGCTCTGAAGGAGGGTGAGAGCAAGTCATCTTCACATAGCCCTAGGGTCCCAATCAGAGAAACACTCAGCGTCCCAGGAAACAGAGACCTGCCCCTGAGGGTGCTTTCACATAAATATTCCTTAGTTTGAATGAATCACCTACAAACTGGTTGCTACTCCCTTGAGCAGCTTGGTGTGCCCAGAAGGAGACTTTGGTGTGAGTGGGTGAGTGACACGAGTTCCAGTCCCAACTCTGCCACTTACTTTCAGGGTAACTTAGATTATGTTACATCTCTGAGCCCATACCCTTAGCTGTGAAGTAGGGACAGTAACGCTTATCTTCAGGTCGGAAGAAGGATTCTGCAAGCAGGCTCACAGAGTGGTACTCAGTCATGGTGGTTCACGTTTCCCTTTCTGTGGACGTAGTCAGTTTCGCATAGGGCCCTGAGTATTGTTGGGAGCACACTTCTTTTCCTCCTGTCCCTAGAATCTGAAAAAAGCACATGCCTGGAAAATCCAAGGCACAGCACATTAGACTTTAACACACTCCCTGCTATGAGATACATTTCCCTACTCATCAGGACCATGGGGTGGGTAGGAGGGGGTAGTGAAACCGAGCAGGACCCTGTGGCGCTCCTGGGCATGGAAGCCTTTCTGAGTCTCCCATTTCTTGTTTGTAGGAAAAGGTTTCAGCCTCCATGACCTTCCCTGAGCTCCAAAGGGCAGATTCAAACAGTTGCTAATCAGGGAAGGAAGGGGGATGCAGAGACAAGGGAGGAGCAGCCAAGCAACAATAGTGCAGCCTTGGGGCAGGGTCCTGGTTCCACCTCAAGGGGTACACATAACAATGTCTTTGAGCTCTTTACAGAACAAACCCTCCAAATGGAAGATGCAGCATTCTTCATTCCATCGAAGACCACCTGAGGCCAAATTAAAGGAAACAGAGAAGCTCATCAAGAGATCACCTGAGGCCAACATTCAGATGCAGACATAGAGAATGGACTTGAGGACACGGGGAGGGGGAAGGGTAAGCTGGGACAAAGTGAGAGAGTGGCATGTGGAGGGAGACAGAGACGCAAGAGGGAGGGGATATGGGGATATATGTATACATATAGCTGATTCACTTTGTTATACAGCAGAAATAACACACCATTGTAAAGAATTATACTCCAATAAAGATGTTTAAAAAAAAAAAAGAGATTACCTGAGGCCAGATCAAAGGAGTGCAGGCCCTTCACACACCTTAATCTTATCAGCAACCCCACCCTTGAACCATTGCTATAAAACTCCTCACCAAATCCTCCCAAGTTGGGACACACACAGTTTTTGAGGCAGGAGCGCTCTGTGTCCCCCTTTGCCTGGCAAAACAATAAATCTATTCTTTTCTACTGCACCCAAAACTCTGTCTCCGAGATTTGATTTGGCACTGGTGAATTTTGGCATCAGTAGCAGAGGAAGGCAAGACCCATGAAGGCTCCCATTCTAGTGCTCATGAGAGAACATTTTCCCTTGATAACCTGGAATAGAACAGAACCTCTGGGAGGCAATAATTCTGGGTGACAGCTCCATAGGCTAGTACAGACTATGAAGCAAGTCTCAAGAGGATGCTTTTGTTTCCAAGAAAATAGGAGTAAATTAGAGACTTGGGATTTTCCCTGAATAATGCATTTGAGCTTCAATTTTGAACAAGCTTCGACACCAAAACCTCCTTAAAATAAGACTTATGCCTCGGTTGAGGCAAATACTTCTTAGATATCCCCAAAAGCACAGTCTATAAGAGGAAAAAAATTAATTGGACTTCATCAAGATAAAAACTTCTGACATTGTTAATAGAATGAAAAGAAGCAAAGACTGGGAGAAAATATTTCAAACCATGTATCTGATAAAAGACATCTATTTGTAATATATAAAGTAAGAAGAAAATAAACAATACAACTTTTTTAAAGGGACAAAAGGTTTTAACAGGCACTTCACAAAAAGATATACAAATGGCTAAAAAAAACACATGAAAATGAACTCAACAGCATTTGTCATTGAGGAAATGCATATAAAAACACAATGAAATATTACCACACATCTATTAAAATGAATAAGCGAAATATATTCACTATGGCAAGTATTGGTAAGGAACTAGAAGTTTCATACACTGCTGCTGGGAATGTAAATAGAAGAATCATTTTGGAAAACACTTTGGAAAGAAGTCAGACTTAACTTACTGTGTGATCCAGCCATTGAACTCTTGGGGATTTATCCAAAAGAAAAGAAAGCATGTGCTCCTACAATGTTCATAGTAGCTTTATCTGTAGTCGCCTAAAACTAGAAATGACCCGAAAACCCATCAACAGGTGAATGGATAACAAATTACGTACGGTGTATCCATCCAATGGAATACCCCTCAGCAATAAAATAGAATGAACTTTTGATTCATGCAATATGGAAGACTCTCAAAATAGTTTTTGCTGAGTGCGAGAAGCCATACAAAAAAGAGTACATACTGTATGACTCCATTTACATAAAACTCTAGTAAATGTAAATGAATGTGTAATGATAGAATGTAGACTAGTGGTTGCTTGGAGCTGGGTGGGCAGGAGGGAGCAGAACAAAGCTTTTGAGATTGATTGTGGTTGTGCTTTCATGGGTGTGTACATATGGCAAGACACCAATATTTTACACTTTAAATATATACAGTTTATTGTACGTCAATTATATCTCACTAAAGCCCTTAGGAGAAGGAAAAAGGAGGAGGACAAGGAGCCTTGTGTTCAGTGATTCTCAGCTGTTGACCAGTCCTTCCAAGACCCTAGCACAAGTCCCAATATATGGGAATATTTTCTCAAATATGGAAATTCTTACTGGAAACTCAAGATCGCATAGGGTCTTTCAGGGTCTTTATAAGTTTTTGAAAATTGATGCTTAGAAAGTGTTTTTTTTGCATGGAACTGTTACCCCATCTTTTGGAGTTTTTGATGGAACTTTTTGATTCAAGTTTCCCCTCCATTTTTTCCAGTCCCGGTCATTTTCCTAATCACCTTGCTGCATGCATAGTAAGTGTGGAGTCTCAGCTTCCTGGTGGCTGTCATTGCAGACATGCCCTTTCTCACTCCAGCCTGCTCCCTTCAAGTCCCTGACACTGAAATCTTGTCTCTGCCTGCCCGCTAAGCTTCTGGATGCATTTGGCTTTTTATCTCTATTCTATCCTCTGTTCTCTAACCTATTAATCCTGGTCGCCCATGAGGTCCTTGGCACTAGCTGTGGTCATCCAGAATTTAAACACTGACCAGATATACCTGGCACCTCTGTGTCGGGGCTGAGGGCAGAATTGTGGGGAGGTTGTTCAAATTCTCTTCAGCTGGATTGTTCTCTGACCTGCAGATAACATCTCAGTTTCCTTCAGCAAAGTGTAGACATTTCGCTTCCCCAGAGCATCTCCATGGAAACTTTCCTGACCCCTACCCCAGGCTGGGTTGGGTGCCCTTGTCTCCTCTAGGATCCCATGTTTCCCTTTGTCATTCCACTTACTTGGTTTTCTTTGTATTTTCTTGTCTTTCCCCAATTCATATCCCTTTCCCAAAATGGGAGACTCTGGAGAAAAGGAATTTGGGTCTTAAACATCTCCATATTCTCAGAACACAGCATAGATCTAGGCGCATAGGAGACAAACAGGCAAACTCTTCATTTAACTTAGAACAGCTATACGAGCAGGACCTGAGTTGATAGGTCATGGAGACTATCTGTTTGTTTCAGCTTCCATTACAAATGTGGTTCCTTGACTTTCAATTTTTATCGGTGTGGTTTGAAAGGAAGCATTGACCCTGTTCTCTGATAAACTTTAAAGAATGTCTAAGCCTTAAAGATATATAAACACTAAAGAAGAATCAATTTATTCTTCCCAGATGAACTCTAACCTGATTTCCAAATATATTACTTTTCTTAATCCTATCCAGCAACCAGAAAGCTATGTTAGTTACATTCCTTGAAAAGAGAGATGGCCAAGATTCACATCCCAAGTCTCTGGACAATCTACTTCCCACATGTGCCCGATGGGTCCTCCAAGCAGAATGATCACACCAGCAAAGTTCACTTCTGAAAAATGCTGCTCCCCAACTACTCTTCTGCCTGGGGAGTGGGCTACAGAGTGGGAATCATCTGGGACCCCTCCTACCCCTCTGGTTTGAGGTCTATCCCAGAGGCCCAACCAATCGGCCTATTCCTGCCCTGATTCCCTCTGGTTCCTGCTTGGATAATGTCCACTGAGCAGGAGGCATTCTCAGACCTGTCTTACCAGTACCCCTAAGAGGTGGACAATGGATGTTGTCCTTCTTTCCTCCCTTCCATTTCTAGTCCTAACCCCTTTATCCCACCCTACCTCCCTGGGTGAGAAGGTGATGGTCCCTGATGGCCCTTGATCTTGATGGGTTTTGCCCAGACCTCAGCTCATCAGGAACGGAGCTGGGGGCAGAGATGAGGCCAACAGGAGGAGGGTGATTACAGTTACACATAAAGCAGGGTCACAGAGGAAATCTGAGAAATGGCAGCCCGAGCCCTTATTTCTGATGCCCTCTATCACCACATTTTCTGCAGTGGTAACTCAGGTAGAAAGCAAAAATGACAGTCTGCATGGGAGTAGCCCTGATGCTGAATCCTGAAGAGGAGCCAACACCTGTTTGAGGTTTCAGGTTCCAAGGGACTGAATGGTGGTCAACTTCTGTTCCATGGGACCTGTTTCAATCACTTGGGGGATGTAGGATCCAGTGACAAGGCATCTTTTCTGGCCAAATCTGGGGTGAAGACATCTGACCACCCAGCAGGATGAGCAGGCCCAAGACAATGAGCTGTGAGTTCCCAAAGGCACAGAGAGAGCAGCCACTGCTCTCAACACTGAGAGAAAACCACAGTCCTTCACATCCTCCTCCTTACACTCCAATCCTCCACAGATGCAAGACCCTCAGCCTGACCTGCTCATGTGCTAGAGGGACCCACGCCCACAGACATAGATGCAGAGTGATGAGTACAAGTCAAGAGCATGAGGAGGGACCAGGAAAAAAGCTAGTCCTCTTCTCAGGGAGGAGGTTTAGGGAAAGAAATGGAAGAAAAATTAAAGTTAATAGAAACTGCAGAAAGCTGTACAACTAGAAAATAAAAAAGGAATTTGGGGAAAAAAAATTTTTTTTTGGCCACGTGGCATGTGGGATCTTAGTTTCCCGACCAGGGATCAAACCCGTGCCCTCTGTAGTGGAAGCACAGAGTCTTAACCACTGGACCACCAGGGATGTCCCTGGGTAAAATTTTTAAAAATCTGAATTGAAAAATGCACTTGAAGAACTAAGAAACAGAATTGATTCAACTGAAAACTGAATTAGTAATATGAAACATCAAGTAGAAGAACAGTCTTACTACACAAGACCAGAAAATCCAAAGAAAAACAGTGAAAAGAATAAGAGACAAGGTGGATAGATCCAGGAGACCTAAGATGCAAAATGCACAGTTTCAGAAAGAGATAAATGAACAGACCTAGGAGAAGAAAAATGTTTCAAAAAGAAAATGGAAAATCTCTGAGTTGAAAAAGACATAAATTTTTAAACAGGAATAATGAAAAAAAGGATATACATTTGAGAAAATTTATAAACTTTGAGGATAAAGAGATTTGCTTACAGGCTTCCAAACATGGCAAGAAGCTTCAACTGCAAGAGAATCAGAGCACAACAGATTTCTCATCTGCAACTTTGGACACTAGAAGACAGTGGAACAGTATATATTTAGTTTTTCAAGAAAAGTATTGTGATCCAAGAATCTTACACTGTCCAATAAAATATTCATATGGGAAGAGAAAGATTGTTTTTCAGCTCAAGGAGACTCATAATGAATGCCACCCAAATATATTTCTAAGTAAATTACTTAAGGGAGTACTCTAAGTTTTTAAAAAATTAGAAAAAAATCTCAGCATAAAATATTCAAAGAGTAGGAATTAGTAAAAAAAAAAAAAAAAAAAAAAAAAAAGTTAAGTCCCCATTCTGTTCCAGGATAGAGTGGTGAGCAAGACAGAGCCCTGCCCTCCAGAAGCTCCTATTCAGGTACTCAGTTCAGGTACTCAGTGTTGTGAAGATTTGGTGGAGTGATCTGGAGGACAAGGAACTGACATGCTGGTTCTGCTTTGGCAGAGTTGGGGATGGCATTTGAGTTGAGAACTGAATGTAAGGAGGAGGCAACCTTTCATACTTATAGAAGAAGAGCATTCTGAGCAGAAGAAACACAGTCTCTGTGAAGAAAATAACCATGGCATGTTCTGCTCATTCGGAAAGAATGGGTGGCTGGGCATCGGGTACATGGACCGGAATGGAGGAAGAGAAGGTCAGGGAGGAAGTTAGCAGAGACCACGACGAACTCACTGAAATCTAGGTTCTTCTTATTCCAAGACACTCTGTTAGATCAATCCTCCAGTCTCCCGAAAAAGTGTGTGTGATCACGAGAGTTTCCAGCAAGTGCAATATGAACAGAAGTGCTATTCGATTCTGCCTTATAAAATCCACCCATATGCACTCCTCCCTGCTTTCTTCCCTCCTCCAGCTAGTTAGAATGAAAATGACCCCTGGGGTGACTTTGAAAGAGAAACACAAGTTGAAGATGACAGCAGCCTGTATCCCTGAACTTTACCAATCAGTGCTGGTATGTGAGCAAGAAACAAACATCTCCATGGTTTGCGCCATTGTTGAGTATTGGGTAAATTTGTTTTAGCGGTTGGCACACTGTGACCACCACAGGCAGGCAGGATCTTGTGGGACCATAGTATAGGGTTTAATCTTCTCTCCAAGTGTAATGAGAAGGGCCAGAGGTCTAGTGGGACTGGGAAGGGGAAGAAGTTCAGGAAGGAAGTGACACAATCAAATTTAGATTCTTGGTTCTAAGGGCAGGGATCAATCAAGAGGCCATTGCCATAGTCTTGGAGAGAGATCACTGTGGCTTGGAGTGGAGCTTTAGAAATTGAGATGCCATGATATGATTCAATTAAGAGAAATTTTGGAGCTAAAGTTGATAATTTGGATGCAGGATATGTGAGAAAGAGGAATAAGGGATGATTCCTGAGTTTGAGGTAATTTACAGAGATGTGGACAATTACAGTAGAAAGAAAATTTGAGGAATGGGAAATTCATATTTCTATTTCTTCCTGTTAAATCTTAAATCTGAGATGTCTATTAGACATCCAAGTGATGTGTGAGATATATGAATCTTGCGTTTCACACAGTAAATGAGAAACATCAGTGTCTCTTTTTCTGAGGCCTGTGACGGGGACCTCTTAGGGGAGACTGTTGGTAGAGAAGAGTCTGGCATTTAGAGTTCTGGTTGGCAAGGAGGAGCTGGCAGTGAAGACTGAGGAGTGCTACGGAGGTAGGAGAAAGTCTTGCAAAGTGCAGATTCACAGGAACTTGGTGAGATTTTTCCCAGCAATGTTCAGCTGCACTGGTATAAGTAGGAATAAGCAGATCATCGGTTTTCAGCAATTCAGGGTTTTTCCAATCAAGTACTTAAGCAGAATGTATAAGTTTCCTAGGGCTGCCGTAACAATACGGTGGCTTAAAGCAACAGAAACTTATTCTTTCACAGTTCCAGAGTCTAGAGGTCTGAAATCAAGGTGTGGGCAAGGCTGCATCCTTCTGGAGGCCCTGAAGGAAAATTCACTCTATGCCTCTAACCTAGTTTATGGCAGCTACCTACAATCCTTGGCAATTCTTGGTTTTCTTTGGCTTGTAGAAACATCACTCCAATTTCTGCCCCCATCTCCTAACTCTGCGTCTTTCTGTCTGTTTCCTCTTTTCTTGTAAATGGCATCTGTCATTTGATTTAGAACATGTCTTAATCCAGGATGATCTCATCTCAAGATCCTTAATTACATCAGCAAAGATCCCTTTTTCCAAATAAGGTCACATTTAAAGATTCCAAGAGGTTGTTCCTTTGCGGGGGGCCACTAGTCAACTCACTATAATGTGCAAAGTTCAAGTGAATTAAAAGGATTTGCAAGGGGGCTATAGGGCTGGATCATGGAATCCAAGCTGGATGAGGAGGGAAAGAAGGATAGGAGAGGGTCGTGCAGAGTAAAGACTGGTGAGATCAAAAAGGGGAGTGTTTGAGCAAGAGAACCAGACAAGGGAGCTGGGGAGGTGGGTGAAAGGGGGAGATGACATCACAATGGCAGACAGAGTTCAGTTATTGACAATGACAGTCTGGGGAATGGGCACCTAAGGGAGTGACTGCGGTGGCATCTGAGAACATTCCATTGGAGGAGAGGAGGGCATGGGATTCAGACAATGTTGGCTGGGTCACCAACGTGGGTGATGAAGCCCTCAGAATGATGATGGGAGTAGAGAAGGGGGATCAGTAAGCCAGGTACCAAAAGCATCAATGAGTGAGGGACAGACAAGGGGTTAGGACAGCAACTAGGAGGACTGAGTAAGTAACAGTTATGGCTAAATCAGAATAGATGAATGTAAGGGATTAAAAGATGTAGGATATTCTATCAAAATGAAAAAACAAATCTGGGAATCAAAATTCCAAAGGATTCCAAGAAAACCCAGGAGTTGGTGGGGGGCGGGAAACAGAGACAATGATGAAGGAAACACATACTAAGAGCTTCATTTTGATGTGGGATGTGCGGCTGGAATTGAATTGAATGCAACTACTAAAAAGTCTTCTCTTGGGAAATTGGGATGGTTAGTATATTGATAGAGAAATACAGATTTGAATATACTCTTCAAAATATATGTATATACCCAAAGAAAAATGAAACATCTAGAAAGGCATCCAAATCACCAGAAGCCAAAATAGTAACTGAAAAAAAGGTGTGTCAATGAAGTAAAAATTGGCTAGGAAAAAAAAAAAAACAGGAACAAAAAATATATAATAGCACATAAAGCAAACAATAAGATAAAATAAGGCCAAACATGTCCTTTTACAATTATGGTCAGTGTATTTAATGTCCCTGTTAAAAATAGTGATAAAAAATCATTAGGCAGTCATTAAAAACAATCATTGTGGTGATTATTTCATGGGTGTACAATTGTGCATTTTAAATATGTATAGTTTATTGTAAATATACTTCAATAAAGCTGTTTTTTAAAAAACAACAAAAACTCTAAGATTGGGTGAAAAAACAAATTCTAATTTTATGTTCTATGCATACACCTAAAAAAGGCAGAGAAATCTTGAAAAGAGGGATGGCAAGTGCAAACAAATAGAAAGTGGGGATGGCAATATTTACATCACATAAAGTGGATTTTGAGGCTAAAAGTATTGTAAAACAATACAGGTATATTTTAATGATAAAAGGTGAAATCCACAAAGATGTTCTACAGACAAAAAGCTTTAATGCACCAATAACATAACTTTAAAATATATAAAGCACTGATTCCCAGAAATACAATGGAGAGGCAAATCCACAATCACATTAAGAAACTCTAATACACCTTAATACACTTCTCTCAGAACTTATCAAATCTAGTAGATAAATATGAAATAAATCTGTAGAGGACTTGAATAACAATTAGCAAATGAGTTAATACACAAACAGACATGAAACTTATACTCAACAAATAGAAAATGTACATTCGTTTCAAACACCTTAGAACTTTGTTTATATATTAGGACACAAGGTAAACATCAGCTACTTACGAAACAAATAGAAATCATAAAATAAAACTAGAAGATGTTAAGAAAAACTTAGCCCATAAAAAGTAAACAAACAAAAATCCACTTGGAAATTTTGAAGCCTCATTTCTCAATCATCTTGAATTAAAGAAGAAATAAAAACTGGAATTTTAATTAGAAAAAAATGAGAAAAATTACATGTTAAAAACTCATGGGAATCAGCCAAATAGTGATATTTAGTAGAAAATGTGTAACCTTAATGTTATATTTTAGGAAACAAGGAAATTTTTAAATAGTGAATTAAACATCTAATTCAAGAAAATAAAAAGAACCCTGAACAAAATGAAATGAGATAGAAGGAAATAAAATTAAAAACAGAAATTGTTGAAATAGAAAACAAAAAGAAAACCCTGTGGTCAAAAATAATAAAATAGGGCTTCCCTGGTGGCGCAGTGGTTGAGAGTCCACCTGCCGATGCAGGGGACACGGGTTCGCGCCCTGGTCCGGGAGGATCCCACATGCCGCGGAGCAGCTGGGCCTGTGAGCCATGGCCGCCGGGCCTGCGCATCTGGAGCCTGTGCTCCATGGCGGGAGAGGCCCGCATACCGCAAAAAAATAAATAAATAAAAAATAAAATAAAATAAAAATAAAAATAAAATAGAAATAATAAAATAAAAAGTTTTTTCTTGGGAAAAAGTTTCAGAAAATGGAGAGATTATGCCCTTGACAAGAGAAAAGGAAGTAAATCCATCAGGAATGACCAAAAAAAGATAAAATTGCAAACAATAAGAAGGTTTTAAAATGTTAAGACAATGCACTATAATTATTTAGAAAATCTAAAGGTGAATGATTTCTTAAGAAAATATTTTTCTTAAGAAAAATTCTTAAGAATTACCAAACCTGACTCAAAAAGTAGAAAACCTAAACAGTCCAAAAAAACAGAAAAAGTTGTCACCAAAGATATGTCTCTAAAAAAATGCTTTTATGCAGAAGCAGAAATATAATGTTGTACATATGAAACTTATATTAGGTTATAAATCAACGTTACTTCAATAAAAACAAAAGCAAACCCAGAATATTTCCTGTATCGTACCAAAAAAAAAAGCTCAGCACGTTTATAATTCACAGTGCAGTGGAGGCTGTTTATTAACCCTGGCTCTGCCACGTATTGGTTGTGTCACTTTAGTATGGTTGCCAGCTTTAGCAAACAAAACTACATACAGTACACCCAATTAAATTTGAATTTCAGACAAACAGCAAATAAAATTTCTGTATAAGGATTCCCATTCGTAAGCTGGAGCTTTTGTCACTTTAGATTCTGCCACCTGTGGCCTCGTTGAGGTGACTTTACTCTTTCAGCCTGTCTCATGTAAAACAGGCTTTTAAAGAAGATAGTAAATGTATGTAAGGGCCTATCATACCTCGGGGACTATTCACTTTTTCTTCCACTGAAAGCACTGCTGTGGCAGTCAGTCCTTGGGTGGTTTTGCCTGCATAGGTTTTTCCCTGGGGTGAATTTTTATGTGTGCTCTTCCCTGTTGAGAAATGATAATTAAGAGAGAGAAACTTTGCCTGGTCTCTACCTCTGTCTCCTTTGGTTGCACCATTTCCCTTGGTGGCCAGCTCTCAGAAACCAGAAGAACACTGCCTGCTCCCCTAGATCACGCCCCCTCCCCTACAGGACCCTTGCCCTTTGAGCCCACCTTAGCGCCTCAGCCAGGCCTTCCTCCTTCAGCTGCCCAGGTGCCCACACCTGGCCCCCTCATCTCCCTCCATTTCCAGCCTACACTGGGGCCTTTCTGCAGGGGTGGAAAGGGTCTACTTGGCCTGGGCTGCAAAGCCATTAGGAGCTGCTCTGATGATGAAGCATCCCCACATCCTCAGCCCCCACCTGCTACCCCGCGCACTGGCCTCCACTTCTGCTCACTGGAGCGGCTGGTATACAATCCCAGCGCTCCACACCTTCCTCAGGTGCCTTTTATTTACACTTTACAGGGGCTGCTAAACATTAAGGACTCTACATTAAGGATCATGGAAGGAAAAGCTTTATTTCTACATCAGCTGAGTTCCTACTGTGTGCCAGACACTAGGCTAAGCCTCTTGCCATGTACTTTTCTCATTTAATTTTCAGATTATGTCATTAGAGAGGTGTCAGTATCTCCATTTTACAAATTCAAAAGCACAGGTTCAGAGAGGTTAAGTGTCTTGTCCAGGGTTATGCACAAGTCAGTGGCAGAGTTGGAATTTAAATTCAAGTCTCTTTGGCTCCAAGTTTATGACTGTCTTTTCCATGAGCTCACACTGATTGCCAGCTGTGGAAACTTTGCTTTAATAGGTGTGTGTGTGTGTAAGAATTTTTTTTTTTTTGTGGTATGCGGGCCTCTCACTGTTGTGGCCTCTCCCATTGCGGAGCACAGGCTCCGGACGCACAGGCCCAGCAACCATGGCTCACGGGCCCAGCCGCTCCGCGACATGTGGGATCTTCCTGGACCGGGGCATGAACCCGCGTCCCCTGCATCGGCAGGCAGACTCTCAACCACTGCACCACCAGGGAAGCCCTGGGTGTAAGATTTTTTTAATTCACATAGATCTGGGTCAGTTCTGTTTTCCCCAGCCTCCTGGTATCCTTCTTGCTCTCAGTTATGGGTTTGTGGCTTTGCCTTCCTATCTATTCAATCCCATCGTCAGCCAGCTCAGAAAGCAGCCCATGGACTAAGGAAAAGCGAGGTTGCCACTGCCTCTAGCTGCTGTGGTGAAACAGATCTCAGGATAAAAGCCTGAATCTCCAGGCAGGGTCTTGCCTGAAAGTACGGACCCTTACTGAGTGGGGAGCAGCCAGGCTGGGATGCACCTCAGACTTGCCCTCTGCTCTCTGCACACATCAGCCACCAGGGTCATGTTGGCATGCTGACCAGACCCCGAGCCTGTCTCCTCTTTCATTTTATTTCTCTCCCCTCTCCCCCTGCTCCCACCCCACTCTTTCTCTCTAGGGCTGCCATAACAAAGTGCCATGGACTAATTGGCTTAAACAACAGAAATTAATTTTTTCACAGTTCCGGGGGCTGAAGGTCCAAGATCAAGGTGTCAGCAGGGTTGTTTCTTCTGAATCCTCTCCCCTTGGCTTGTAGATAACTGTCTTCTCCCAGTGTCTTCACATGGTCTTCCTTTTGTGTGTCTGTGTCCCAATGTCTTCTATAAGGTCATTAATCCAATCACATTGGGAACTGGCCCATCCCAATGACCTCATTGAACTTATTCACCTCTCTAAAGACCCTATCTCCAAATACAGCCACATTCTGTGGTGCTGGGGGTTAGGACTTCAACATAAAAATTTTGAAGGACAAAAGGCAGCCCATAACACACTCTCTGTCTCTCAGACGCACACACAAATACACACCTATTAATACGTAAGACTGAGGCTATACCACTGGAGATTCCTGTCTCCCAGGTTTTCTTTGGAAGAGAAACTCAGTGCTCAGCCACTTGCTCCTTATTACTAAGAAGGAGGAGCCATGGGTGCTGGCCAAGGGCTGGGGATGGGGAAGGTTTCCATGAGAGCAGAGGGCTTGAAAGGATGCTGGAGATTTCAGGGAGGGCTGGTGGGCCTGTTGCATTTCTCGCTTGTGAGTGTGAAAAGACTGAGAAGAACAAGGTAGGAGAATTGGGACCCATCGTTGACTAGTTTCAAGAACTGGAGTCCACGGTCATGTTCGTAGAGTCTTCAAATCCTCAACAAGGGTAATTTTTCAAATTTGTGTTTTCATCTGAACGATCATGTAAGAACATTAACATAAGTACATCCTGAAATATCAAGATGACCACCCAGATGCAAGGGCTGCCATTTCAGTGCCCACGTTGTGTTAATTTCTATCGTTGTGTTAGTGCCAAAGAACACTATTCTAAGTGCTCAGAGCCAAAGAGAAAAGAACATATTTGAATCTATGCAAAAATATAATGTTTATGCAAAGTGAAGTCCAAATAATGGCACAGTGCATGGTATAAAGTGGAGTTTAAGTTATTTACTTGTTAGAAGAGAAGAAGAGAATTGAATCATTGCACAGCACAATTAAAAACCTGACATTCGGAGGTAGTCATATATCTTAATCCATCACTCATCATATTAAATTAACAATAATTAATGTTACTGGTTTTTAATCAATTTTAAAAATTGGTTGAATTTGTTAACCAAATTTTTTTAATTGGTTTAAATTTCTTAATTTGTTTTGATTTTTGTTTGTATAGCCTATTGCTATAAGAATTTGAATCTAGCTTTATGTTTATATGCATTTAAGAAATATATTAAATTTAAGTCCAGACTTATACTTCTAGTTAAGATGAAGTAGATTGTATCAGACTAATTCTCTGGCTAAGAAAAACTGTAAGAGGACTTCCCTGGTGGCACAGTTAAGAATCCGCCTGCCAATGCAGGGGACACGGACGGGTTCGAACCCTGGTCCGGGAAGATCCCATATGCCGAGGAGCAACTAAGCCCGTGTGCCACAACTACTGAGCCCGCGCTCTAGAGCCCCGCGAGCCACAACTACTGAGCCTGCGCACCTAGAGCCTGTGCTCCACAACAAGAGAAGCCACCGCAATGAGAAGCCCGCGCACCACAACGAAGAGTAGCCCCCTGCTTGCTGCAACTAGAGAAAGCCTGCGCGCAGCCACGAAGACCCAACGCAGTCAAAAATAAATAAATAAATAAATAAATATATATATATGTATATATATAAAAGAAAAACTGTAAGATAACAATCCGAAAACAGCTGTTTGATGGCATCAGAGAGTAAACAAAGTATCCAAGACTTGAGGGAAATGCTTTGTGGTGAGCCCTGCATTTTACAGGGTTTTTCTCCTTGAATCATTTATCAATTCCTGGCTGGGAGCATAAAGGCAGAAAAAAACAGAAACAGTGTTCTAAAGCATCCAGTAGTCTCACTGGGCTGGACAGACACAACTTGCAGTTCAAACTACAAAGAAACCAAGACTTGAACCCCAAGACACTGGAAAAAGAAGAATCACAGAGAGAGAAAGCTAACATTGAACGTGAATTTTCCCTTGAGTCATTTTGATTTCCAAGCTACATGTTGGATGAGACACAGTGAAACCAAGTGGAAAGTAGTTGCCAAGACAGTAAAAATCTAATTATGGACTGTTGTAGCCTCATGGAGCTGGCAAGGCCTTCAAACAAAAATTGAAGTTTGGGGCCTGCCGTGAGCGAGGCCCTGGTAAACACTCAGGGCTTCAGGTGAGACCCTAGAAAAGCTATGTCTTAGGAGTAAGGGCAAACCAGAAGTAGAAACGCCTCCCCTCAGTCAAGGTGATCTTGCCATATCCTACCTGCTTATAAGAAGCTTTATTCTCTTTCTGGTTCTAGCCTGGTGAGAGAAAGTGGTGGCAACATGGAGCTGCTACCCCATAACCTGCTGAGCTCACATGTGTGGAGGGCAGGGCCCCGTGGCTTCTCTCCCCACCTCCAGGCCACCAAGGTCCACACCAACCCTGAGGAGCTCAACCCCGGCTTTGTGGCACATATGATACTCAAGGTGGAGTGGGCGACCCTTCTGGAGGTGGCCGAAACCCTGCATCTGGCTGAGGCGTCCATAGGGCCAATCCACAGTGTGAGTAGGTTGAGGAATTTCTGAGGGAGATGCACCACCAACTACAAATGTGTTGGAGGGAACTCTGCCATGTCCAGAGCCTGGGTGTCTGTTCCCCATCAGCGGCAGGATCCTCAATATGATGCTAAGGGAGGAGAAAACTGAGACTCAGCTATACCAGGCCCCGGGTTTTCATTCTGTGACCACGTGTATCTTTTTTTTTTTTTTTTTTTTTTTGTGGTATGCAGTCCTCTCACTGTTGTGGCCTCTCCCGTTGCGGAGCACAGGCTCCGGACGCGCAGGCTCAGTGGCCACAGCTCACGGGCCCAGCCGCTCCGCGGCATGTGGGATCTTCCCGGACCGGGGCACGAACCAGCGTCCCCTGCATCGGCAGGCGGATTCCCGACCACTGCGCCACCAGGGAAGCCCTGTATCTTTGTTTATATGTATCTTGTGTTCTGGTTGGATCATGTTCATCCCCAATCCTTGACCCAGTGACACACTGAACACACATTTTCTTGAGCTCAATATCATATATATTTTTTCTCATTAAAGGTTAAAAAAAAAAGAAGGAAGAAGAAGATGATGACAAATAACATATTCTTCTCTGAGGAAGAAAACATCAAGTCTCTAAAACTTTTTAAACACAATGTCCAGAATTAGATAAAGAAAATTACCAATCATGTCAGGAAACAAGACCAAATCAGTGAAATCCAAGAGAAAAATAGTATCAATGGGCCCACAGGTGAGCTAGATATTAAAGTTACTGATAACTTTAAAATAACTATATTATGTTCAAGAATATATATAAAATAGAATGCATAAATAGAATATAAATATAAGAATATATAAATATAGACCATTTTACCGGAGAATTATAATCTAAAAAAAAAAAATCAAATAAGAATCCTGTACCACTAACCTCTCTAAGCCATTGCTTAGTCTAGAAACCTAGGCCTTATTCTTGATTCCTTCATCTTCCTCAGCCTATGAATACACCTCTGCTTCACTCTCCATTGCTACTGTCACTTCCCAGTTAAGGCCAACCTCATGTCTCACCTGCATCCACACTCCATCCTACAGAATGAACTTTCCCTCTCATAAATCTGACCGTTCCTCTTCATAAACTCATTCGATGGCTCCCCTCTTGTCTTCAGAATAAACTCCAAGCCTCTTCCTGTGTGCTACCAGGCCATAACTTACCTGACCGTGGCTTTCCTCTCTAGTATGTATCTTGCTTCTTCAACACTCCAAACCGCTGCAAGCACTTGTCCTTCAACTACAGGCAATTAATTTCAATGACCAAATGCACTGTGCTTTCTCCACATCCTGAAAAGTACATATACAATTTCTTTTTTGTGACACTTTCTTTCCCTTCACTTAGAAAATTCCTACCCACCCTTCAGAAATCTTGTCTTCCAAGGAGGCTCTCTCTGGTCCCTCAGGACCTCTTTAGCCCCCTCTCCTAAAATAACATGCCCTTGATCAGAGCATTTATGATGCTGAATGGTAATTAAATATCTGCATGTGCATCTCCCCCACCAGATTACAAATTCTCTGATGGCAGGAGCCATGCCTCTGAGGGTCTGCACAACAGCTCACATATTATAGGTAAGCCTGAGGATGTCATTGCCACCATCGCATCGACCAGAGAGATGGCATTGCAACCGGGGTTGCAATGAGAACAGAAGCTCAGCGTATTTTAAAAAGGGATTCAGCCCACCAATGAGCCCAGCCAGGATCCAAGTAATGACCTTGAGACTGTAGTTGTTTGCCTCCACCCACATGGGTCCCTGGGGTGAGATCCATCTCCATGGAGAGCTGGTAATTACAATCAGGCCCAGAGCCTCTGGAGCCCCACGCCCCTTCACACCAACCCAAGGATAGCTAAACACCAGTGTTCCATTTCCAAACCCCATGGAGGTCATGAGTATAAGGAACACACTCCCCAAGGGCCTGTCTTCAAATTACGAAGAGTAAAGCTAGCTGTTTTCTGGCTGCAACTGCTTTCCAAATGGCCTATAAACGTCTATGTTCTTCCCCAAAGTGACCTTTTCTCTTAGAGCCTACGTGGGTAATCAGCTCTGTCCTACCCACCAACTGGAGTAAGGAGTGTGGGTTCAGAAAAGCCCATTCAGAGTGATTATACAAACATAAGTAGCAGCTAATACTCCTCTGTGGATGTTGCACAGACCGGAATAGATGAGGCTGTTTTCATCAATAGCGAATCTGAGATGGCCTTCAAGCCCCTGCTCTTAAAACCCCAACACACACATACACATACACACACACACACACACACACACCCCAACACACACTGATCTCTAGCCCGGTCATGAGTGGTGAACATCGTCCAAGGTGGCAACTTTAGAAACAGCTGAAACAGTAATAATACTAGTAAATAGTGCTACTAAAATTTTTATATGGCTTACCTTTTCATCTTCACAATGAGCCTCTAGACTGAGCCTTATTATCTCCACTTTGGAGGTAAGGAAAATGAAGCCGAGACGCTCAGTACTTGTCTAAGGTCACACAGAGACATGCAGCCTGGATTCAAACTCAGGCAGATCTGACGGATGCACATATCTGATGACTATTTTCCCTGATGCGGAAATAACTGTTCCGGGCACACGTTGATCCTGTTCCTCTGGGATGCTCTGGACTCCACTAGCAAAAAATGTGCCTGGGAAGAGGCAAACACAATTTTGAATTCTAAGTTTATAAACCTAAACTAAAAAAGTTGTAACATCACAATAGGTCGAGAGTCAAAGCCGTTTTAACTCGAGGATATTGTCTGCTAAACAGGAATCTGTTTCTACCCTTTTTAAGGTCTCCCTTTTCAAGAGCATTTCTGCTGTCTGGATGACATTTGTGCCAAGCAAACTCCCTCGTGTAAGGAGCACCAGGGCCCCCCCGAGACCAGTAAACCAAATGGTTGTGTGCCTGAAATCTCCTTCCAAGGAGCACAGGCCCTCATCCTCTGATTACACTTGATGGTACAAGATAAAGGAAAAAAAGAAAGCTTTGTAATGATGATACACTGCTTCCTGCTGCAGCCATAAGGAATGAAAAGCTCACTGCTGCCTAATTCACAAGACAGCCAGCAACAGCCCAAGTTCATTCCAAGGTAGAGACATTATTAGCTTGTGACCCAGCCTAGGAGCCAGGCAGCTGTGAAATGTTTCAGTTAAAAAACAAAAAAGAAAAAGAAAGAAAGAAAAAAGACTCCAGAACATATTGCTGATAAAATGTTTACACTCAGTTTAACAAATTTTATAGTAATGGTGCTTTAAAAATGTGTTTCTCATGAATGGCTTTGCGATACTGAATGCAAATAAGGAAATAATGAGTTTGGAATTGCAAACAGATTACCTCTGCCCTGGAGTTGATGGTATCAGCACATTTCCCACCCCAGCCAAACCCACATGCGTGGATTTGGCATGTGACACCTGGCAGATCCTATAAATTTCATTTTGGCCACCATGTCGAGTTACATGGTTACTGCTGGAAGGTTCCGTATGGCTGTAGGTGCCGTGGCAACAGCCCAGACACTTCTAACCAAAAAAATGACCAAAACATCCTAGGGATTTGGTAGTTGGCCATGTAAGCACCATGGAAACAAGAGAAACTGAGGAAAGTGACATAGCTCCCAGACCAACCTCAGAATGTTTGGCCTGGAATAAATCTGAAACAGAGAGAAGTGCCAGTTTTTCATGGAAGCATCAGAGATGTGATTTGAACCCAGAGAAACGCAGCACAACTTCGAAGCATGATGGGGCTGGATGCTGAAGTGCGAGCCAGGGCACACATGAACCAGCCTTTCAGGCAGGACCCTGCAGACCCTAGGGAACACCTGTGTCTGCGAGGCTTTCTGTCCCCATAGACTCTGGACACACAGAAAGGAAAAAGCTCAGTTTCATGATCTATGATAACTCACACTCAGTAGTCCCAGGCACGCACCGTTATGCTGCCTGCTCAGGCCTCAGCTGCTGGCTGGTGTGGAGGGCGAGAAGATAAAAAGGGTGACATTAGAGTGAGCGGAGAACTCTCATCAGGGTGCAGAGAACACAGCCACTAGAACGTCAGGGCATTAGGTGGAGTGACCAACACGCCTCCGATTACCCCGAACTTTCCCCGTTTTAGCACTGAAAGTCCCCATCCCAGGAAACCTCTCAGCCCCTGGCAAACCTTAGCACCAGGGCACCCCGTGTAGAGAGGACCGGAAGCTGCAGCCTCAGCAGCCACTCCTGAATGAAACTCAAGGCAAATCACGCAAAGCTTGGGGAAGGGCTGCAAAGCCTCCTGAAAGGCTGTGCTCATGATGGATGTGGAGGGCTTGCAGAAGCGAAACCCAACAGCTTGGCACTGAACGTCTGGAGGGAGAAAGTGGCCGTCCCAGTGCAGGCAGCTGTGGAGCGCAGGGACACACAGTCATGAATAGGAGGGGCTGGAGGAGGACCAGTCCAGGCTGACACCCCGGCTCTCCAAAAATTCCTTGCAAGACTTAGAAATGGCGGTTGGAGTTCACCACGTATCTCTTATAATGTATGTATATGACAAGAGTATTTATTTCTCCTCTCTGTGTGTGGGGGCCAGGCTCCGTCATGTTCAATGCATTTTTCTGTCCACCTCACAAAGTCCTTATTTAAAGAACCCTTCTGGGATCATGTCACACGTGAGCGGCTTGGTCTGACCATTGGAGTAACATTCTGGTTCAAATTCTGCTTTAATCTCCCTGATCTGTGCCCACCTGCACATCTCCCTTATAGAGCTCTGTCCTGACGAGGGTCCTGCAGTCTCAGTGTGTGTCCCTATTATGCAAATAGGATTTCACAGCCCAGGCGGTGATGGGGTTCAGGCAGAGGCCAGGGTGATTCATCTCACGGATCCGAGTGAGGGTTTACCCGTCATTCATTCCTGACAGAGGCCACGATATAAAATTACCTTTAAAAAAGACTTTGAACACCAGAATACCTCATGATGTTATTATATAAGGGACAAATATAATTATTAATGAGTATCATTGTAAGAAATTAGAGTGGAGTTTGATCCATTCTTCCTCTCACCTCTCCTGCCCTTTTAGGCCCTGGCAGACAAAGAACATACAAGAGATGCTAGCTAGGAAGGGACCTGCAGAGGTTATACTCATGGGTCAGACAGGTGCCCACTAACCCCCAAGACACAAGAGTCCTCTAGACAGACTGGGCTGGAGAGGATGCTTTTCTTCACTGCTCTTCTGTGACTTGAAGCCCACGGACTCTGAGAATCTGAACAGAACAGTGGTCTGAGCTGGGCCTCCAGAGGCCGACCTCACCTAGTGACCCCTGCCCAAGTGGAGACTTTCAAATGCAAGTGCCCTCGAGACTGGAGGTTGGCCAGTGCAAGAACAGGAAAGGGTATGCAGGGCAGCTGTGTATGACTGTGCAGGTCGTGCACTGCACAGAAGCGCCCCCTGCCTGGGAAGGTGAGAACTGCAGTCTAGCCCCAGCTCTGCTCACCAAACATCCTATTGAAGCAAAAGGGGTACATTTGTCTTTGAATAAACGTGTCATCTACTCACTAACCCCTGTTCCTGTTGGGCCCTGCCTGCCCAGATGGGCATCATTTTCCAATTCACAGAGAGGGGTTAGTCTGCTGTCTGTGAGCAGTACTCGGAGCCTTCCCACTCTGCTTCCTGGTCACCGTGTGTCCTTCTGAATGTTAGTGGTGCCACTGTTGACTGAGTTAGCAGATGGCAGGAGGAAGCCTCTTCTCTATGGAAACAGGAAGCTGGCAGGATTGGGGTTCTTCCCTAACTCCACCCAGAGTTTGCCCACTTATCCAAATGGGCTACACAGCCAAGTCTACGGTCAGCCCAGGGACATCTGTCCTCGCAGGGGCGGAGGCCAGCAGAGGAGCTGTGCCCTCACGACTTCCGGCCAAGCCACGTATCACTAACCGAGGGCCTGTGGGATGGGCAGTTCAGCTGTCGCCCCCAGGAGCCTCTAAAATGGTCAGAACGGGGTATTAAATAAAATCACTCCAAGTCTCCACTGCACCAAGGCCAAACATTCACCCCGATTATATTTCCCATCTCAAATGTCAAGCCACACTGTCCGATATAGCTCAGCAGAGGAAGCGCTATAACAAACACCACATGATAGCATAAAAATACCCCAAGGAGCAATTTAAAAATACCCTGAACTTGAAGCTCTGTGGAGCCCTCTCCATTATTAAATTCTAGGAGAGAAATCAAAGTTCAAAACTGGAGTTCCCATCTTTTTTGCAAATTAAAATCCCGAGAAATGAAAGACCTTTCCTCCCAGATTTGAATTCCCCAAGTCTTGGCCAGCGGAGCTCCCCCAGCTGGAGTATGAGTGTCTCCCCCCACCCCCCGAGGAGCTGCTTTATGCCTCGTCTGTCCTGGATGGATGTGTCTCTCGACGACAAGGAGGTGAGATTTACCCAAACCGAAATCCTTGTGTGTCCCACTTTTCCAAGAATTTGAAAGTCAATAGGGCACACAGGAATATACCAGTGCCAGCCCTGCACCCACCAAATTTAGCCTAGCAACACGATGTTCTCAGAACCCATGTTTCTGCTGCCAGCCAGGGGCTGTAGCAGATGCTTGGGTGACATCTGCGGGAAAGGAGTTAGAGAAAACAAATGTGAGACATAGAAAGAAAATATTCTGGGTCTCAGACTCACTAGAAGTGCCAGGAAGACAGGCACGTGCCGAGGTGCAGCCCCCTGCTTCCAGGTGTTCTTTGAGGTGCCGTCTCCTGTGCATCCAGCCCATGTTTGTAAAACCTCCAAATTCCTATCGCCCCTTTGAGCCTTCTGCTCCTGGCAGCCCTGGGGCCGCTTCACCCGATCAGTCCCACCTGCCCCTACTTTCCTGTGGGCAGGAGCCTGCCCAAGCCAAGTGTGTGTAGCTCTGCTCTTCTCACACCCCGACTCCTCTCTGGGACTCTCTTCTGCATCCTGGGTAATTCCTGCCCTGCCCTGTATTCCCTTCTGCTTCTGCCTCCCTTCCAGGCCTTGTAAAACCTGTCGATTCGGGCTCTTCCTTCTCCTTTCGCCTTTTGACTCAGCTGCAGGAATGCCAGGAACCGAAGCTGCTGTTAAGGCTTCTGGAGAAGGCCATCTCTTCCTGCCGTAAGTTCCTTTCCAAAACCTCGCCTCCCCTTTCCCGTGGAAGTGGGATAGCCTCTGGAGTCTCATCTCCTTCTGGGGTTCCCTGACTCCTTTCGGGCCAAGTTTTACAACGTATAACCTGCCTCTTTGGTCTGCCCCGTTCCCTCTCTACCATGGGTAAGACTAGCACTGTTTCTGGGTCCTGGTGTTTTCCTTTATTTTCTGATCTCTTTGTTTTCAGGCCCAGATGTTTGTGGTCCTGGCCTTCTCCTGAGTTGTCATGTTTGGCTGCACATAGCAAGAGAAAAAGCCGGCGTCAGAGGTAAAAGTAGCCGTTACCCAAACATATCCTGCCTATCTTTGTCACCTCCTCTCTGAGAAGCAGAAGTCCACCAGGATGTACCTTCTCAATAGTCATCCATCCGACAAATATTTATAGAGGAACTTCTGTGTGCTAGGAACCGTCCTGGATGCTAGGACACGGCGGTGAACAGTCCCTACCCAGGGATCACACACAGGCGACCAGTCCAACATCTAATGTGGACCAGACTCAGCCATGGATTTCCTACGTGTCCCCCTTGGCTTCCCTTCCAACCCTAACTCCACACGTTATCTGACACATTTCTTCAAAACCTGTGCCAGGCCCCCTTTCCCACTAGTGATAAGTATCTCACCTTGGAATTTGCTTTAATATGCTGGAATCATTGGCCCGGGGTCATTCTCATTTTCCCTCTCAAATCTACGCAAACTTCTTTAACCCATCCCAGTCTTCAAGCAGGGGTTCCCCAGCTGCTTAGCAAAACTTTTTCTAGCTAAAGCTTTCAATTCCTTTCTTAAGCATGAGATTTGTAATAATTCTATTTAATTTTTTGTACCTCAATCAAAAAAAAAGAGGCATACCCTTGTATGTCTGAATTCTTATGCCTCTTGGTCCACTCACAGATAAAAATCTTCTGTTTCTCAAAGGAAAACCCCACATTTCATGTCCCTGAATCCATAATCCTAAGTGCCAGATGCTGGACCAGATGCTAGGTGTGTAAAGACTGATTACACCTGAGAAAGTAAGGAGTATACATTTGGAAATAGAAACCGCTCTCCTTATTTCAAGAGGGAGAAATCTATTGCAAGAGATTCAATATTTATAAAACTGATGGGAGATCCAGGGAAGTAATGATAATGGAAAACTGATGCTGGCTTTCAGGAAATGAAGAAGTGAAAGAACGACCCAAAGCCACTATCTGCCTATGCATGGATCTGCCATTCCTAGAAGTAAATAATGACTTGTCTTCTTCTTTTGACTTCCAAATCTCACGTACCAGCCTCTCATTTGAAGAATTTAAACTGGAACTCTGCTGGCAAGGGAATCTGGGTAATGTAGTTTCCAGACTTCCAGCCCCTGTGATACAAGGACAAGCTTAGAAAGCCAGAGAGGGTGTCGCGTATCAGAGGACAATTGGTAGCATAGTACACTAGTTCTAACTAGAAGGGTCAAGAAAAGTCTCCTGCAGAGTGACATCAGCTGAGTCTTGCAATAAGAAAAGGTGGGTCCTCCAGAGGGAGTGGCGGCGGAAGTGAAAACACTGGCGGAACCTCCTAAGGAATGTTAAGTTAACGAGTCCAGTCAGAGGAAAGGGGTGGTAGGAAATGGGGCTGGGCTGAGGCCAGGCAGTTAAGCAGACAAGATTCCGGAGGGCACAGCTTGCCATGCTAGAGAGCCTGGAGTTTATCCAGCCAATAATAGAAAACCTTTGGAGGACTTTTAAGGAAGAAAGTGACAATCAGGTGAGTATGTTTAAAAGATCCCTTTGCCAGTGTTGAAGAAGGTTTGTGGAGGAAATAGGGAGACCAGTGAGAAGGCTTTGCTGTCATCCAAGTGCCAGGCGATGGACTCGGGCAGTGGCCATGGGGATAAGGGCCAGGGGCTGCTCTGGGAGGCGGTACAGAGGTAAGGCTAAATGATCCATGGGCTGTGGGCGTGGGAGAGAGGGAAGCGTCAGTTGGTTTGGGTGATTAGAGGATGCCAAGAGGGTTCACTGAAGTGGGAGCCTGGGAGAAGGGTCGTGTTTAGGAGGTGGGGGAGGTGAGGATTGCTGAGCTCGTTTCTGCTCAGGTTGAGTTTGAAGTGCCTGGGTGATGGAAAGGATATTAACACCAATAAGGTGTGAGCTGACACCCCATCCGAGGCCAGGCTCTCTGCTCAGTGCCAGGAGCACATGGCAATCCCTGTCTCGGAGGAGCTCTGACTTCTCAGAGAATTCAATGAATTCTTCACCCAGAGAAGCCTCGATGTTGGAAATCCTTGGAGAGTATTCAGACTTCACTTGAGGTAAATGTTTTCAGTTCTACAATGTGTGCAAGTAAAACTGCCCTAGAGACTTTCAAAAGCACATTGGAAATGGATGCACATTTGCCTTCCTCTGGGCCCCAAGGTGCGCTAGGAATCACAGGAAGGGAGGAGAAAGCCCTTCTGCCATTTGATCTTGATGAAATCCCCAGCCTCTCTGAGTTCTAGCTTATCGATCAAACAAAACGACTGGGCTTAAGACAAGAAACATTTTTAACTAGGCACAGAGTGATTTAAAGATGGGTAAGACAAGGCTGGAGCCTTGGACAGCCAGTCTACTCTGTGTGGCTGGTCTGAGGGCTCACTGGGGCTGGATTAGAAGTATCAGTAAGATGCGACTGAGGCACTGGTATAGCCTAGGGTGACCATTTGCCCCCATTTTCCTAGGTTTTAGCTCTGAAGCTCCCATGCCCTGGGAACCCCTCCACCCCAGACAACCCGGGGCATCTGGTTGCCTTCTGTGGGGACAATGTGCTTCTCCAAGCACTTGTCAACAAGGTTCCCCATAAGAATTGGGGAAGAGGCCTCAAGACATCCTCGAGCAATTTCAGCCATTCCCCCTAGACCTACCTACCAAACACCTGTCAACCAGGAGAGTAAACAGGTACATAACACAACCTATGTCAAGTTCACTTTCTCATGGAAAACCTGTCTGACTGTCTCATTCATTGTGTGACATCACTCCCCCACCAGCTCTTAATCTCCTTTCCCTTGCTTTACTTTTTAAATTTATTCCGTGACATTTTTCCAGCTTCTGTCATACTAGGTAGTGTATGTAATTATTGTGTTTATTATTTATTATCTGCCTCACCTGCTAGTATGTAAACTCCTTGAGGGCAGAAATCATTCACGATGTTTGATTCTCGCTGTGTCACATTTGTCTGGAACACTGTAAGCCCTCCATCTACGTTCGTGGAATGAATGAATGAGTTAAACGTGCTCTTGATGTATAGCATTTTAGACAGAACACAAACCAATCCTGACTTTTTTTTAATTCAAATGAGACTACGGAGACCTTTGCATTATTTCATATTCAAAGCTGACTGTTGACACATTTAATCTTGCTAAACTCGCCAAGTGTGGTGGCTTTCTCCTGCCAACGGGTTACATAATCTTCCAGGCACACATTTGAAGCACCCAAGCTAACCTTTGCACATGGCAGCTGTGGAGTGGTAATTGCGAGGGGGTGTCTCTTAAGGGCTGGAGAAGGCAGGCCATCTGCTGCAGCGTTGGGAAGAGCCAAGGGCGAGGATGCCAGGCCTCCCGCCCCGTGCCTCATCTGTCAATTAGCTCTCCCCACGCTGGCTGAGTGCGGGCTGCAGGCTTGGCTGGCCGGAGCCATGGATGGAACAGAAAGGTCCCTGCTTAGGGACCCATCGGCCCACCTGTGCAGGAGCCCGCACGGGACTGGGTGGATGTCAGCATCTCCTAGGGAAGCGGGCAGGAAGCTCTTTCCATATTCCCATTCCACAAGCCTGAGACGGGAAGGACTGAGATGTCCAAGGTAGCAGTCGGTCAGGCTAGCATGGGGCTGCACGGCTCCTTGACCCAACACTGAGTCTCATCCCTGGCCTTTGGGCCCATGGGGATCTCAGTGCCTGTGACGCTTCTCGCCCCGAGGACGGGCCCAGTGAACATCTTTCACTTGCAAATCTCTGCAAAGATCTCACCTCTTCCGTGTGATCTTTCCTGACCTGACTACCTGCCAACGGAATTAATCACTCCTTAATCTGAGCTACTTCAATAATAATAATAACAACAGCAGCAGTAGCTGCCGGCACTAGTCACCGTGCCATGCCTTACACGTGGCACTCTGCTTCCTGTCCCTCACAGAAGACAGAAGTCTCTGTCTTCACTTGGTGGCAGGGTGTCTCCCCACTGGCTCTCACTCCTCTGGGTCTCAGCTCCCAGGAGACAGGATCTGTGTTCCTTTGATTCTTCTCTATAGGCTATAGGCCCTACCAGTGTTTGGCACGTAGTAGGTGCTCAGAAAGCATTTCCTGAACTGAATAATAATATAGGTAAAGAGCTGGTACTGTGGTAGCCTGACCCAAATTGATCTCACTAATAATTAGGTTAATTGGGAGTATCTGGAAACTGTGATGGTCTTGAATCTGCGTCTACTGAATCAATCTGCATTTTCTTAGTTTCCTGGGACGTTATGAATCTGTGAGAAGGGCCCAGCCTCCCCAGGAGGAGGGATGCCAATGGCCACTGCAACCCCAGCCTCCTGGGGGTCCCCGGTGTCCTGTGATGCCCAGGGCTGCATGCAGAGTGGGAGTCAGGGGTCCAACGGCTGCCCCCAGAAGCTGGCAGTTGGACTGTAGATGTACGTAAATTCAAGTGCCACTGAAAGAATGTCCCAGAAGGACCAGATCTGTGTGGGAGCCCAGCTCAGGGCAGTAGGGACCCAAGCAGTGAGGATGGGAGTTCATGTTACTACATCAATGGCAGTTCTCCTTTCCCCAAGTTTCCTTGTCACATGGCCTGTCCACAGGGCACCAAACCATCCAACTAAGAACCAAAGGATGTGATGAGACAGGACCCGGGTACATAAGAGGTGAAACCCAACAGTCAGCTCTGTGCGCCATTCAGTCCTTCCCCCTCAGATGCAAAGAATGCCAGAGAATCCTCCCCTCCTCTTGCTACCAAAAAATAATGTCCAGCCTGGCTCAGCATCAGCACCACAAGAGGCCTGTATCCCAGGATGCTGGGAAACACCGGAAGTGACCTGGCGGGGAGGAGCTATCTCACCCGTGCTTACCCAGGGCTCCTTGACTCCTCTCTCTGGCAGCCAAGGTCTGGTTTCCCAGAGGAGTAAGAACAGGGGAATGCAGATAGCACCTGCTGCTCTCCTCTTGGGAGCCTACCTGCTCCCCCTGTAAGACACGCTCCCCTAGACATGCTGGAGATGGACGCCAGTGCCGAGACAATAATGACTGTGATAAGAATCATATTCACGTAGCACCTACCCTGTCCCAGGTGCCGTTCTAAGCATTTTACACACAGTAACTAATTTAAACCTCCCAACAACCCCTGAAGTATGTATGTATTACTATACCCATTTTATAGGTGAGGAAACTGAGGTACAGAGAGACTAAATATCCACGATGCCATCCAGGGGCCCTAGGAAGGTACTCAACTCAAAACACCTCTTCCACTAATAGCCGCTTTTACAGTTAGTACATTTCTTTGCAGAACAAAAATTAGAGCTCTTTTGCTATGAAATGCCCCTAGTAGAAAAAGTCTGGAGTAACCACTACATGGATAAAGGAAGTGGTTAATACGTTAGGCTCATGAATTTATTTCCTTTCCCACCATGCATCAGCTGTGTGACCCTGGGCAAGTTGCTGAACTTCTCTGAGCCCCAATTTCTCTTTATGTGAAATGGAGATAGAATTGAGTTGCCGCAAGGATAAAATGAGACAATCCCTGTACAATGCTTAGTACACGTGAACATTCAGTAGATGTTGGCTGCTTTCATTATTATGAACACTGGTGTTACCTTACTGAGAATTTATTTCTCTGTTCCTTTTCGCAGTGTCTCTAGCAGAAAGCAAAGTCTTGCCGAGGCGGGAGGGAGGCAGTTTTAATGAGAGGTGAGCAGGCAGAAATCATTTCGCCACCTCGGTTTCTGTCCCAGGAGGCCTAATATGAAACAGGGAATGAGAGAAGGGTCCCTTGAGGACATGGGTCCCACAGAAGTGGTGCCAGAGGCTAGCAGGATCCCACAGAACATGGTGGGAGGGTCCAGACAGAGAAGCGTGGCCAGACGAAGAGGTGTGCAGTCGTGTCTGGGCTTTCTAAGCAATGGAGGCACCTTCAGCAGCCTCCAGTGCTGCCAGCTTTTTGCTCCCCGCCAAGCTGCAGATGCAGACAGAATTACCCCACCTCGGTAGCACCAGGAGCCTGAAACGGCGGCCCCAGGCAGAGAACTCTTCTCCGTTCTCACTTCCAGGCCTCAGGGGGATGTTTTTCTTTCCTTTGAGAGGAATGTTCTTCCAAGAGATGGTTGGGCCATGAGGCCAGAGAGGGGGCAGAATTGCCCAGATGGCACTGTCTCTTCTGTTACCCGCCGGTTCTTATATAATGTAAGGCCCTCATGACACATGTCCTCCTAGAATTATGAGCCAGGAAGGGGGCACGTGCCAACCAGTCACCCTGCTTACAATAATCGCCTTCATTTTCCAGATACGAAACCTCATGCTCCGAGAAGCTAATATCTCGTCCAATGTCACTCCTGGATCTCAGGCCTTTGTTTGCCCCTAAGGCACTTTTGTCCCCTCCAATATGGCGCATCACTACACTTTCAGAGATGTTTACTTCTGTGCTGCTTGCTTTTTTCAGGTGCAGAAAGTTAAATAAACATATGTGCTTCCCTTTTTTCTTAGTTTGAGCTAAACTTAGAGATCACTGTCTCTTATTCTGGTTTCCGGATGCAATTTCCTCCTTTCCTTCTCTGTTGTACTTTCAGCAAGCTCTTTTAAAAATCTTTGGCTTAACTGCCCCAATGCTTGGGTAAGCTGCCTCAGATTCCTATTGGGAATTGGTATAGAATAAATAATAATTTTTAAATATTTACATTTAAACGTAATGTCTACTTGGCCCCCGACACAGAAAATGCCTGTTTGGGAAATGAGATGTTCTGATTATTAGGATATTCTGACGGATGGAGAGATGGGCGTGCCCTATTCACAAGTGGAGAGGGAGGCTGGCAGCTCGGCTGGTGTGATCTGAGGGGTGTGCAGAGGCTGGATGTTGGGGATTAATACTTCCTGCACTCCTGGCTGACACCTGATACACCACAGTGAGAGGTTCATCCTCCAGATGACCATTTTTCTTACCTGTTAAACTTGAAATCCCTCAGGAAATGTAGATGGTCGAAAGAAGGGTCCCACGCAAGCTGGTTCCAGGCATGGCCACCTTCGTGCACCCCTGTTAATCAGATCGTATCCCAGGGCAGGGGGCATGGTTTACAGGGGATGGGGCCACCCCGAACGGGTCGCCGAGGCACCCTGCCTGCACTGTGCCATCTGCCAGCACCGCCCTAAGAGCATACCTTGTCTCACTAATGCCAGCAGTGTTAGTTCTCTCCTCCTGGCCTCGCTGCCCCTCTGCCACCTCCAGCCTGCTCTCACCCTCCCGGTTTCTGACCCCATGGCTCAGGCTGCCATTCCTGCCACCATCAAGTTGGTGAGGCTTGCCCTTCCCCCTCCCAGTTTCCGGATTCTGGGCCCCCTTTTCCATGCCTGCAGCTCTCCTGTCCACCAAAGGCCCTATGCCTGACCTCAAGCTTCCCCAGGAATGTCCATGCCCTCCCCAAGCTGCTGTCCAGAGCTGTGGATCAGAGGGGTGGGGAGACTTATAGTGGCTGGGGGGTGGCACGAGGAGGTGACATCGATCGTCTGTGGGACACAGGCCTGCCACTACCCCTCTTGGAGCCCCATCGGTACAGGGATCAAGTTGGATTTAGCATCTCTGAAGCCCTCCCAACCGAGACATCCTCTGGTTTTCTAAAGTTACTGTAGTCAGGGCTGTGGTTCAGCTTGAAACACCCTAATGGTGCCCATCTCACTTCCCCAGACTACACAGGGCTGCGTCTCACCCTCCGGTTCTGAATTCCGATGTGACAGCACACAAGAAGGGGGTTCACAGGACCATCAAAATCCAGCGTTGAAGCATTTCTGTTGCCTGGAATCCGAAGCCCAGGTCCCTGTGGCTAATTCCTCCACCAGCAGAAGAGCTAGGTAGACTGAGGTTCTAGAACCATTAGTGCAGTAGGCTCCCTGGAAGCCCGTTGCAGCAGACAGCCGGGAGCCTCATCCCCCGACTGGTACCTCCTAGGAGGGAGCGGTGGGCAGGTGGTCGGTCTGAGAAGGTGGAGAGGAAGCGGCCTCCTCTGGTCCTGCATCTCTAAGCTATCACTCTACCTGCATCTCCGGAGCAGCCCACAGGCTCTGTTCCACACCTTCACCTAGCAGATGGACATCCTTCATGGGCCCAGCCAATCTCTGCCCTCAAGAGATTAATTGTAAACAGATGATTATTTCTGCTCTGCCTCTAACAGGTGGAAGACATGGAGCATGTTTCTTCTAGGGCTGTTTGCCAAGGGCTGGGTAGGTGCAGAGGAAGGGGGCTCTTCTTTCCAGGTCATTGCCGCCCCCCCAGGTGTCAAGCTCCTCTCTCCTCTCTGGCCCATGGAGAGCAGAGTGTTGGCATGGGGTGGGTAGGACGGAGACTTAG
This sequence comes from Physeter macrocephalus, assembly GCF_002837175.3. Lineage (NCBI taxonomy): Eukaryota > Metazoa > Chordata > Mammalia > Artiodactyla > Physeteridae > Physeter > Physeter macrocephalus. The sequence goes on from NC_041214.2 coordinate 28,397,098, forward strand.
CAAAGCCTCAGGGCCCAGGGGGGCATCACTCCTCCTAGTTCACCAACCTTGACCTACTGACGGACACTGAAGGGTGATCTCTGTGGCTGCATCTTAAAGGATAACCAGCAGGGCTCCTCAGCTGGGGCAGTGTCCTCTGTTCATTCACAAAAAGCCCCATAGTTTCCCTGGGGTCACTGATGGCCCAGCTCAGATAGGGCTCCAGTCTCGGGGTTCTTTTGCTGACTTGGGGGTAGCTTCACAGGGCCTCCCCTTCAGAATCTTCATCTAGTTTTAGGATGTGTGTGTGTGTGTGTGTGTGTGTGTGTGTGTGTGTGTGTGTGTGTGTGTTTCCCCCCCACCCAGTGGACAATACTCAACAGGAGGCAGTTATACCAGAGAAAGAATATCAGGAGGCCAGGACCATTGGAGGCCATCTTAGAGGCTGCTTGTGTGTGTGTGTGTGTGTGTGTGTGTGTGTGTGTGTGTGGCTTGCCTTTTTGTGTGGGCCTGAATTTTGAATTCCAAAGCCAAGAATTTGACATCTCCTGTTGTTCTCTGAGGTCCTCCTTCCCCAGGGCAATGCAATTCCAACTTGGTTGCCTGAACTGGGGAGAAAACCTCAAGATACAAGGAAGTCAGGTTAGGATAGAGTTGGTTAAAACAATATGTTATTTTAACACACAATCCAATCTGAAGTTAATATGCATAACTCACTACACTACAAGTCATGACTAATTATTACAGAAACATTTATTGAGCATATACTATATACTTTATGCCAAGTAATATGTGAAGTTCTTGGGGGAACGGGGAGAGATGGCATAAGGATAAATAAGACAATTTCTACTCTCAATCTACTAAAGGCAATGAAATATACAGACATTACAATAATTCAAGACAGGCTATAAAGGCAATGAGATGAATTATAGAGTGTTTGGAGGGAATAAATGCATAAAAGGAAGAACAGCTTAAATACAGTAGGGAAGACAATCTCATTCCTTACCTAGAAAACTCAGGCTAGTGCACTGAAGAGCCATAAAAACCAAGTGAGTTTGGGAAGGTGATTGGATACAAGACCATACAACAACCAGGAACTTCCTCTACCCCAGTAATAGCCAGTTACCAAATGTCATGGGAGGAAATACCTTATTCATGTCCACAACCAAAACTGTAATACATCTAGGAATAAATCTAACAAGAAATATGCAAGACCTGCTTGAAGAAAGCCATAAAACTTTACCAAAGGACATGAAAAAAAATTGAGTAAATGGAGAGATATCTCAAGTTGTTACATAGAAAGACTCACTCTTGCAAAGATGATAGTTCTCCTCAAATTAATTTGCTATTCAATATAGTCCAATCAAAAGTCCAATAGATTTCTTTTTGGAATTTGATGAGTAGATTTCAAGTTTATCCCAGAAAAGAAAATATGCACAAACCACCAAGAAAAATGTTAAGAAAAAGACAGAGGAAAAAGAGAAGGAGAGAGAGGGGACCTTCTTTGCCATATATTATAACATATAATATTATTATATTATAGCTAAATTAATTAAAGCAGCATGATACTCATGCAGGATTAGATAAATAGATTAAATTGGGGAGAAAAAATATTCCAGAAACACATCCAATACATATTTTACATGTGATAAAGGAGGTGTTTCACTAGCGGAATGAATGGACTACTCCAGTGAATGGCATTGTCCTTGAACCCATTGTTTTTCCCTTGAGAAAGGCATTGGATACAGTGGGGAGACTCCTGGCTTGGGAGTCAGAAGAGCCTGGATTTGAATCCCTGCTCACCAGTTAAAGCTGTATCACATTGAATATGTTTCTTCAACTCTCTGAACTTTCTTTGGAAAATAGGGAAATCAATTCCTGTCCATCTACATCACAGGATTGTGATGACAAATGAAACAATCTGTATATATAAACAGGGCTTGTGTGTTGTAATTCTCAGGATTCTAGGAATGAAGGCCCTGGGGTTAAACAAAATAAAACAAAAGCAAAACCAAAAAACCTTCATGCATCTAAAGTCTGAAATGTCACCATAAGAACATTTTCCCTTATTTCATGGTCTTGGTCCGCATTACAGTGTAATTTCCCCGAGAGGCTGTTTAAAGAAACTATCGCCAATCATGGACATCTAGAGGAAATAAATGCTCTGAGAGCAGGCTTAAATGAACAAGACAGCATGAAAGAATCAGCAGAGGACAAGCCCAGGGGCAAAAAGTCTGGAAAAACTAAAGACCTTCTTGACCAGCTCCCAAGAACTATAGCAGGTCAACTCTTCAGTCTTCATGAAGAATATTGGTCGTTGACTTGATTGCTCTAATATCCATTCCCTTCGCTTTGCCTTCTCTGCTCGGCATGTACAGAATTGCATTTCCCAGGCTCTCTTGCCAACTTACTCCCAGGTAGGTTCAGCTAATGGGAGACACTAGCAGAAGACTGGAGGGTGGGAAGAATGTCTTGCATCACCTCTGGTGGAATCTCAGCAAGGGATAGCAGCAATGACTGCTTTTTTCCTGTGATCCCAGCTCCAGAGATACAGACTCTTCCTTTATTGTCTCATTTCTCACTGTACAAGACCTCACTACCAGCAGTTTCCTGTTGTTGCTAACCCCTGGGATTCCCCACTTTCCCATGGTTTGGCTTCTCAGTTCTTCTGTTATTTGCAAGCTCAATTCCCTGTGTTAAATTCCTGTATTTGAAAGATCTTGAGTGGTTTCTCTTTTCCTGACTGATATGTAGCATCTTGGAGAAACTATTAGATACTTACACTAACATTAATACCAAGAGTAATCTAAAATTTATTTAGTACCTATACATGCCAAGCATTGTGGCTTGAGATTGTTTTATTTATTCCTCCTGTCAGCTCCATGAGGTAAGCACATTTTTACTCTGATATTACAGATTATACAAATGGAGGATCACATTCAAAATTGAAATCCTGCCTTTCTCTGGAAATATTTCTTATTCGGGAGTGGATAGCTGATTCTGAAATAGAAGAGATCTGAGTCAACCCATAAGATCCTATAGCCCACAACACTGTCATTCATGTTTCAGGAGGCTCTTGATGACATCTACCCCCTTCCAAGCCCCCATATGCTGGGCCCACCCTAAGTTACAACCCCCCTGGAGCTTCTGTGTGTGGGTACAGACACACTCTGGCTACCTCATCAGCTGAAGTGGACACTGATTCTGACCAGTGACTTTTTGGCCAGTTCTTCTCTGAGTAGGAAAGCATGACCATGACCAGCAGATGGTCATCTGTCCTCTTCTAACAAACGTCTGTGTGGTGGCTTTGATGAAGAGGACTTGGACTGACACCTCAGCCATTTCCAACTGCAGAATCTTTTATCACCAGCCCAGAGCCTTTGCTTCAGTTTAGTCTGGTTGGGCCTTTTCATTCCTGAATCTTGTCTTTTATCATTTTGCACAGAAAATAGGAGGTGTTATTCAGACTGCACAGAAAAGGCTGCAAATTGCTCTTCTTGTCCTAATGCTTCTCAAAAACATGATTTTCCCCATCACTCCCCTTCCTATCTCTTCCCCCATCACCACCACCTATTATTTTAATATCCTCCAAAGGTAATGACATTGAAAACCCACAAAGGCTGACTTCTGGGAGGTCTTCTCTCTGCCTCAGCTCTCTCCTTCCAATTCAAGGAAGGCACTTATTATTTTCTCATGTGCTCCTAGACACATCTCTCCTCTGTATCACCTCTTGAGATCAAGAGTTCTTGAACTCAACACACAAAAATTCATCAGACTCTTTTCCTAATACATATGCCTGTCCCCTTCTAGAGAACTCCATGCCTTACCTGCTCAGTGGAGGTACTTAATTCACTTCAGCTGATTAAACATTAAAAAATAGATAGATGATAGATAAATAGGTAGATAGATAGATAGATAGATAGATCATGTTCATGAGGACCACTTTCCCCCAGATTGAAGCTCTTGGAGAATATAAAGAATCAACAGAACAACAGCAGGGTGTGCCTGCTTTTTTTTAAAATTTTTATTTATTTGTTTATTTTTTGGCTGTGTTGGGTCTTCGTTGCTGCATGCAGGCTTTCTCTAGTTGAGGCGAGTGGGGGCTACTCTTTGTTGAGATGCGTGGGCTTCTCATTGCGGTGGCTGCTCTTGTTGTGGAGCACAGGATCTAGGTGCACAGGCTTCAGTAGCTGTGGGTCGCAGGCTCTAGAGCGCAGGCTCAGTAGTTGTGGTGCTCCAGCTTAGTTCATCCGTGACATGTGGGATCGTCCTGGACCAGGGATCGAACCCGTGTCCCCTGCATTGGCAGGAGGATTCTTAACCACTGAGCCACCAGGGAAGCCTGTTGTGTTTGTTTTTTGTTCTGAATTTTTGTTTTGTTTTGTTTTCTGAGGGAAGGAGGTCTCCAATGTGTTCTACAATTTGGTTTAATAACAAGACACTAAGCAACCAAAAGTTTGTCTTTTGTTCAGAACAGACATCTCCTTTTTTCCATTACCCTTGGGACCAAATGGAAACTAGGTGTGGCTCTAGATAATCATTCAGCTTCTTATAAACTAGAAGTCACTCATATCTGCTTATAAGAGGATCCAGTTGGAGAACAGACTCAGCGTTTACAGCTCTTCCCTTCTTGAGTCCTATTCACTTTTAAAGCAATTAAGCAGAGCAATTTGAACAGTGTAAGCAATTACTTTAAACTAATGTAACTTCTTATCATGTCAAGGGATCTATTTTGTAAAGGAGGACAGTTGCTGGTGAGAAATCAGAAATGTAAGGCCATCTCTTCACCATCAATCAATCAATCCATCTCAGAGTTCAGGTGTGAGCTTAACTTCATGCTGGGCCCTGGGAGGGGACAGGAAGTGGCTGACCCAGCCCCTGTACTCCCTGGATTTACTGTAAATTTGGGGAGACATGGTTCGTAAGGGTCACTCCTTGATCCTAAAATGCGCTCCCTTTAAAGTAGTCAGGACGACAGTTGGGCTGTGCTCAGCAGGGGCACGTTTACATGAGGGACCTGGAAGCCTCCTAGGAAATGTGGCAGAACACACAAGTTTGGGTGCAAGATAATGAGTGGGTTTGGTGCTAGGGGAGAGTTGGTGAGTAATTCTGAGTGTAGCCTGACTCAAGAGTCTGGTTTCTGCCGTGGAGATAACTCACTCGGAAGCCTAGGTAGAGAGGGCTAAAAAAAAGGCAAGGCGTAATTTAAAGGAGGAGTTCTACCATGTTCATCAGGACTCCCTGGTTGCAAGTAACAGAAACTCGCTGAGGCTGAATTAAACAGAAAATGAGAATTTATTTTAAGGGTACAACACGCAAAGATCAGAAGGCAACTGGAAACCAGCAAAGTCTATAACCAGAAATGGAAAACTAGCAGGAGTCCAAGAGTACTGTTTCTCCATCCATCTTCTCTGCTTCTCTCAGCTCATGGGAGACACTGTTTCTCAGAAAGCTGTCATTTCCTACAAGAGTGTAATCTAGAAGATGGAGAAGCCAACAATGAATGAGAGTAGAAGAAAATTCTACAGAAACACTGAGTCAGAGCCCTGAGGAACTGCATCTACCAGTGGACGTTTTTACTTATGTGATGCAGGAAATCCCCTTTCTTTTATAATCCAGTTTATGTTGGCTTTTTCATTAATTGCAACCCAAAATATCCTAACTAATACGGAGCCCTGTCCCTCAGGAAATTTTATTGTTTCCTTACATCTGGACAGCACCTGAAGTCAAAGAACTGATACAAGTCTTATGCCATGTGTCCTCCCAACAAGCATCTAGAAGCAGCTTGGCGACTCTGTCTTTACTCTGTCTTGTGTTGAGGAGGAAGGATGATTGAGTTTCTTGGGTATTTTTTTATTGTGGTGAGATATACATCACATGAAATTTACATTTTGACCATTTTGAAGTGGCATTAAGTACATTTGCATTGTTGTGCAACCATCACCGCCATCCATCCCCAGAAGGCTTTCATATCTCCCAACTGACACTGTACCCATTAAACTAAAACTCCCCATTTGTCCTTCCCCTCAGCCTCTGGCAACCACCACTCTACTTTCTGTCTCTATGAATTTGACTACTCTAAGCACCACATATAAGTGGAATCATACAATACTTGTCCTTTTGTGACTGACTTCTTCCACTTAGCACAATGTCTTCAAGGGCCATCTATGTTGTGTTACATGTCAGAATTTCCTTCCTTTCAAAGACTGCATAACATTCCATTGTACATATATGCCACATTTGTTTATTCATTTGTTGATAGACACTTGGTTTCCACCTTTTGGCTATTGTGAAAATGCTGCTATAAACATGAGTGTACAAATATCAGTTTGAGTCCCTGCTTTCAGGTCTTTTGTGTTTATACCCATAAGTGGAGTTTCTGGGTCATAAACTAATTCTACATTTAATTTTTTGTAGAACTGCTATACTATACTCCACAGTAGCTGTCCCATTCTACATTCCCACCAGCAGTGCATAAGTGTTCCAGTTTCTCCACATCCTCTCCAACATGCATTTTGTTTTGTTTTATAATAGCCATCCTAATGGGTGTGAAGTGTGTATGGCTTTTTCATCATTAATAGCCCACCCATCAGCCAGGCACATGCAACTAGGAGACGTCACACCTTAGGTATCAATTGATGATGCTATTGGAGCACAAAGGTAGGACCCCTAACTGAGCATGGATCAAAAAAACAGGAGTTGCTCAATAAATAATTGTTAAAAGGGTGAGAGGGTAAGCAGTTATTTGAAGGTGACTCCCCCCCCAGAAAAACGCAGAAAACTCTATTGTGGGGCTGGGAAAGTAGAATGGGTGGGAGGCTAAAGGCAGGAGGTATAATGTGGGGCACCAAAGTGAGGGATGACGGTAAGAACAAGCTCCCTGTATAAGGACATCTTGTCCTGGCACCCCAATCCCCTCTGTACTCCTTTTCCCTAGTGGTTATCTTTGTCTATGTCTAGTGCCCACCTTTAGATTTTTTAAAGTCCCTGTCTCCTGGAGTGGTACATTATAATGAGAACATCAGTGACAGCCGTGCTTTACACCAGCCATATGTGTTGTTCTGAGTACTCAAATTGGGTGTCCCTTTTCAATCCATATCCTTTCAAGCTTTGGCTGGAGAAAGGATCTGTAAGGGTCTGAATCTCAGCAAACTTACCTGAAAGCAGCTACGGAGATTTGTCCTTAGGACATGAGACCAGGGTTGATTAAATCAATACTGTTTCCACTGGGAAGAGCCTGGGGAATTAAATACTGAGAAGTTTCATGTAGCATCAGGAACACTTCAAAGCATCTGGAAATTTTGCCTCACCAAACCCTTAAAAGCAATCAGATATTTCTCTAAAGTTTATCCAAACCACTTTGGTCTGGACATGAGGTTGGAAATCTCCTGAGAAGCAGCCTCTTTCTAAAGTTTGCTTTTTCTCTCTCTATGGAGGATGAAAATAGAAAACAAACAACAATGTGACCTTGATGATGTGATTTTCTCCCCAATAAACAGGCCATGAGGAGGTTGGAGACATTTTGTTTTCCTGTTTTCTGTGGTATGTTCTGGAATCCCTGAATGCCATTTCCCTGACATTTCACTCCTCCCACCAGTTTCTTCCCCGAGTCACTGATGAATCTTCATCCTTCTCTCTTCTCCTGCCCCCTCCCTGCACACTCTGATCTACAGCTCAGCCAGCAGCAGCTGGGGGGTCTCCCAAGGATATATGGACAACCCAGTCCCTCCTCTGTGAGGGAAGAAAGGGCAAAGTGACCATGCACCCAAGGTCAAAGTGTCCAAAATATCCGGTGAGTTCCTGTTCTCTAAAATATACCATTCTGACTCTATGACATAAATCACAGCAAGATGCTTTTTGACCCACCTCCTAGAGAAATGGAAATTAAAACAAAAATAAACAAATGGGACCTAATGAAACTTAAAAGATTTTGCACAGCAAAGGAAACCATAAACAAGACGAAAAGACAACCCTCAGAATGGGAGAAAATATTTGCAAATGAAGCAACCGATAATGATTAATCTGCAAAATATACAAGCAGCTTATGTAGTTCAACATCAAAAAAACAAACAACCCAATCCAAAAATGGGTGGAAGACCTAAATAGACATTTCTCTAAAGAAGATATACAGATGGCCAACAAACACATGAAAGAATGCTCAACATCACTAATCATTAGAGAAATGCAAATCAAAACCACAATGAGGTATCACCTCTCGCACCAGTCAGAATGGCCATCATCAAAAAATCTACAAACAATAAATGCTGGAGAGGGTATGGAGAAAAGGGAATGTAAACTGATACAACCACTATGGAGAACAGTATGCAGGTTCCTTAAAAAACTAAAAATAGAACTACCATATGACTCAGCAATCCCACTACTGGGCATATACCCTGAGAAAACCATAATTCTAAAAGAGTCATGTACCAAAATGTTCATTGCAGCTCTATTTACAATAGCCAGGACATGGAAGTAACCTAAGCGTCCATCAACAGATGAATGGATAAAGAAGATGTGGCACATATATACAATGGGCTATTACTTAGCCATAAAAAGAAATGCAATTGAGTTATTTGTAGTGAGGTGGATGGACATAGAGAAATAGCTAGCTAGTGGGAAGCAGCTGCATAGCACAGGGAGATCAGCTTGGTGCTTTGTGACCACCTAGAGGGGTGGGATAGGGAGGGTGGGAGGGAGGCACAAGAGGAAGAGGATATGGGGATATATGTATATATATAGCTGATTCACTTTGTTATGCAGTAGAAACTAACATAACATTGTAAAGCAATTATACTCCAATAAAGATCTTTTTAAAAAAAGAATGAACACAGGTTTCAGGGATGTATTATTTCAAACTGGATATTAAAAGATTGAGTAAAGAATAAAAATAAAATAAAATAAAATATACTGTTCTGGCCCAGGTGGCTTCACTGGAGAATTCTACCAGATGCTTTAGGAAGAAATAATATCAATTACACAAATTCTTCCAGAAAATAGAAATGGCAGCAATAAAAAGGAACAAACTACTGATACATGCAACAATACAGATGCCTCTGAAAAGCATTATGCTGAGTGAAAAAGCCAGGCACAAAAGGCCTCATAGTGTATTATCCAATTTATATGACATTCTGAAAAAAACAAAATTATAGGGAGAGATATAAGATCAGTGATTTCCAGAGGCTGGAGGTGAGAAGAGGAGATTGGATGCACAAAGGCACGCAGGATCTTTTTGGGGTGATGGAGTTGTTCTATATATTGATAGTAGTAGTAGTGGTGGTTATGACTGTATACATTTGTCAAAATTGGGCTGTACACTTAAAATGGGTGGATTTCACTGTATTAAATTATACCTAAAAACTGCTGACTTAAAAAGAAAGAAAATCCTAGCTTTCAAAGGATTAAATTTCAATTTATTGAAAACTAGTTTTAAAAAGACACATTTACATTTATTATTAAATATATATGTATGTATGTGCATATATACACATATGTGTACATATGTATGTTCACATATACACATTTTTTTCTTCTCATGTTGCCATGTTACTATAGCATCACCAATGCCACGAATAAGAACAGCTTCTCCCCTGGGCTCCCTGTCTCTAGTTGCCATTACTCTCACCTATCTCCTTCATCTCAGCCAAGTGGATCTTCCGTAAGCTCAACTTTGTGCATAGACACAGCAACAACTCAGCCAAGGGCAGAGTTAGGTCCTGCCCTCAGGAAACTCACAGCTTGGCAAGCTCTGAAGGGATCTATGCCACGGATAGGCAGTGGGCTTGTGAATTATGTTGTCCTTCTAAAATAGTAGGCATGCTTTGAGTATTCAAGTGAGAAAATGTATGTGAAAAGCTAAGCACCTAAGAAGACCCCAACGAATATGAAAGATCAGTGGTATTTTTATCAACATTTCTGCTCTTTATTTCTTATCATCAGGCTTCATTTGACTTTCCTGTTGTTAGGTACCATTTCCTGGAAATAAACTAACCCTGTCCCAGTCATCTCCTCACTGGCAGACATGAGCAAGGGATGGGAGCGAGTCTTACGTTGTATATTGAAGCATGAGGACCCTCGAATGATAGCCAGTTAATTCTTCTGACATGGGTTCTGGCATCACCTCCACTGTGTCTAGGTCCAGGAAAAGCTGGCACTAGTTTTACATGTTTCAATCATTCAACAAATATTTATTGAGCATCTAAGATATGCCAAACATTCTTCCATGTACTGGGAATACAGAAGTGAACAAAACTCCCTGCCCCATGGATCCTGCTTTTTCATTCTAACCCAAAGTGACCTAATATAAAAGAAACACTGTCTTCACACCAACAGTCATTCTTCTAAAAGAAGAGGTAAAGGGCTGTAGGATATCTTCTTACCTTTGACTTTAAAAGTTTTCCAATATGAGATAGAAAAGATCCTAAAAGTATAGAGGAGAAAACCTATGAGAGATGCAAAATTGGAGCAATGGGATAAAACTAAATAATAATTTAATGAGCTAAGAGCAGTAGATGTGAGATGCTTATACATATACAACCTTCAAAATCCAACTCCAGACTTCAGGAGGGACAAACTCTTTTAGTGTGCAAAAGAAAGCAACAAAGAAACAGGTAAAAAGACTCAACATAATGTCCCATGAGGAATAGATTAAGTTTAGCCGAGAACTGAAGGCTGTGGTATCTCCCCTCATGTACTTGAAGTCCAATTGTAGAAGAGGGATGAGGCTTGTTCTATATAGCCCTAGAAAGTAGAAGCTACAGGGAGAGTCTTTGGGCTCAAAATGAAAAAGAAGATTTTTACCATCACAGTATACTTAATATGATAAGGGATACCTCAGTTTGGAGTGAGTTTCCTATCTCTGGAGGTGTTGAATTAGGGGCTGTGAAATTATTTCTCAGGAAAGCTGCTTTACCTTGACTGGGAGGCTAATTAACATCAACTTATTAGTATGCAGTGTGCATCTACCATGTTCTGGGCGCATGATCCTGGCCCTCAAGGACCTCTGGGTCCAGTGAAGAAGACACACAATTACCCAACTCTGTGAGCAGTGATCAGTGTAGTGATAAAATGGACCACGGAGCTCAGGGAGCACAGCCCTTACTCAGCACAGGGGTCAGGGAAAGCTCCCAGTAGGAGGTGACCTGAACTAGCTTCAAACGATAAAAAGGAATTAAATAAGCAGTGAACGGCCAGGAAAAGAATCAACTTAAAGTAGTGGTTTTCAGGCTTGCACCCCGGACCGATAGGGCATCCACATAGACTTTTGAGGGCCTTCCTGGGGCATAGGACCATGTGGCCGGAGATTCAGACACTTCCTCCACTTCAACAAAGGCAGGGGATTTTAATCTATTGTATATCTTGGGAACCAACTTAAGATTTTCAATCAAATGTTCTGCATCTAAAAAAAATCAAAAGACATTAAACCAGCAAACCATATACCAGAGTTTGTGCCTACTAACTTGAGACAGGGTTCATGAGCTTGTGGGTTCATATTGGAAGTACAGAGGTAGTTTATGAGAGGGAGAGGTCCCATGGAGCCCCAGACTCAACAAGGGTCTCCTTGTTTCTGCCATTCAGTCATGTTGGTGGGTTCTGGAATAATGCAGTGAGGCCACGAGGAACTGATTTAATTTCTTTTTCCAGAGGAGGCTGTGACTTTAGAAGAGAAATAAGGACCCAAGGTATCCAAGGTGGTAAGCCATGACATGGTTTTCTGAGCCCTCCCTCACCACTCTGGGGGAAAAAAATTCAGCACCAAGGACAGGGCCAGGATGTTTCAGCTCTGGGCTGCTCACCACAAGGGGAGACCCACCAAGAGAATCCAGCTTCAAATTTTCTCAACATAATAAAGGCCATATATGACAAACTCACAGCCGACATCATCCTCAATGGTGAAAAACTGAAACCATTTCCACTAAGATCAGGAACAAGACAAGGTTGCCCACTCTCACCACTATTATTCAACATAGTTTTGGAAGTTTTAGCCACAGCACCTACCTAAGGAGACAAAAGACCTGTATGCAGAAAACTATAAGACACTGATGAAAGAAATTAAAGATGACACAAACAGATGGAGAGATATACCATGTTCTTGGATTGGAAGAATCAACATTGTGAAAATGACTATACTACCCAAAGCAATCTACAAACTCAATGCAATCCCTATTAAACTACCAGTGGCATTTTTCACAGAACTATAACAAAAAATTTCACAATTTGTATGGAGACAAAAAAGACCCCGAATAGCCAAATCAATCTTGAGAAAGAAAAACGGAACTGGAGGAATCAGGCTCCCTGACTTCAGACTATAGTACAAAGCTACAGTAAGCAAGACAGTATGGTACTGGCACAAAAACAGAAATATAGATCAATGGAACAGGATAGAGAGCCCAGAGATAAACCCACGCACATATGGTCACCTTATCTTTGAGAAAGGAGGCAAGAATATGCAATGGAGAAAAGACAGCCTCTTCAATAAGTGGTGCTGGGAAAACTGGACGGCTACATATAAAAGAATGAAATTAGAACACTCCCTAACACCATACACAAAAATAAACTCAAAATGGATTAAAGACCTAAATGTAAGGTCAGACACTATAAAACTCTTAGAGGAAAACATAGGAAGAACACTCTATGCCATAAATCACAGCAAGATCCTTTTTGACCCACCTCCTAGAGAAATGGAAATA
>NC_041214.2:28411660-28426349 GCF_002837175.3 Physeter macrocephalus
GAAGACCTAAATAGACATTTCTCCAAAAAAGATATACAGATTGCCAACAAACACATGAAAGAATGTTCAAGATCATTAATTATTACAGGAATGCAAATCAAAACTACAATGAGATATCATCTCACACCGGTCAGAATGGCCATCATCAAAAAATCTACAAACAATAAATGCTGGAGAGGGTGTGGAGAAAAGGGAACCCTCTTGCACTGTTGGTGGGAATGTAAATTGATACAGCCACTATGGAGAACAGCGACTGGTTGATGAATGGGATACACACGCTTGGTCTTCTTTTCTCAAGGCCGGACAATTCTGGAGGGTCATCCCAGTGCTAGGGCTCCCCGTGGGGTCATGGGATTGGCTGAAACCTTTGTTGTGACTCCATCCTACCTCTCAGCTGTACTCTTCCCTCTGCTGAATCCTGCCTCCTTCACTCCCTTATAAGGTGTTGATGCTCAGGGTATTCTGCAGTAATCCCGCTCCACGAGAATCTCTCTATGCACCTCTGCATGTGTTAGTCACAACGGATGCCGTGTGTACATAGTACATACAATTTATGCGTGCGTACAGTGTTTACACACAATGGATATATAAGGCATTAGGGTTTAATTCATTGGAACCCCAGTTGAGAGGGGCTGCCCAGGCTGTGTGCCCCCACCTTTCTGGTCTAGAAAGACGGTCAAGAGATGTCCCAGGAGCCCATGCCCAGCTCCTGTGACTTGGGTCTGCTGCCTGCCTGTGGCTCACGCTCGTGGCGTCCCCATAGCTCCTCAGTCCTGAACCTGCCCTTGGGGCACTCTGCACCAGCTCTCCTGTTCCTCTGGCCCCTTGCCGGGCCCTCCGCAGCTGCTGCCTTGGGCATCTGGGCTGCATCACCACGGTTGTCATCGTAGGTTTTCTCAGCCACTAACTCTGTAGTCCCATCTATTTATCTAGCCCCTAGGAAACCCTGTTGAGTTGTAGGAAAGGAACTTCTGATAGCAGCAGGAAGAGGATTTCCCCCTGGAAGCAATACAAACCCATTTCCATGGTGTGTCCTCTTCCTTCTGTTCTAAAGAGGCAGGGCCAAACCCTATCAGAGACCAGGAAAACACACGCTTCACACTTTTGCTTTTAATCATGTAATGCCCACCACCAGTAGGTTACATCATCGGTAAGGAGAAGATAGGGAGGGAGGGAGACGCAAGAGGGAAGAGATATGGGGACATATGTATATGTATAACTGATTCACTTTGTTATAAAGCAGAAACTAACACACTACTGTAAAGCAATTACACTCCAATAAAGATGCTAAAAAGAAAAAAAAAGAATCCAGCTTCAGATCCTCTACACCCCCCACCCATGTGAGAGCTGTGCCTGCATCTTCCCAGTTGATGAAAATCCCAGGTCTACCTTTAAGCTTCTTTGAGGCCCCATCTTCCTTGAAAATCAGACTCCACCACACTTAAATCATTTCCCATCTAATTTGAACAATCTCCTTTGATTTAGAGGTATAATTATCCTTAATAGCATGCTAAATATATAGGTATACCACTCACCTCCAGGAAATGACAAAAGAAAAGAGAGCTGAGGGAGGGACCCTCATATTTTCTGTGTTCTCTACTAAATGCTAATAAACAGCCAATAAACCACAGCTGGGGATGATGGGTTTTTGATGGTAAGGGGGGATTTTTGCTGAAAGAATCATCTCACAGGTCAAGGTGAAAGTTTACCCCCACCATGTCAGAATCATAGGAGGGAAAAGGACAAATTCTCCTTGGTCATAGGAGACAGTCAGGAGTAGGTGAGAAATCAGAGTCTGAGTCCTGGCTTTCCAGGACACAGGATGGTTGGCCAGAAGCAGGAGCATTGTACACCTGGCCTACTTCTTGGGGGAAGCATGTGTCAGAGGCTTATCTTTGACAACCTTTATTTCCCCATCTCTTGAGGAGACACTATGAAACAGTGTGATGGGCACTTGGATTAGCCTCAAACATTCCTCAGTGTCCTAGCCACACACTTGGCAGGTCACTTGAGTTCCCCAAACCACAGTTTTTTCCTAAGTAAAATGAACACAATATCTTCCTTCCTCCAGGATAAGAAAGATGAGAAAACTGGTATGAAAACACCCAGCACAGGGCTAGGTGCATAGTAGGTATTGTAAATATTACATTCTATCCTGCACACTTGGAAGACATTATTTCTCTGTAGAGTGGATTGATATGGTTTCTAAGTGGCTTATTAATGACTGTTCAGAAAGCATAAGCCTCTCCCTCCGTCTGCTGACTTTCTGCAAAGGCAGGCAGACAGGTTTGTGCCAGGTTCTCAGCTCAGTCTTATCTAAACTGGCCCTTGGCAGCATCAAGTCCACATGCTCCAGTGAAGTCAAAAACAGGTCAGTAGGTTTTGCATAGGGGTCCAAGATATCTCTTCCACATCACCAGTTTGTCAATTACAAAGGAAATGAGCCTGAAAAATGTCTATACCTTAATCATTAAAGGTGCTTTAGCTGAGAACCAAAATCCATAGTTTTCTTCCTTTAACTAGAAAGTGATGGCTATGCTTTTACTAAATTGAATATTGTGCTTAGTTCGTTCTGAAATGACTTGTATTAATTACAAACTCTGTGACCAGCATGGCTCCTACTGGCCTTGGGTCTTTGTCTGGTGGTTTACCCCTTGTTCTTAGAGACTCATCTCAGGTG
The DNA here is from genome assembly GCF_002837175.3 of Physeter macrocephalus. NCBI lineage: Eukaryota > Metazoa > Chordata > Mammalia > Artiodactyla > Physeteridae > Physeter > Physeter macrocephalus. The sequence continues at coordinate 28,414,341 of NC_041214.2, forward strand.
TCCCTTCCTCCAGGGAGCCTTCACTGCCTCAAGATGGCCTGGGTGCCCCTCTCTGTGTCCTTCTTGTCTCCCTCACCCAACCAAATTCCCTAAGAACAGGACCTGAGCCTGATGTTTTTGTGGCTCCAGTGCCTGGCACAAAGCCTGAAGCAGAGTTCAGCTATAGGTAGTCTGTTGGATGCTGAATGAACATGCCTGAGATCTCCTAGTTTAAAAATTTCCAAAGTATATTCCACAGAATCCTGGTTCCAGGGGTTATTACTAGCTGTTGTATGAAAAAAAGGTTTTTGTGGTCAGTTCAATTTGAGAAAAGGTAATGTTGAAGAAGTTTCCTTGTTACGGAATTCTGAGAACTATATGACATATGTGCCCTGTGAATGTCTAAGAACAAACTAGCAGCAGTGCCTCCCAAACTTGTTTAAACTTGAACACCGAGGGGGAGGGGGAGATTAATAATGGAGAGGGGGGAATGTCAGGTGACTAGATGTCCGTGGATCATACTTCAGAAAACACTGTCCTAGACTGGCTTGCAGGAGGTTGCATGTCATAAATTTAAGAATCTGAAAAACGAAGCAAAGCATGCGATCCCCTGGAAAGATGGCATTTGGGGAGCTTGAAGAGATGGGCCATGCATCCCAACTATGCCTGCTCTATTGGAATAGCGAAACACAGGCCCTTCTGTTACAGCAGCCTGTAACCAGGGAGTTGGGTTCCTTCTGCCTTCGAGTCTGGGGTTTCATTTGCACCAGCTTCCCTGGAAATGCAAATTGAGAGCAGCTGGCAAGTCCCCATCAGCTGCCGGACAGCCTAGTTGTCCTACAGTCTCCTTACCAGGAAAATGCCTCTGGAGGCATTTAAGCCTTCTAAGAAACCTCCTTATCAGAAAAATGCATTGCTGTTCAGAGGGAATGTATGGGAAGGGAAACTCAGGTGTGGAAGCCTGGCCATGGTGTCTCTGCTGCCATTCCTGCTATCTTGTCCATCTTTCCCACTAGACTCTGCACATCTCCCCTGTGGCCTCTCGTCACTTATGGGCCAATTGCATTTGCATACTCCAGGCAAAGATTTGCAGGGAAGCTGCTAAAGGGCTCAGCTCACAACCATCCCCGTTGTTGGGTCAGCCCTTTATTTCTGGCCACCTCTGGACTTTTGGCACCCTATAAACAGATCCCTCCTGGATCAAGGGCTGATCCCTGGTCCAATCAGCAGCAGGTGGCGAAACACCACATTGCTTCTTCCACCAGGAGTAGGGCAGAGCCCCACTGGCTGAAGAAGGACTCTGGCCACGCAGGCACCAAGCTGGGCATGTCCAGGACAAATCCCCTCTGATAGCATTGCTGGCTGCACTGATGGGGGTAATGCAGGCAGAGTCACTTCACGAGTCTTTCACATCAACACAGAATGAAGCTACACACGACAACCCTCTGTCTGAAGACATCTGTGTTTGCTCACACATGTAGAGTAGGGCTTAAGCGCATGGACTTTGCAATGGATTGCCTGGGTTCAACTGCCAGTTGACATCCTAGACTGAAAATATACTTCAGTCTTCTCATCTGCAAAATGGGGATAACAATTAACCTGATTCAATTGATCAACCACGTGCAAAGCACTTGGAAACAGTGCCAGGCAATTAATGAACTGACTTCTATCACTACTCTCCTGGGAGGCAAATCTCCTGAGTGGAAAATCTCTGGTGTGTCCCTCACACCCAGTACTCAGCCTAAGGGGAGCAGGTGTCAGGTATTTGGAAAACGGTTGGTTAAAACCAAATCAAGAAAGCAAATGTTAGCCTGCAGACACTGAGCCCTCATTTGACGAGGCTTGTGGGTGCAGCAGGGCCAGCAGGCTTCTCTATGGAAAGGGGAGTGATCCACAGCACTTAAGAAAGGAAGAGCAGGGCTTCCCTGGTGGTGCAGTGGTTGCGCGTCCGCCTGCCGATGCAGGGGACACGGGTTTGTGCCCCGGTCCGGGAGGATCCCACATGCCGCGGAGCGGCTGGGCCCGTGAGCCATGGCTGCTGGGCCTGCGCCTCCGGAGCCTGTGCTCCGCAACGGGAGAGGTCACAACAGTGAGAGGCCCGCGTACCGCAAAGAAAAAAAAAAAAAAAAAAAGAAAGGAAGAGCAAATGTCATTCTCCACCAGGGACTTTGCTTCCAGCAGCAGCATTTCTTGGCTTATCCCAAGCAGTATGTAATGGAAACATATTGTAATCATCGTGTCCAGTTGGCTCTACCTCCAAATATATCTTCTGACTACTTTTATCTCTCTCCACTGCCCCACCCTTGTCCTTTCTCCAGCCTCTCTCATCCGGTTTATGGTCACCATCTCCCATTTATTCACTCGTTTCCTCCACAGTCAGCATTAGGGGGACATTTGAGACCCATTAATCAGATCAGGCCTCTCCCTGCTGAAATCCTGCCCCGCCCCACCAAGGTCCCTGCCCCCAGGTCTGTCGTTTTCTCTCCTGCTCTTTCCCCAGGCTCCCGGCCTGCTGCTGTGCAGCCCTTCACCTCATCATCAGGCTCCTCAGCCTCATGTAGCCCTGTACGCACTGCTCCTCCACCCAGAAGTCTCTCCCTACTCATCACCTGGGTCTCCCGGGCCTTCTCTGACGGCTCTCTCAGGCTAAATCTGACGCCCACTGCATTCCTGTCTCCTATCTCTGCCTTTCATTCTTGGCATGTATCCTGAGTTATCTTGTATTTATTAATGTGATTAGGTGTCTGTTGTGCATGCCTCCCGGTACACTGAGCTCCTAAAACCATAGATCGTGTCTGTCCTGTTTCCTATTTTATCTCCTGTGCTCACCTCAGCTAAATAAACATTGATTGAATGAATAAAACTGAATATGATCTCTGAAATCAGAGGCAGCCAGCAGAAACAGCCCCCAGGGCTCCAAGCACAGCAGCCAGGACCACCCCAAAGCTCCCCAGAGTGGGTGGCACTGGCTTGAGGGAAAAACCTAATTTTATAGGGGTTATCGAGCTGCTTGGCACATAATGTGGCCCAAAAGATCTTTGTGGAAGTGACATGCTGGTGGTCTGAGGACCCAGTGAAGTCCACAGACATGTTTTCTCCTGCCTGCAGTGTTAGCAACTAATTTTTTTTTTTTTACTTCAATATCCAGATTTCCAGATAGTGATGAAAGTCTGGAAGATCCAGCAACATCAAGCCCACGTTCCCACATGGCATAGCCCACTGGACCTATATTACCTACCCTCCCCAGGTGAGTATGAGCTCCCCACTCCCACTGTTTTGTCTCACCCACCCCCGGCAGTTCGGCCCCCCAGGCATTGGAGTTTTTGACCTGGGGGCTGTTGTCACCGGAAACACTGAGACATCTCTGATGATGAGTAAGAGGCACGGAGGCCCTGGAGAGCCTGTTCTCCAAGTTGGATCTACAATTCCCCTGACGTCATCCAGGTGCGACGATCTCTAAACCAGGAGTCAGGAAGCCCTTGGCTGTAGCTCTTCATGCAGTGGGAGACCAGGACCTGGTCCTTCATCAATCAGGCTTCAGTTTCTCCACTTGATAAACAAGACTACTGCCTTCACAGGGCAATAGGGCCCTGGCCTCACCTCCATCCTGCCGTAGCACGCCACTCCGTGCCGCTTCCTGCTCATCACCTCCAGTTTGCTATTCTGCCTCAGCAGGCCCTCACCTGCAACCCCATCTTGCTGTCACCCAAATGTTGCTCAGAGGAATAAGACACTAATGGTAGGATGGCAGGCAGCAGTGTTGTCCCCCTGGTCTCCATATACAATGGTGTGGAGTGGGTTACCTTCTGCAGTCCCGAGCAGACGGGCCCGCTCTCCCTGGTGGGCTCTCTGATGCTCCCTTGAAGCACTCCATTTACAGCTTGTGAATTCCAGGAAGAACCTAAGTAAGCCAGTTCAGGTTAACTGGGTAACTCTAATCAGAAGAGCCCATCCCCTGCCAGGTACTCCACTGCACATCCAAACACCAATTCTCCATTTCCCTGCAATAGTATTTTAATCCATACCATCACCATGGCCTCATGATGGGACAGTGTGCTTTCCCAACCCTCCACTCTAGGCTGAGCTGTGTGGCTTGCTTTGGTCAAAGGAATGTTAGCAGACTTGAAGCTGGTGATGTGCTTGAGTGGTCTGTATTGACTCGGTGTGCTTTTGCCATCACCGTGAGAAAAACATGCCATGGCCGGCCACTGATCCAAGAAGGAGGAGAGACACGTGACACTGACCCAGACCATCCGCAGCCTGGAGCCAAGTCTGGCCAAGCCCTGCCCAGCCCAGATAGATCAGCCAGTCTACCACCCTGCTGACCTTCAGTTACGTGAGTGAGAATTAATGTTTGTTTTATAAATGAGTTTGGGGTGGTTTGTTATACACGAAAGCTAGCTGATACACATCATCCTGTCACTGGATTTTTGTGCACTGCTCTGTGACGCAACACTCCTCTCTTCACTGCCTGCTCCTCAGCCTGCCCTGGGTGGGCGGTAAGTCTTGTTAAGTCACAGATGTGGAAACCAGGGATGCCCAGGAGCACTGCTGTGGTCCTGCCTGCATGGATCTACCTGCAAGCAGGAAGACTAGGAAGGACCATCTGAGCCCCAATCCTGCTGGCTTTTATAAGCATATCTGATTTTGTGCTTATATCATCTTTCTTTCTCTCTCTCTCTCTCTCTTTCTTTCTCCCTACCTCCCTCCCTTCCTTCCTTCCTTCCTACCTTCCTTCCTTCCTTTCTTCCTTCCTTCCTTTCTTTTTCTTTCCTTCTTTCTTTGTCTTTCTTTCTTTCTTTCTTTCTTTCTTTCCTTCTTTCCTTCTTTCTTTCTTTCCCTTTTTTTTCAGAGTTTAGATTTCAAGTGCAATGTTATCATAGAGTTTTGGGGTTTTTAAAAAATTGAGGTGTAATTGACATATGACATTATATTAGTTTCAGATGTACAACTTAATGATTTGATATGTTTATATGTTGCAAAAATATCACCACAATAAGTCTAGTTAACATCCGTCACCTTACATAGTCACAATTTTTTATTCTTGTGATAACTCTTAAGATCTACTCTCATTTCAAATATGCAGCTATGAAGGGCTGTGCCAGTCACATTAAGGACCTTTACAGCACTCCGGCATTTTCCAAACAAGAGGAAATCACAATTTATTTAACACCTAAGCCTTTTTTCTAGATTCTATATTATATTGTTTGGGCTCACCACAGCAAATTCTTCAATATTAAAACTTTCTCTGTTTTCACATTTGAACAATTTTGGGGGGTTCATGGATTTTTCTTGTAGATCTTATATACCCCTATGTATTATATCTATATCATGAAATTTCAACCGTCAGCTACATGTTGGTAAGACACAAGCAAAGTACTACTGTAAATAATTTACTTTTTTAATTAAAAAATATTTTATGTGCCTTTGGCTAAGTATATATATACATATATATGTATATATATATATATATATATAGGGGGTTCATGGATTTTTCTTGTAGATCTTATATACCCCTATGTATTATATCTATATCATGAAATTTCAACCGTCAGCTACATGTTGGTAAGACACAAGCAAAGTACTACTGTAAATAATTTACTTTTTTAATTAAAAAATATTTTATGTGCGGCTAAGTAAGTATATATATACATATATATGTATATATATATATATATATAGAGAGAGAGAGAGAGAGAGAGAGAGAGCACATATATTTCAAATATGCAATATAATGTTATTAACTGTAGTCAGTATGATGTACATTACATCCCCAGGACTTATTTATCTTCTAACTGTAAGTTTGTACCTTTTAATTCCCTTCAGCCATTTCATCCCCTTCCACACCACACCTCTGGAAAACACCAATCTGTTCTCTGCATCTATGAGGTTGGTTTTGGGTTGGGGAGGTTGTTTGTTTGTTTTAGTCATTTTTTCTTTTTGTTTTTAGATTCCACATATAAGTGAGGTCATATGGTATTCATCTTTCTCTGGCTGACATTTCACTTAGCATAATGCCCTGGAGGTCCATCCATGTTGTCAAAATGACAAGATTTCATTCTTTTCTATGGCTGAACAGCAGTGTATAACACAACTTCTTTATCCATTCATCCATTGATGGACACCTAGGTTTTTTCTGTAGCTTGGCTATTATAAATAATGCTGCAATGAACATGTGGCTACACACATTTTTTCCAATTAGTGTTTTTATTTCCTTCAGATAAATCCCCAGAGGTGGAACTGCTGATTCATATGGTAGTTCTATTCTTAATTTTTTGAGGAACTCTATACTGTTTTCCATAGTGGCTGTACCACTTTACTTTCCACTAACAGTGCACAAGTGTTCCTTTTTTTCCACATCCTCACCAACACTTGTAATTTCTTGTCTTTTTGATAATAGTTAAATGTGAAGTGATAGCTCATTATGGTCTTGGTTTGCATTTCCCTGATGATTAGTGATGCTGAGCATCTTTTCATATACTTGTTGCCCATCTGTATGTCTTCTTTGGAAAAATGTCTATTCAGGTCCTCTGTTCATTTTTAAATCAGATTGTTTGGGTTTTTTTTACTACTGAATTATGTAAGTTCTTTATATATTTTGGAAATTAACCCCTTATCAGGAATATTGTTTGCAAATATTTTCTCACATTCTCATAGGTTGCCTTTTCATTTTGTTGATGGTTTCCTTTGCTATGCAGAAGCTCTTTATTTTGATGTAGTAACACTTGTTTATTTTTGCCTTTGTTGTTTTTGCTTTTGGTATCCAAATGCAAAAAAATGATCATTAAGACTGATGTTAAAGAGGTTTACTGCCTTTGTTTTCTTCTAGGAGTTTTATGGTTTCAGGTCTTATGGTCAAGTCTTTAAACTATTTTGAGTTAATTTTTGTGTATGGTATAGAATAGTGGTCGTGTCATTTTTTTTTGCATGTGGCTATCCAGTTTTCCCAAAGCCATTTATTGTCCTTTCCCCATTGTATATGTTTGGTTCCTTTGTCATAAATTAATTGACCATATACGTGTGGGTTTATTTCCAGCTCTCTGTTTATTCCATTGATCTATGTGTCTGTTTTTATGCCAGTACCATACTGTTTTAATTACTATAGCTTGGTAATATCATTTGAAATCAGAGAGCTTAATGCCTCCAGCTTTGTTCTTTTTTCTCAAGACTGCTTTGTCTATTCGGGGGTCTTTTGTAGTTCCATACAAATTTTAGGATTGTTTGTTTTATTTCTGTGAAAAATGCCACTGGTATTTTGATAGGGATTGCATTGAGTCTGTAGATTGTTTTGGGTAGTATGGACATTTTAACAATTTTAATTTTTCCAATCCATCAATTGGAATAAATCTTCAATTTATTTGTATCTTCTTCAGTTTCTTTCATGAACATCTTATAGTTTTTAGTTTATAAATCTTTCATCTCCTTGGTTCAATTTATTTATTTATTTATTTTAAAAATGTATTTATTTTATTTTTGGCTGCACTGGGTCTTTGTTGCTGTGCACGGGCTTTCTTTAGTTGCAGCGAGTGGGGGCTAATCTTCGTTGTAGTGCGCAGGCTTCTCATTGCGGTGGCTTCTCTTGTTGCGGAGCACAGGATCTAGGCACGCAGGCTCAGTAGTAGTGGCTCGCGGGCTCTAGAGCGCAGGCTCGGTAGTTGTGGTGCATGGGCTTAGTTGCTCTGCGACATGTGGGATCTTCCTGGATCAGGGCTCGAACCCATGTCCCCTGCATTGGCAGGCGGATTCTTAACCACTGTACCACCAGGGAAGCCCTCCTTCGTTAAATTTATTCCTTGGTATTTTATTCTGTTTGATGCAATTGTAAATGGCATTACTTTCTTATTTTCTCTTTCTGATAGCTCATTATTATTAGTGTATAGAAACACAATAGGTTTCTGTATATTGATTTTGTATCCTACTATTTTGCTGAAGTCTGTTATTAGTTCTAATAGGTTTTTTGTTTGTCTGTTTTGTTGTTGTTGTTGTTTTCAGTGTATGTCATCTTTCTTCACCCCTCTTTTCTTTTTCCCTTGATGCCATGGGAACAACTCAGAAAGCCATCACCTCACACCACTTATTTTGTTGAGTAGATATAAAGCCAGGGACTCACATCCTAGCTCCATTATTTATCACAGTGTGACCTGGGGCACAATACTCAAACTCTCAGACTCTAGCTCATTATTTGTAAAATTGCCTAACAAAGACCTTGGGCAAGTTGTTGAACCTCTCTGTGCCTCAGTTTCCTTATCTATAATAGTGCCTGCTTCACAGGTTCACTCTGAGAATTAAGTGTTTTAATACATATAAAATTCTTCAGAGAGTGTCTGACCAGCAGTAAGCTCCCAATTTTGTTGCGAGGATTTTTAAATTAGATAATACATGTGAAAGAGCCCAGGACAGTGCTGAATACATGGTAGGTGCACAACAAAGACTGCCTTTTCTCTATATCTCTCTCTTTCTCTCCCTCCCTACTTTCCAATGAACCCTAGAATAGGCTATAGACCCTGAGCAGGCAAAGTCCAAACCATTAATAACCAAAGTCACTTTAATTAAGCCCTAATTAAAAGTTATACATTCTGTGGCCAGGGTTTTCCACTTCTTATATGTTCAACTCAGAAGTCTTACTTGGGCCTCAAAATGCCTTCTAGCAAAATCATTGTGATATCCCAGAAGCCCCTCAAAATCCACATGTTCAAAGCAGACCCTTCTGCTACCACACCCTGGAACCCCAATGTCCATTAATGGCACTTCTATTTACCCAGACATCTAGAAAGAAGAAAAAAAAACAAACCTTGACTTTGCCCATCCTATATTCTGTTAGTCCTCAAATCCTGTCACTTCTTAGATATGACACACATGTCCACCCACAGTACCTGGGGAGAGCCCCTTCAGCTCTAACACAGATGACCACAGTGGCCTCCTGGCTCATCTCCCTGTCTTGTATCACTCATGCTGGGTGAACCCACATTATGAGGACTTTCAAGCAACCTTATGAAGAGTTATGCCTAGCAAGGGACAGAAGCTTCCTGCCAACAGCCATGTGAGGGACCCATCTTGGAAGCAGATCCTCCAGCCCCAGACAAAGCCTTTCAGATGACTGCAGCCCCAGCAGAGTCTCGACTGCAACCTCATGAGAGGTCCCAAGCCAGAACCACCTATCTAAGCTGCTTTCACATTCCTGACCCACAGAAACTGTATAAGATCATAAATGTTCACTGTTGTTTTACTCCACTAAGTTTTGGGTTAATATGTTACATAACCATAGATATCTAGTACATCTTTTTTCTTCTTCTCTGCCTGCCTAACTTTTAGGCATCCTTCAGGACTCTGGTCTGCTATGAGCTCTCGCAGGAAGATATTTCTGGCTGTCCTTGAATGAGTAGGCATCCACACTTGTCCTTGGAGCATACCTGCCAAAATGCAGTTTTCTCTTTACTTTTCTTTCTTCCCTACCAGACTTGCGGTGCTTCACAGCAGCATCTAGACCTTACATTTAATCCCCTTCATTTTCCAGCACAGTGTATCCATTTGCTTCAGTGAATAAATGGGTGGAGGAGACCAGTTAATGAAGGAGCCAGGAGTAGAACAAAAGTTTGTTATTCCAAGCCCAGTGGTCTCTCCCTTACTCTCAGCAGCTCTCTAGGATTTTCATTCTCTTCTTTTTCAGCAAGGAAGTACCTTTTGGAAAACTCTGCTTCTCTCTTCCTATCATTGTAGGGATTGCATTTGACCTCCCTCATTCAGACTCTACTTGACCCAATGAGAAGACCCTCCCTAGCACGGCCCCATATGGTGGCCTAGCCCTTTCCTGGAAAGTTCGCTGACTTCTTTCCCTCTTCCTGTCACCTCTTTTCTTCACCATCCACTGATGGGCCAGCGTGGGAGGACATTTCCACAGATACCCTCCATCCCTCTGCTAGACTCTGAAACGAACCTTTAGCTCATCTTCTGGCTGCTGTGGCTGAAAGACGCAGATGAGAAGATGAGATGGTTTGATGCAGGACAGAGCCCATCCTCACATGTGGAGCCCAAGTGTCCCACACAGGCATCCAGAGCAGAGCCCAATGTTGGCTGCTCTTTGGGTCCTGGAGACCCAGCAGATCTTGTGTCTGTCTGATCCTCCCCCGGCTGGAGGAGACAACTAGCCAGCATCAGTTAAGAAGACTTGTTAATCACAATGCTCATGGGGAGGTTGTTCAAAATGGGTGTTCATACATCTGGAGGATGGATCAGAAAGGAAACCACTTCTTTATTTTATTATTATTTTTTTACTTTATTTAATTTATTTTTTTATACAGCAGGTCCTTATTTGTCATCAATTTTATACACATCAGTGTATACATATCAATCCAATCTCCCAATGCACCCCCCACCCCCCCCACCCCCCCACCACTTCCCCCCCTTGGTGTCCATACGTTTGTTCTCTACATCTGTGTCTCAATTTCTGCCTGCAAACCGGTTCATCTGTACCATTTTTCTAGGTTCCACATATATGCGTTAATATACGATATTTGTTTTTCTCTTTCTGACTTACTTCACTCTGTATGACAATCTCTAGATCCATCCACATCTCTACAAATGACCCAGTTTTGTCCCTTTTTATGGCTGAGTAATATTCCATTGTATATATGTATCATATCTTCTTTATCCATTTGTCTGTTGATGGGCATTTAGGTTGCTTCCGATCCCAATCGCCCAATTCATCACACAACCACCCACACCCCACCACTGCTTTCCCCCCTTGGTGTCCATACGTTTGTTCTCTACATCTGTGTCTCAATTTCTGCCTGCAAACCGGTTCATCTGTACCATTTTTCTAGGTTCCACATGTACGTGTTAATATATGATATTTGTTTTTCTCTTTCTGACTTACTTCACTCTGTATGAGAGTCTCTAGATCCATCCAAGTATCTACAAATGACCCAATTTCGTTCCTTTTTATGGCTGAGTGATATTCCATTGTATATATGTACCTCATCTTCTTTACCCATTTGTCTGTTGATGGGCATTTAGATTGCTTCCAGGACCTGGCCATTGTAAATAGTGCTGCAGTGAAACTTGGGGGTGCATGTGTCTTTTTGAATTATGGTTTTCTCTGGGTATATGCCCAGTAGTGGGATTGCTGGATCATATGGTAATTCTATTTTCAGTTTTTTAAGGAACCTCCATACTGTTCTCCATAGTGGCTGTATCAATTTACATTCCCACCAACAGTGCAAGAGGGTTCCCTTTTCTCCACACCCTCTCCAGCATTTGTTGTTTGTAGATTTTCTGATGATGCCCATTCTAACTGGTGTGAGGTGATACCTCCTTGTAGTTTTGATTTGCATTTCTCTAATAATTAGTGATGTTGAGCAGCTTTTCATGTGCTTCTTGGCCATCTGTATGTCTTCTTGGAGAAATGTCTATTTAGGTCTTCTGCCCATTTTTGGACTGGGTTGTTTGTCTTTTTTTTTTTTTTTTTTTTTTGTGGTATGGGGGCCTCCCTCTGCCATGGCCTCTCCCATTGCGGAGCACAGGCTCCGGACACGCAGGCCCAGCGGCCATGGCTCACGTCTTTTCATCTTCTTTATGGTGTCCTTTGCTGCACAAAAGCTTTGAAGTGTCATTAGGTCCCATTTGTTTATTTTTGCTTTTATTTCCATTACCTTAGGAGGTGGATCAAAAAAGATCTTGCTGTGATTTTTGTGAAAGAGTGTTCTTCCTATGTTTTCCTCTAAGAGTTTTATAGTGTCTGGTCTTACATTTAGGTCTCTAATCCATTTTGAGCTTATTTTTGTGTATGGTGTTAGGGAGTGTTCTAATTTCATTCTTTTACATGTAGCTGTCCAGTCTTCCCAGCACCACTTGTTGAAGAGACTGTATTTTCTCCATTGTATATCCTTGCCTCCTTTGTCATAGATTAGTTGATCATAGGTGCATGGTTTTACCTCTGGGCTTTCTATCTTTTTCCATTGATCTATGTTTCTGTTTTTGTTCCAGTACCATATTGTCTTGATTACTGTAGCTTTGTAGTATAGGCTGAAGTCA
>NC_041214.2:28426464-28427295 GCF_002837175.3 Physeter macrocephalus
TCTCCCTAGGTAGGTTTATTCCTAGGTATTTTATTCTTTTTGTTGCAATGGTAAATGGGAGCGTTTCCATAATTTCTCTTTCCGATTTTTCATCATTAGTGTATAGGAATGCAAGAGATTTCTGTGCATTAATTTTGTATCCTGCAACTTTACCAAATTCATTGATTAGCTCTAGTAGTTTTCTGGTGGCATCTTTAGGATTCTCTATGTATAGTATCATGTCATCTGCAAACAGTGACAGTTTTACTTCTTCTTTTCCAATTTGTATTCCTTTCATTTGTTTTTCTTCTCTGATTGCTGTGTCTAGGACTTCCAAAACGATGTTGAATAATACTGGTGAGAGTGGACATCCTTGTCTTGTTCCTGATCTTAGAGGAAACACTTTCAGTTTTTCACCATTGAGAATGATGTTTGGGTTTGTCATATATGGCCTTTATTTTGTTGAAGTAGGTTCCCTTTATGCCGACTTTCTGGAGAGTTTTTATCATAAATGGGTTTTGAATTTTGTCAAAAGCTTTTTCTGCATCTATTGAGATGATCATATGGTTTTTATTCTTCAATTTGTTAATATGGTTTATCACATTCATTGATTTACGTATATTGAAGAATCCTGGGATAAATCCCACTTGATCATGGTGTATGAGCCTTTCAATGTGTTGTTGGATTCTGTTGGCTAGTATTTTGTTGAGGATTTTTGCATCTATATTCATCAGTGATATTGGTCTGTAATTTTCTTTTTTTGTAGTATCTTTGTCTGGTTTTGGTATTAGAGTGATGGTGGCCTCATAGAATGAGTTTGGGAGTGTTCCTTCCTCCGCAATTTTTTGGAAG
>NC_041214.2:28428080-28429380 GCF_002837175.3 Physeter macrocephalus
TGATCTCTTGGTTATTTAGTAACGTATTGTTTAGCCTCCATGTGTTTGTGTTTTTTACGTTTTTTTCCCTGTAATTCATTTCTTATCTCATAGCGTTGTGGTCAGAAAAGATGCTTGATATGATTTCAATTTTCTTAAAATTACTGTGGCTTGATTTGTGACCCAAGATGTAATCTATCCTGGAGAATGTTCCGTGAGCACTTGAGAAGAAAGTGTAATCTACTGTTTTTGGATGGAATGTCGTATAAATATCAATTAAATCTATCTGGTCTATTGTGTCATTTAAAGCTTCTGTTTCTTTATTTATTTTCATTTTGGATAATCTGTCCATTGGTGTAAGTGAGGTATTAAAGTTCCCCACTATTATTGTGTTACTGTCGATCTCCTCTTTTATACCTGTTAGCAGTTGCCTTATGTATTGAGGTGCTCCTATGTTGGGTGTATATTTATTTATAATTGTTATATCTTCTTCTTGGATTTATCCCTTGATCATTATGGAGTGTCCTTCCTTGTCTCTTGTAATATTCTTTATTTTAAAGTCTATTTTATCTTATATGAGTATTGCTACTCCAGCTTTCTTCTGATTTCCATTTGCCTGGAATATATTTTTCCATCCCCTCACTTTCAGTCTGTATGTGTCCCTAGGTCTGAAGTGGGTCTCTTGTAGAGTGCATATAGAGGGGTCTTGTTTTTATATCCATACAGCAGGCCTGTGTCTTTTGGTTGGAGTATTTAATCCATTCACGTTTAAGGTAATTATCGATATGTATTTTCCTATGACCATTTTCTTAATTGTTTTGAGTTTCTTTTTGTAGGTCCTTTTCTTCTCTTGTGTTTCCCACTTAGAGAAGTTCCTTTAGCATTCGTTGTAGAGCTGGTTTGGTGGTGCTGAATTCTCTTAGCTTTTGCTTGTCTGTAAAGCTTTTGATTTCTCCAACAAATCTGAATGAGATCCTTGCTTGACTCGGGTGGCTATTTCTTTCCCATGTTAGGGAAGTTTTTGACTATAATCTCTTTAAATATTTTCTCTGGTCCTTTCTCTCTCTCTTCTCCTTCTGGACCCCTATAACATGAATGTTGTTGTGTTTCATGTTGTCCCAGAGGTCTCTTAGGCTGTCTTCGTTTCTTTTTATTCTTTTTTCTTTATTCTGTTCCACAGCAGTGAATCCACCATTTTGTCTTCCAGGTCACTTATCTGTTCTTCTGCCTCAGTTATTCTGTTATTGATTCCTTTTAGTGTAGTTTTCATTTCGGTTATTGTATTGTTCATCTCTGTTTGTTTGTTCTTTAATTCTTCTAG
>NC_041214.2:28430285-28440285 GCF_002837175.3 Physeter macrocephalus
CCCTCTGGTGGATGAGGCTATCTAAGAGGCTTGTGCAAGTTTCCTGATGCGAGGGACTGGTAGTGGGTAGAGCTGGCTGTTGCTCTGGTGGTCAGAGCTCAGTAAAACTTTAATCCTCTTGTCTGTTGATGGATGGGGCTGGGTTCCCTACCTGTTGATTGTTTGGCCTGAGGCAACCCAACACTGGAGTCTAGCTGGGCTCTTTGGTGGGGCTAATGACAGACTCTGGGAGGGCTCATGCCAAGGAGTACTTCCCAGAACTTCTGCTGCCAATGTCCTTGTCCTCACGGTGAGGCACAGCCACCCCCCACCTCTGCAGGAGACCCTCCAACACTTGTGTCCCTCCTACCATCTCATTGTGGCTTCTCCTTTGTATTTGTATGTGGGGTGTCTTTTTTGGTGAGTTCCAGTGTCTTCCTGTCGATGATTGTCCAGCAGCTAGTTGTGATTCTGGTGTTCTTGCAAGAGGGAGTGAGACCATGTCCTTCTACTCCGCCATCTTGGTTCCTAATCCGAAAGGAAACCACTTCGGTTTGCTCCCTCTGATGGTTTCCTCTCTGCACCCCCATGGTTTGGGTCTCTGCAGCAGCCTCCTTCCTGGTCTTGGCCATTGCTCTCACACCCCACTACCATGTCCTTCTACTCCGCCATCTTGGTTCCTAATCCGAAAGGAAACCACTTCTGTTTGCTCCCTCCAATGGTTTCCTCTCTGCACCCCCATGGTTTGGGTCTCTGCAGCAGCCTCCTTCCTGGTCTTGGCCATTGCTCTCACACCCCACTCTTCCCACAGCATCCAGAGTGGTGTTGTTTCTAACCTTCCAATGGCCTAGGATTGAAGTCCAAATCCCTGATCACGGGGACAGAGCCACTGTAGTCTGGTTGGACTGATCTCTCCCCCCACCTCTCCTGCTCCCCATTTCTGTTCACCCCTTAACTCACCTCTGCCCAATACCCTGATAGCCCCCAAACTTGTACCTCCAGCCTCCCCTCCTTCCTCGAGTTTCAGAGCCTATGTTTCTCTGTGTTCTGCCTATGTCTATTACAGTTATAACAAATTACTGCAAACTTAGTGGATTAAACAATTCAATTTTGTTCTCTTACAGTTCTGTAGGTCAGAATTCCAAAATTCAAGGTGTTGTTAGGGCTACATTCCTCCCGGAGGCTCTAGGGGAGAATCAGTTTCCTTGCTTTTTCTGGTTTCTAGTGGCCACCTATATCCCTTGGCTTGTGGCCCCTTCTTCTATCTTCAAAGCCAGAAGCATAGCATCTTCCAATCTCTTTCTCTCTGCTCCTGTCATCACATCACTTTTTCTGACTCTGACCTTACTGCCTCCCTCTTATCACCCTTGTGATTACATTGATCCCACCCAGATAATCCAGGATAATCTCCTCATATCAAGTTCCTTAACTTAACCACATCTGCAAAGTTCCCTTTGCAGATATAAACTAAAATATTTCCAGGTTGCAGTCATTAAGGCATGGACATGTTGAGGGACCATTTTTCTGATTCCCACACAGCCCCAGTTCAAATTCTTCTTTTCTCGGGAGACATCCATCCCAATTATTTTTGGTGCAGAAAAATGACTCATTGTAATCCAAGGTCACATTTCTTCTAGAGCCTTGTATTGCTGGCATCTCATGGGCATGCTCCAACCCTATCCCCTTAAAGACAGCTGCTTCTTCTACTCAGACACCTTGAGCCCATGCAGTCAGAGGCAGCTGAGCACTCCTTTTCCATTGGCACATTTACTGATTGCTCTGAGCTAGACCCTGTGACAACCCTGGGATACAAAGATAAAAAAGAGAGAGAGTCCCTGCCCTTGAGTGGTTTATAGTCTCCTTTTTTTCCCTGTGTCTTATTCATATCGTTTTCCTTAGTCCAGCTCCTGCCTGGTGTATGGCAAGTGCTCAATAGAGTCTGTTGAGCTGAAGTGACCTGAGATGTCACTCAGCATCATCATCCTCCTGTAAGTTATCTCTGCTGCTCTCTTCCTGTTCTCGTCATCCTCTGTACCATTCATGATTCATGGCAAGAAGTGCCTCCCACTATACTGGAACCCCAGCTGAGGACAGGGGACCAGGGCAGTGTGTGTGTGGTGTGTGTGTGTGTGTGTGTGTGTGTGTGTATTTGCTCTACTTGGTGCCAGGTGTCTGATGGCTGGACGTCACTCTCCCATGTGATGATCCACGGTGACACTCCCAGGCTATTGTGCTATGTAATTCAGATACATAAATACTTGTTGCATAGAGCAAGTGCCTGCCTGATCATGCAGACACAGAAGGGAGTCTGAATGCACTAAAGGAACATGTTTCTGCAGCTAAAGTCACATTAAATATTTATGCCTGAGAAACTAGCATTTTCTCCCACAGAGAAAGAAGTCAGGACCGAACTCTAGAACGGCTCTATCATGAACAACAACAAAAGTGGTACAAACAGTATCTACAGCCATGCTTTGGCAATGAAGGACTTGAGAAAACCATTCATTTGTTCAACAAATGAATGATGGTCTGCTGTATGCCAGGCACTGTTGTAGACACCAGGGGATTGGTAGTGAACAAGACAGTCAAAATCTCTGCCTTTCCAGAGCTTGCTTTCTGGTAATAAGTGACATTTATTGAATGGTAACTATGTGCCAGGCATTGTTCTAAGTGTTTTACCTATGTTAACTTCTCCTGGTCATCTAGGGACTATTATTTCTTGTTCTGCTTTATGAAGGGGAAACTGAGCTCAGAACAGTCAATTAAGCTGCCTGAGATCACAAAGCATCAAGGTGGATGACTTGGGATTTGGTCCCAGGCATCCCTGTGCTGTGAATCATACACTGAACTGATTCTTGGCTCCTTTTTCTCATGTTAGAGGTGGAGAATTTAGGAAAAAGTCTTAGCCTCCCAAGAGTTAGAGCAGAGAGAGACAGACTCTGGGATTTGGGAATTGGGAGAAGAGAAGTTGAAAATAAAAAGGAAGAGGAAAATGTATTAGGTCCCTACTGGCCTCCAGAAAGCCTGACATCCCATCATTAAAGGTTACATTTCTCTGGACTAAACATCACCGTGGTCTTTGTTAAGTGGCCTTAGTATGAATGGAGCTAATGTCCTCTGAGCTTCTTCCAGAGGCCAAGAAGGCAGCAGACACTTTGTATAATATATCTTATAATCGTTATATCAACCCTTTAAGGTCAATATAACACAATTCACCAAAGGATAAAAACAGATTAGTCTATTGGATGAGGCATGTTTCAAACCCAGGCATGTGGAAAGCCTTGTCTAGTCTCTTTCCAAGACCCACCCCTCCCTTTTTTGGTCTGCACCATCAATATTACTTAAAACATTCAATTCTTTTAACCCAGAAAATCTACTTCTAAAAGTCTGTTCTTAGAAAACAGTCAGATGGTAATAAGAATGTTTATTGCAGTCTTATTTACACTAGCAAATTTTAAAAGTGAGGTGAGGGAATAACACAAAACATCCAATAATAAAAAACTAATTAAATAAATGGTGGGACTCATTTAATAAAATCCATGTAATACTTTCATTGAAGATATATTTATTGGGCTTCCCTGGTGGCGCAGTGGTTGAGATTCCGCCTGCCGATGCAGGGGACACGGGTTCGTGCCCCGGTCCGGGAAGATCCCACATGCCGCAAAGTGGCTGGGCCCGTGAGCCATGGCCGCTTAGCCTGTGCGTCCGGAGCCTGTGCTCCGCAACGGGAGAGGCCACAACAGTGAGAGGCCTGCGTACCGCAAAAAAAAAAAAAAAAAAAAAAAAAAAGATATATTTATCTACCCTCAGAAGATAGGCTCCCAGACCTACCTTTCAAATGGGCATTCTTTTAAGACTGACTATATTTTTATGCTGCGTACAAAGCTTATTTTTTGAATAAATCATTTGCTTTAGCAGGCTCTTCTCTCCATTAAATTCCTTTGCAATTTTTATTAAAATTGAGAAAAAATGCTCCTCTAAAACATAAATGCACATCAAATGTAAACTTTAATATTTGCCAGTTCATAGACTCACCAAATTTTAGAAACAGAAAGGATATTAGAAATTGTCTAGCATAGATAAGGAAACTGAAGCTCAGAGATGCTGAATTACTTCCTGAGATTACACAGCAATTAGGTGGCAAGAATGTGATACAAAACCATGTTTGGTTTCTAGCTGCAGCTTGTGTTATCTCCATGATTTCCATGGTAAAAATATTTGGCTATCAGAGGCCTGAAAAACTGAAGACATTTCTAGGAAAATGATAAGAAAAAGGGTTTGTGGGTTTCAAAATTTGAAAACTTTAAAAGACAAATGACAAACTTGCAATATAATACCATTGAGTGTATCCTTCATATATTAAGGACTTCATCAAATCAATACAAAGATAAATATGTAAATTCTAAATATCAAGCAAAACAAGACATATAAGAAGGCATTTTATAAAAGAAGAAATATAAGCGACCCATTAAAATTAGAATGGATGAAACAGGTGAAGGGGACGAAGAGGTACAAGCTACCAGTTATAAAATAAATAAGTCACAAAGATATCATAAGAAATACAGTCAATAATATTGTAATGATTTTGTATGGTGCCTAATCTATAAAAATATCAAATTTGTATGTTGTACATCTGAAAATAATATAATGTTGTAAGTCAACTTCAGTGAAAAAAGACAAGAGATGATCTAATGAAAAAAAAGTTAAACTTCTCTGTTAATCAAATACATGCAAATCAAAACAGTTAGATACCGTTTTCCAAACTATCATATAAGTCAAGATTAAGTCAAAGATAGCCCAAACAGGGAAATGGACACCGTCATACTCTCCTTTTTCAGCAGAGCAATTTGGCAGTGCTCATCAAAAGTCTTAAACTTTTACACGTCCTTTGAGCCAGAAGTTCACTCCTCAGAATTTATCTTTAGGATGTATTATGGTGGTGCATAAATATGTCAATATATAGATGTTTATCCACCTACTGTTTTTAATATAGAGGGTGTTTGAAACAATGTCTAATAACAAGAAACTGATCAAGTGTCATTAGTGTTAATTCATGTAATTAACAAAAATGTAGTCTTCAATAAATGAGAAATAAATACTTGATATATTTTAAAAAAGATATATTTCAACATGGAGAATTGTTCCAGAGATATTAGGCAAATATAATCAAGTTTTGAAATAAATATGGAGGCTTGTATGCACATATCTATTTGAGGTAGAACCACTGAAACTGCCATTTTGTAAATCAAAAATGATTGATTGAATATTGGCAATTTCATGTAGTTCAACCTAACAGGAAAAAATATCTGATCGATATACACCAAAATGCTCACTGTGGGTGTCTTATCGGTGCTTTCAAAAGGATTTTCACTGTTTGTGCTCTTTTATAGTAAAATTTCTTCCACAATGTGCATGCATTGCTCTTGATCAGAAAAACCTATTAAAATAAATGCAAATAATTGGAAACATTAAGAGACTGTTTGACATTTATTCTTAAGGAATACACTTGGTCTCTCAGATGTTATGATCTGAGAATAGATTTTTTTTTTTTTTTTTTTTTTTTTGTGGTATGCGGGCCTCCCTCTGTTGTGGCCTCTCCCGTTGCGGAGCACAGGCTCCGGACGCGCAGGCCCAGCGGCCATGGCTCACGGGCCCAGCCGCTCCGCGGCATGTGGGATCCTCCCGGACCGGGGCGCGAACCCGGTTCCCCTGCATCGGCAGGCGGACGCGCAACCACTGCGCCACCAGGGAAGTCCGAGAATAGATTTTTTTTTAATGATCCAGTTCCAGTGTTTAAATTGAGAGTTTATGACAAAAAAAATTGAACAATTTGGTAAATTGTTTTGTGAAATGACTTTTCTTTTCCTTTTGGAAACATTTGAGCTCTGGGTTATTAATCAAATTGTGTGCAACTTTTAAGGTAGTGAAATCACTGGACCATCTTAAAACTGCATGAGCTGGATCTGGCACCAGATTAAAAGCTAAACCCTTGCCTGTGAAGAATATGTAACTGGCTGAATAAACTGCAAACCGGTTAATCTGGTGTGCCATAAGGATCTAAGAGTTCAAGGTTGGGTTGATGAGCCAATCCACGTCTCCAGCAGAAACGATCACAATACTTGGGAGTCAGAGTTTTGTATATATTTCCCTTGGGAAGGTCAGACATTTATTAGCTTAAGTGAGACTTCAAACTTTGAACCACAGGAAAATGCAGGCAGAGCTGGAATCTTTGCTAGGAAAGACAAGATAGTACACATTATACAATATACAGTAAACAGTAGCAATAATGATTCTAATGCAAGGGAGGCAAATGATTCCCCTTGGCAATGGAACATCAAGGAGACCCCAATAAACAGTTTTGCTACTTTAATATTGCAAACATATGGTCTTTAGCCAGGACACTGAAACCACTGTTCTTTTTTGATTCTTCATCTCCAACCTCCATTCCATGCTGGAGATTCCATGCTCCAGAGAACTGAGAAGGGTCCTCCAGAGCTCTGCTCTCCTCCTTGATTAGAATGGTTAGCTTTGGCTGTTAGTTTTTTTTACAGGTTTGGTGTTTTAAAAAAATATTTAGGTTCTTTCTTTTTTTGTTAATGGTGAGCTCCGCAAGGAAAGAAAACATTGTTGACACCGTTCTATGCATGCTACATAGTCACCCATGCTCGTAGATAAAATAAGATAAAATTCTGAAAACACTAAATTAATGTGCTTTTCACCCTTTCCTGCATAAAGCATGTTTCTCAGCCTCCAGCCAGCCATTACTGTGGGAGAAAGGGGGGGAGCAGAAATGGCATATGGGAAACTCCCTTTAAATAGGAACCGAAAGTAGAAATCCCATCCTTAGTGAAGAAGAGAAAGGGAAAGAGAAACAGGTAGAAGAAGCAGATGTGAGAGGCCTGTTCTGAATTTCCCCTCCAGGTGGTGGAGGATTGTACATAGGCTAAGGGGAAAGTAACGTAGAGGGGCTTTTGTCCTGCTTCCTGTTCGGGGCTCAGGAAGTCCTCCAGCAAACCGGGGAGCCCACAATAGAGTCCAAATAGCAGCTCAGAATGGCCACAGGTGGGGAGCCTGAATTAGCACTCCCAGCCGTGCTCAGGGGCTGTGTGCAGAGAAGAGACCCAGCATGGCCAACGGAGGGAGTCAGACTCTATTTTCTGGGCCATAGAGGAATTGTTCCTGTGCCTGTCATCTTCTCCCTACTGGCCTTTGTTCTCAAGCCATGTCCATCTTACCTGTGGTTCTACTCACTTCTCCTCAGACTGAATTTACTCCCAGAGTACCACAGGGACACCCACTATCACCTCAGCTTTCCTGGCTATATCTACTCATTCCTGGGGATGTCTTCCCAGACAGCCACTGCTGGCAGGAGCCAGAGGACCAATAGCTCATGCTGGCTCCCCTCTGTCACCATCTCAGGAGGCCCATGGACAGAGATCCAGCCCCACCTCCTGGGCAGTCTTTAATCCATCTCAGGTGGTCACAGGTAGTTGGCTCCTACAGCAATTACCCTGCTGGGAAGAGAAGCAAAACCATCCCATTCCCACACATGCATGTCCTCTTGGTTGAGCCAGAATCAAAATCAAACATCTAACTTACCGTCTCTCCAGCACTGCTGCAGGAACTGATTTTACTCTCCAAATATTTATGACTTGTGGGATGTAATACAGCTGCCCTACTTGAGCATGGCTCTGAGAGATTCAAGCCATGTCTGGTCTCAAAGCGTGTGACCAGGAAAGAAGGCTGCTCTGTCAAGAACAGGGACCGGAGCAGAATTTACACCATCTTCCTTCCAGCCCCTGACACCTTTTAGGATTCATGGCCACCCTGTGTGCATTTCATCCATCCATTCTGCAAGCATCACATGAGCACTCCCCTCTGCCAGGCCCATGCTCACTCACGGAGAGCAGGATAGGATGCAGACCCTTCCAGTAGCTAACCATCTGTAGTGGGCTGAATGGTGGGCCCCCAAAAAGACACATGTGTGTTGTGATCCCTGAGACCTGTTATTATTAACTTATATGGCAAAGATGTGATTACGTTAAGGATCTCTAGAGGGGGGATTATCCTGGATTATCTAGATGGACCCTGAATGCAGTCATATGCATTCTTTTTTTATTATTTTTTTTATTTTTTAACATCTTTATTAGAGTATAATTGCTTTACAATGGTGTGTTAGTTTCTGCTGTGTAACAAAGTGAACCAGCTATACATATACATATATCCCGATATCTCCTCCCTTTTGTGTCTCCACCCTCCCTATCCCACCCCTCTAAGTGGACACAAAGCACGAGCTGATCTCCCTGTGCTATGCAGCTGCTTCCCACTAGCTATCTATTTTACATTTGGTAGTGTGTATATGTCCCTGCCACTCTCTCGCTTCATCCCAGCTTACCCTTCCCTCTCCCCGTGTCCTCAAGTCCATTCTCTACGTCTGTATCTTTATTCCTGTCCTGCCCCTAGGTTCTTCAGAACCATTTTTTTTAAGATTCCATATTTATGTGTTAAAATAGTATGCATTCTTATAAGAGAGACACACAAAGGAAAAGACACAGAGGAGGAGGCAATGTGACCTTGGAGGCAGAGATTGGAATCATGTGGAATCATGTGCCAAGGAACAACTGGAGCCACCAGAAGTTAGGAAGGGCCAGGAAGGATTCTCCCCTAGAGCCCTCAGAGGAAGCATGACCTTGTGGCTTGATTTCAGAACCTTAAGGGGATCCTTTTTTGTAGCTTTAAACTACCTGCTTTGTGGTAATTTACTTCAGCAGTCCCAGAAACTAACACAGCACCTAATAAGGAAATGTGCCAGTTAGCTTTTCTAGGGGCAAGTGAGAAACACGGGTCCCTTCACAGGCCTTTCTCCCCAAGGAAGGACCCAGGGGTCACTCCTGGGGGCAGATGCAGGAGAGTTTAAGACAAGTCTTGGTGGGTCAGATTAATCTTCTCTAATATGAAAGATTCTGGAGGGAAAGAGTCCTCACCCAGGCCTTGCTTTCTAAGCAGGGGCTCATAGTTTTCT
This sequence comes from Physeter macrocephalus, assembly GCF_002837175.3. NCBI lineage: Eukaryota > Metazoa > Chordata > Mammalia > Artiodactyla > Physeteridae > Physeter > Physeter macrocephalus. The sequence continues at coordinate 28,439,287 of NC_041214.2, forward strand.
CCGAAATGTAGCTATTGAGAGAAAAATCTCAGTCTTGGACACCATTTATACCGTCTTCCCAAAGAGTCACCAGCCTGTGTGAGTTCTCATCATAGAACCTCTGGTGGAGGAAGTGAGTACCCACCCATGTGGATGGACAGTCTTCAGCATGACAACAGGTGAGTCTTGAACAAGGCTGCCTGTCTCTGGGAGGGCAGCATCTCAGATCAGCAGGGCCCCAGTCAGCCCCAACCAGGAAAAAAGAACAGAGCTCTGTAGGCCCAGGCTTCATGACCTCTGAATGGGAGCTGTCCTTGTGCTGGGTCCATTTGAAGATTGTGCTTGTCTAATTAGTTTAGACTTTGCTGATGGATAGATCCTAAGACATTTCAGCCAACCAATGAGAGAATTCCACTGGTGGAATAGAAGATTTCAATATTGTTCATAATGTTCAGGAAGTGAGATGTTACACCTCAAGGGCCAGGGCTACCATGTTGTATGTGGATTTTAGCCACTCTTTTCTTCTCCCAACATTTTTTTCCATGTGAATGGAACTCCCTGAAGTTGGGTAAAGTGAAGGTCCTGTCTTGGACAACCAAGGCAACTCACTAAACTGATGGAAAACCACAGAATGATCACTCTGGGTGAGACACAGCACAGGGAAGGGCCACAGGGAGTAAGAGGGGTAAAAAGCCCTGAGGATGGCTCCCAGTCAGCCAAGAAGGTAGGGAAAGATTTCTGGGAACAGGGGGACCTCTGCTGGGGCATGAAAACTGGACTGTTTGAGAGGAGGTTCTGCAGGATGTCTGGGTTCACCATCTCGTTTCTCACTAGCTTCTGCCCTGAGTTGCTTGTGACTGCCCATGGTTTTTGGTTTTTTTTTTTTGTTTGCAGTACGCGGGCCTCTCACTGCTATGGCCTCTCCCGTTGCGGAGCACAGGGTCCGGACGTGCAGGCTCAGCGGCCATGGCTCACGGGCCCAGCCGCTCCGCGGCATGTGGGATCTTCCCGGACCGGGGC
>NC_041214.2:28444762-28464556 GCF_002837175.3 Physeter macrocephalus
TATACATATATCCCCATATCCCCTCCCTTTTGTGTCTCCCTCCCACCCTCCCTATCCCACCCCTCTAAGTGGACACAAAGCACGAGCTGATCTCCCTGTGCTATGCAGCTGCTTCCCACTAGCTATCTATTTTACATTTGGTAGTGTGTATATGTCCCTGCCACTCTCTCGCTTCATCCCAGCTTACCCTTCCCTCTCCCCGTGTCCTCAAGTCCATTCTCTACGTCTGTATCTTTATTCCTGTCCTGCCCCTAGGTTCTTCAGAACCATTTTTTTTAAGATTCCATATATATGTGTTAAAATAGTATGCATTCTTATAAGAGAGACACACAAAGGAAAAGACACAGAGGAGGAGGCAATGTGACCTTGGAGGCAGAGATTGGAATCATGTGGAATCATGTGCCAAGGAACAACTGGAGCCACCAGAAGTTAGGAAGGGCCAGGAAGGATTCTCCCCTAGAGCCCTCAGAGGAAGCATGACCTTGTGGCTTGATTTCAGAACCTTAAGGGGATCCTTTTTTGTAGCTTTAAACTACCTGCTTTGTGGTAATTTACTTCAGCAGTCCCAGAAACTAACACAGCACCTAATAAGGAAATGTGCCAGTTAGCTTTTCTAGGGGCAAGTGAGAAACACGGGTCCCTTCACAGGCCTTTCTCCCCAAGGAAGGACCCAGGGGTCACTCCTGGGGGCAGATGCAGGAGAGTTTAAGACAAGTCTTGGTGGGTCAGATTAATCTTCTCTAATATGAAAGATTCTGGAGGGAAAGAGTCCTCACCCAGGCCTTGCTTTCTAAGCAGGGGCTCATAGTTTTCTCCGAAATGTAGCTATTGAGAGAAAAATCTCAGTCTTGGACACCATTTATACCGTCTTCCCAAAGAGTCACCAGCCTGTGTGAGTTCTCATCATAGAACCTCTGGTGGAGGAAGTGAGTACCCACCCATGTGGATGGACAGTCTTCAGCATGACAACAGGTGAGTCTTGAACAAGGCTGCCTGTCTCTGGGAGGGCAGCATCTCAGATCAGCAGGGCCCCAGTCAGCCCCAACCAGGAAAAAAGAACAGAGCTCTGTAGGCCCAGGCTTCATGACCTCTGAATGGGAGCTGTCCTTGTGCTGGGTCCATTTGAAGATTGTGCTTGTCTAATTAGTTTAGACTTTGCTGATGGATAGATCCTAAGACATTTCAGCCAACCAATGAGAGAATTCCACTGGTGGAATAGAAGATTTCAATATTGTTCATAATGTTCAGGAAGTGAGATGTTACACCTCAAGGGCCAGGGCTACCATGTTGTATGTGGATTTTAGCCACTCTTTTCTTCTCCCAACATTTTTTTCCATGTGAATGGAACTCCCTGAAGTTGGGTAAAGTGAAGGTCCTGTCTTGGACAACCAAGGCAACTCACTAAACTGATGGAAAACCACAGAATGGTCACTCTGGGTGAGACACAGCACAGGGAAGGGCCACAGGGAGTAAGAGGGGTAAAAAGCCCTGAGGATGGCTCCCAGTCAGCCAAGAAGGTAGGGAAAGATTTCTGGGAACAGGGGGACCTCTGCTGGGGCATGAAAACTGGACTGTTTGAGAGGAGGTTCTGCAGGATGTCTGGGTTCACCATCTCGTTTCTCACTAGCTTCTGCCCTGAGTTGCTTGTGACTGCCCATGGTTTTTGGTTTTTTTTTTTTGTTTGCAGTACGCGGGCCTCTCACTGCTATGGCCTCTCCCGTTGCGGAGCACAGGGTCCGGACGTGCAGGCTCAGCGGCCATGGCTCAAGGACCCAGCTGCTCCGTGGCATGTGGGATCCTCCAGGACCGGGGCACGAACCCGCGTCCCCTGCATCGGCAGGTGGACTCTCAACCACTGCGCCACCAGGGAAGCCCCCATGGTTTTTAAATAATGAAATTCCTCCTGCTGCTCACCCAGGAGCATGCTTCATGACATTACCTGTATGGGAAGCAGCTCAGTCACAAATCAATCTGTATACCTGGAAAGACCTACGCTGGGGATTTCTTATTTGAGAGTGTATGTTGGGAACTTATGTTTGCTTTCTGGGACCACAGTGTATTAATAGACAGGCCTTGTGTCCTCCAGCTGGCAGTCCCTGGGTCTCTCCTTGTACATTATTTCAGCTGTTGTAGAGCAGTCTGCATACTGCCCTGAGGTGCCCCCCCAGGACCCCCAAGGCTTTCACAGAGGCCACATGGCCTATAATTTAAGGCAGTCCATCCCAGATGTACTCCCTAAGCTTGGTCTAAATCAAACTTACCACTTTTATGTTTTGCAATAACAGGTAAGCACAGGGAAATTTGGTTTCATTTATACAAATTCTGTCTAAGCATCAGGAACCCCCCAGGGAATAGGATAATTTCCACCACCAGGAGGGTGTTTACCCAAGGCCACCAGACACAGCATGGTCAGCTCCAAGAGCTAGATCTGTTCTCCCAAGAACCCACCTTCAAAGCCAGGGAAGGAAATGGTAGAAAGAGGAGAATGAACTTCCAGGTCACAGCCAAGGGTATGGGGAGGTAGAAAATAGCAGGTGTGAGAAATAGGTCGAGGTAAACTGCTCAGAACTAAAGCTATGAATGCTGAGAACGTGACTCAAGATGCCAGATGGTTCAACAAAAATACCTGAAATGCCTAATAAAAAATATGTCAGTTTCAAATATATGTATACCTGATTTAGGATGTTTATTGACAATTAACATTACCCACTTTTACTTTGCACAGCATCAGACGGCTTTTAACCATTCTCTGTTTCCCATTTTACTTAGAAAATATTAATCTAAAGAAAATAAAACAAACTGTATTAGGAAGACCCATATAACCTTCATCTACAATCAAGTTATATTTTTGCCACATAATTGCATCACATTTACCCACTCTCTCCAATAGTTTGGCTAAATTATTTAGCTAAACTATTTAGAACAAGGCACGGAGGGAGGGTTTGAGATGGTGGCATAAGAAGATCCTGAACTCACCTCCTCCCATGGACAAAACAAACCCACTGCTACTTATGGAATAAATCCCTTTGAAAGGTACCTGAAAACTGGATGAATAGTCTCCACAACAAAGGGTAAAAGGACAGCATTAATATAGGTAGAAGAAACAGAGATACAGACTCACCAAGGGAAAGACCACACCCCAGTCGCAGCAATCCACAGTCAGGAAGGAGCACAAAGTTATGGCCTTTTCCCCTGAGGAGTGAGAGATGTGAGCACCACATCAGGCACCCCAATTCTTATATCCTGCACAGGAGAGATGAGCCCTCAAAACAGCTGGCTTTGAAAACCAATGAGGAATATGTCCAGAAAAATTATAGAACTACAGGGAAGGAATGAAAAACCTACCCTTAAAGGACTTGTGCACAGACTCACTCAACCTGAAAAACAGTGCAAAAACTCCAGATTGAAAGGCTCATAGACTTTAGAAGGGGACCCACTTGCTAACCCTGAAGTGTCTGCCAGAGAGCAGGAACCAGTTAGGATACTTTCCGGGGACTGAGACACTGGTGGGAGCCATTTTTGCAATCTCAGGCTACCATACTAATGCAAGCGCTGGCAGGTGCCATTCCAGAATTCCCTCTAATCTGTTAGTACCAGTGGGCACACCCTGCTGAGAGCCCCGATCACCCCTGTGCCTCCACTTGGACTCACAGCTTGACAGGTGATAACTCCACCCACTAGCAGCTGGCAGCAGCCATGACTGGGCCAGCAGCTGTCCAGGGGCCAGCCCTGCCCACCAGCACACCACAGCAGTACACTGCAGCAGCAGTCGTGGCCCCCACCACAACAAGAGTGTACATACAGCCCACATAGGGGACACCCATTGAATTCCTGTCTCTGGTGCCTGGTGGATTGTGTTTCTGAGCCCCACAGGACATCTATGTAGGCCATTTCCTCAAGACTGGGAGAGGTTGCTGACTTAACTAATACATAGAAACAAGCACAGAGAATTAGGCTTAAAATAAGGAGACACAGGAATATATTCCAATCAAAAAAACAAGACACAAACCTCAGAAAAAGACCTAAATAAAACAGAGATGAACAATCTACCTAAATTACAATAATTAGTTAAGAGATACATAAAATAAAGAGATGTAAAATGTGTCATCAAAGTATAAAACATGGAGAGGAGTAAAAAGATAAAACTTTGGAACATGTTCAAACTTAAGTTGCTATCAACTTAAAACAGACTGCTATTTACACAGGATGTAATATGTGAACCTCAGGGTAACCACAAGGATAAAAACTTAGAGTAAGTACTCAAAAGAAAATGAGAAGGAAATCTAAACATAGCACTAAAGAAAACCACCAAAACACAAAAGAAAAGAGAAAAGAAGAAAGGAACAGAGAGGAGCCAGAAAATAATGAACAAAATGGCAATAATTATACACCTATCCATAACTGCTTTAAATGTAAATGGGCTAAATTCACCAATCAAAAGACATAGAGTGGCTGAATGAATTAAAAAACAAGACCTAGCTATGTGCTGCCTACAAGAGAAATAAGAAATAATTTCACTTGAGAAATAAAGACACACATAGACTGAAAGTTAGAAAAAGATATTCCATGTATATGAAAATGGAAAAAAAAAAACAAAACTGGAGTGCCTATACTCGTATCAGACAAAATAAACTTTAAAACAAAGACTGTAATAAAAGACAAAGAAGGGCAGTACATAATGATAAAAGGGTCAGTCCAGGAAGAAGATATAACACTTATAAAAGTATATACACCCAACATAAGAGCACCAAGATATATAAAGTAAATATTATTGAACTTAAAGGGAGAAATTGAAAGCAATACAATAATATTAGGGGACTTTAATACACCACTTACATCAAATGAACTTAATTGATATATACAGAACATTCCATCCAAAAGCAGCAGAATACACATTCTTCTCAAGTGCATATGGAACATTGCCAAGGATAGATTACATGTTAGGTCACAAAGCACATCTCAATAAATTCAAGATTAAAATCGTGTTAAGCATCTTCTCTGAACACAATGGTATAAAACTAGAAATCAACCCCAAGGGATAAAAAAACACAAAAAGATGGAGATTAAACAACATGCTACTGAATAACCAATGGGTAATCAAAGAAATCAATGGTGAAATTAAAAAAAAATACCTAGAAACAAATGAGAACAGAAATATGTCATACCAAAATCTATGGGATTCAGCAAAAGCAGTTCTGAGAGGGAATTTCATAGCAATACATTCCTACTTCAAGAAACAAGAAAAATTTCAAGTAAACAATCTAACTTTACACCTAAAGGAACAACTCCAAAATTATCAGAAGGAGGAAATATTAAAGACCAGAACATAAATAAATGAAATAGTAAAACAATAAAAAGATCAATGGAACTAAAACCTGGTTCTTTGAAAAGATAAACAACATTGACAAGCCAGTAGCTAAACTAACCAAGAAAAAAAGAGAGAGGGCTCAAATAAATAAAATCATAAATGAAAGAGGAGAAGTTACAACTGATGCCACAGAAATACAAAGGATCATAAGAGACTACTACAACCAATTATACATCAATAAATTGGACAACCGAGAAGAAATAGATAAATTTCTAGAAATATACAATCGTCCAAGAATGAATCATAACAAATAAAAATCTTAATAGACTAATAAAGAGACTGAAACAGTAATTTTAAAAAGCTCCCAACAAACAAAACCTCAGGACCAGATGGTTTCACTGGTGAATTCTACAAAACATTCAAAGAAGATTTAATACCTATCTTTCTCAAACTCTTCCAAAAATTGAAGAGAAGGGAAACCTTCTAAGCATATCTTATGAAGCCATCATTGATACCAAAACCAGACAAGGACACCACACACAAAAAAGAAAATTACAGGCCAATATCTCTAATAATCATAGATGCAAAAATCCTCAACAAAATATTAGCAAACCAAATTAACAATATATAAAAAGGATCATACACTGCAGTCAGTGGGATTTATTCCAGGGATGTAAAGATTGTCCAATATCCACAAATCAATCAATGTGATACACTATATTAACAAAGGAAGGATAAAAATCACATGATCATCTCAATAGATGCAGAAAAACATTCGCCAAAATTCAACATCAATTCATGATAAAAAAAAAACCTCTCATCAAAGTTGGTATAGAGGGAACATATCTCAGTATAACAAAGACAATTTATGACAAACCCACAGCTAACATCATACTCAATGGTGATAAATGAAAGGCTTTCCTCTAAAATCAGGAACAAGACAAGGATGCTTACTTTTGCCACTTCTATTTAACATAGTACTAGAAGTCCTAGACATAGCAATAGACAAGGAAAAGGAATAAAAGCATTCAAATTGGAAGGGAAGAAGTAAAACTGTCACTAGTTGCAGATGACATGATATGATATATAGAAAACCTTATAGGCTCCACCAAAAAACTATTAGAACTAATAAATGAATTAGTAAAGCTGCCAAATACAAAATTAATATAAATAAATCTGGTGCTTTCCTATACACTAATAATGAACTACCAGAAAGAAAAAGCAAGAAAACAATCTCATTTATAATCGCATCAAAAGAATAAAATAACTAGGAATAAACTTAACCAGGGAAGTGAAAGACCTATATTCTGAAACCTATAAAACCTTGATGAAGGAAATTGAAGAGCATACAAAGAAATGGAGAGATATCTTGCATTCATGGATTGGAAGAATTAATATTGTTAAAATGTCCGCACTACCCAAAGCAGTCTACAGATTTAATGCAATTCCTATTAAAATACCCATGACATTTTCCACAGAACTAGAATAAGTGATTCTAAAGTTTGTATGGAACCACAAAGACCATGAATAGCCAGATGAATGTGAAGAAATCTGACTTCAGAATATACTACAAATCTACAGTAAGCAAAACAGTACGGTACTGGCCCAAAACGGACACGTAGATCCATGGAGCAAAAATACAGATCCCAGAAATAAACCCACACACTCAATTAATCTATGACAAAGGAGACAAAAATATACAATGCGGAAAAGACAGTCTCTTCAATAAGCTGTGTTCAGAAAATTGGACAGCTACGTGTAAAAGAATTAAATTAGAACATTTTCACATACCATATGCAAAAATAAACTCAAAATAGATTAAAGACCTAAACATAAAACCATAAACCATAAAACTAGAAGAAAACATAAGCAGTACACTCTTTGACATAAATCGTAGCAATATTTTTTTTTGATCTGTCTCCTCAGGCAAGAGAAACAAGAGCAAAAATAAACAAATGGGACATAATTATATCTAAAAGCCTTTGCACAGCAGAGGAAACCATCAACAAAATACTAAGACAACCTATGAATGGGAGAAAATGTTTGCAAATGATATATCTGATCATGGGTTAACCCCAAATATATAAACAATCATACAATTCAATATAAAAAAATTTTTTTAATGGGCAGAAGACCTGAATAGATATTTCTCCAAGGAAGACATCCAGATGGCCAACAGGAACATGAAAAGATGCCCAACGTCACTAATCATCAGGGAAATGTGAATCAAAACTACAATGAGGGCTTCCCTGGTGGCGCAGTGGTTGAGAGTCCGCCTGCTGATGCAGGGGACATGGGTTCGTGCCCCGGTCTGGGAAGATCCCACATGCCACGGAGCGGCTGGGCCCGTGAGCCATGGCCACTGAGCCTGTGCGTCCGGAGCCTGTGCTCCTCAATGGGAGAGGCCACAACAGTGAGAGGCCTGCGTACCACAAAAAACAACAACAACAACAACAACAAAAAACTACAATGAGATATCACCTCATACCTGTCAGAACAGCTATCATCAAAAAGACAACAAATAACAAATGTTGGCGAGGAAGTAGAGAAAAGGGAACCCTTGTACACTGTTGGTGGGATTGTAAATTGGTGTAACCACTATGGAAAACAGCATGGAGGTCGCTCAAAAAATTAAAAATAGAACTACCATATGATCCAGCAGTTCTATTCCTGGGTCTATATCCAAAGAAAATAAAAACACTAATTTGAAAAGATACATGCACCCCAATGTTCATAGCAGCATTATTTACAATAGCCAAGATACGGAAGCAACCTAAGTGCCCATCAATAGATGAATGGATAAAGAAGATGTGACAAATATACACAATGGAATACTACTTAGCCATAAAAAAGAATGAAATTTTGCCCTTTGCAGAAACATGGATGGACCTGGAGGGAATTATGCTTAGTGAAATAAGCCAGAAAGAGAAAGACAAATACTGTATGTTTTCACTTGCATGTGAAATCTAAAAGTAAAACAAACAAATGAATATAACCAAAAAAAAGAAAAGAATGAAATCCTGCCATTTGTGACAACATGGATGGACCTTGAGGGTATTGTGCTAAGTGAAATAAGTCAGACAGAGAAAGATAAATACCATATGATTTCACTCATATGTGGATCTAAAAGAAAAGGAGGAGGAGGTGGAGAAGAGCAAACAAAATAAAACAAAAACAAAAAACAAATTCATAGATAGGAAGCAGATCAGTTGTTACTAGAGGGAAAGGAGGTTGGGCGTAGGCAAAATGAGTAATGGGGGTCAACTCTCTGGAGATGCATGGTAACTAGACTTGTGCTGGTGATCACTCTGTAGTGTATAGATGCTAAACTAAAATGCTGTACGCCTGAAATATAAATAAATTTAAAATAATAAAGTAAGGCACAGACATTAGGACACTTCCCCAACAGATACATATCTATTAATTTTTTGAAAAACTTACATTGTCTTAATTTTTTGAAAAACTTACATTGTCTTACCAAAAGCCGATTTTTCAGGAGCGTGAAACTCACTGATAGACTTCATGCCAGTATGTTGTGTTCATCAGTGCTAGGATTATTGCCTAACAACTTTCCATGCAATGCAATTTGAAACAGAACACTGAATCTTTTTACACACATTCTCTGCAGAAAGAACATACCCAAATATCTAAACTATCAAGCCTTTAAGGGATGGGATGGGTATCAGGGGGAATCATCTCAGCCCCTCCAAGATGCAGTGGGAGAACACAGAGCAGTGGGCAGTGGCTAGGACCCCCAGCAACCCACCTGTCCCCTCTGTGTGGATGATGCCATGAGGATGAGGGTGCAGTAAGTGGATTCAGGGAGAACTGATGCAGAGGCTGATTACAAAGACCAGGGAGATGAGAAAACAGAGAAGGGCTGAACAGGCATGTGACACTGGGGAATGCTGTCGTATTACTAATAATTACGCTAGAATTGCTCCTTGAGCACTTAATCGGCCCGGGGGGGTGACTCCAGACCTTTCACAACACCAGCTTGCTTAATCCCTGCTACATCTCCTGGGTAGACTGTATTATCCTCATATTGAGGACAAGACAAAGTGAAGAAAATGTCCAAATTCCCAGTATTTGTCAGGACACTATCTGAGAGAAGCTATTCTCAAACCAGTTTGTTGGCTCACATATTAGATGACCAGGGGTTTGGGCTGGGCCCCACCACAGGGCCAGGCCAGGGTGTTTAATTCTGTGCTCCTCCCCTCCCCTAAGGCAGAGTTGGAGACCCACCAAGGGTGCAGGCAGGGGTCAGAGGGCCAGTCTCAGGGAGGCCTTCAGTGGCTACGCCTGGGGTCAGGGAAGGAGGGCCAGAGGATCCAGGAATGTTGGTGGATCCAGGTCAGGCCCTCAGGTCATAAATATCTTCCTGCCAGGACACTGGGCACTTTCAGGAGCCCTCTGCTAAGGCAGACGGGCAGCATCTTCTTGACTAGTGTTTCAGCCATGGAGCAAAGACCGCTGCACATGACAAGCTTCCTAGAAGCCCCAGGGAATGTTTGAATCACTCCCTACCCCCCACCAGACCCCTGAGTCCAGCTCTGTGTTAGAAAGAAATAGCTATGGCTCAGACCCCAGCCTGGGTCCTCCCCTAGCTGCCCACCACTTCCCAAGGTCACTGAGGATTAGGAAGGTGGGCTACTCCAGCCCAATCACACCATCCCTCTAGCTCGGCCCCAAGCCCTGGGCGGGCAGCCTCATGGAGCAGGATTCCTTTTGCTGGGGTTAGAGGCTGGCCTAAGCTGATCTGACACAAAGCCACCACAGCAGCTTCAGAGCCCCTTTCCCTGGGTCCACAGCCCAGTATTGACCTGCAGGGCCTTCTTACTTCCGCACCAGCCGGGGCCACTGCCCTAAACCGGGTACTGCAGGGCCCCCTGCATGAGTGACCCTTGAGTTGGTGCCTCCCTGGCTTTCCACAGGGAGGCAAAGAGAGGTGCATACTCCCAATCAGAGGGAACCCTGGTCTCCTCTGACCACCCCCCCAGCCAAACCAAAGAATAGTGCCCAGAGAAGGTAGTTTCAAAAAGAGGTCTTACTGCAGCCGAGGGAAAGCCCGAGAGAGAGAGAGAGAGAGAGAGAGAGAGAGAGAGAGAGAGAGAGATGCCTCAAGCAAACCAGAGCTCTAAAATCCTGTGTCCATCACAGCAAAGCTCCACCCCTGGTACCTAAGTCCTTACCACCATCCACTGGCTGGAGTGAGAGAGTGAGGGCGCCTCACTGGCCTTGGCCTCTGGGGCCTGTCTGACCCTCTAAACTTTGCCCTCCTGCCCCTCTGCCTGCTCTTATCTCAGGGGATGGAGCCCCCTGTATCAGTCAGCTCCAGCTTCCATAACAAAATACCACAGGCTGGGTGCTTCAAGAGCAGAAATGTCTATTCTCACAATTCTGGAGGCTGGAAGTCCAAGATCAAGGTGTTCGCCGTTTAGGTTTCTCCTGAGGCCTCTCTCCTTGGCTCGTAGGTTACCATCTTCTCCGCGTCCTCACAGGGTCTTTCCTCTGTGTGCACACACCCTGGTGTCTTTTCCCCTTATTATTAGGACACCAGTCCTGTGGGATTAGGGCCCCACTTTTTTTTTTTTTTTTTTTTTTTTTTTTGCGGTACGCGGGCTCTCACTGTTGTGGCCTCTCCCGTTGCGGAGCACAGGCTCCGGACGCGCAGGCTCAGCGGCCACGGCTCACGGGCCCAGCCGCTCCGCGGCATGTGGGATCTTCCCAGACCTGGGCACGAACCCGTGTCCCCTGCATCGGCAGGCGGACTCTCAACCACTGCGTAGGGCCCCACTTTTATGAACTCACTTAACCTTATTTGCCCCTTCAAAGGCCCTATCTCCAAATACAGTCACACTTGAGGTTAGGGCTTCAGCATGAATTTTGAGGGAACATAATTCAGCGCTTACAGTTACATCTTTCCTGACTTACATCTTTCCCCATTCCCATCCTGCCCTGCCTTTTGATTCCAGCCGGGAGGTAATGCAGGATTCAGATCTCTGAAGATGCATGCACACTCACTCCCCTCACCCAGCCACGTGTAAGAGAAATAGCAGCCAGACCATATCGGAGTCTCCTCCCTCTTAGGCATTTCCATTCAAAGCCTGAGGCTTCCCAAACCTGGGTTTTTGTTTCTCTCCCCCACTTAATTAAGGAGTGAGGCAGAAGGGTGCTTTCTCAAGCATAATGACTGTTCTTAGTTAGCATCATCCAGGAAATGACTTCTTAAATTGAGGACCAGAAAGCACTCAATTTTCTGGATATCTACAGCAACACAGCTGTCACCAAGGCTGTGATTCCCAAGGCTCACGCTGAGATGGGAGGCGACGCCAGTCGCCTCCCAAAGGAAGATAACAATGTCTGTTGGTCTCAGGGCCTGCAAGACCACGCCATCCTCCCAGAGCCTCCTGCGTGCGTTCCAGGGGCGGCTGGCCCTGCAGACACTGCCAGGCACAGCTGCCAGCTAGGAGAGCCGGGGGAAAGGCATCGGATCCCAGTACAGGACCCACACTCACCTCCTTCCAGTAAAACGTCTCGCATGAAACGCCACTCCTGCTCCATCCCTGTCCTGAAAAGAAGTAAAATGCTTCCTTGTGGGAGAAATCCGAGGTGGTGCATACAAGACACAGTGTCAGGGTTTCTTCTGAGCAGGGAGGCTCTGGGTAGAGGAGAAAAGTTGAGTTCAGAAGTTAGACTGTGTACCTGCTTGGAAACCCATGTCTCGTGTCTGCGTTCCTGGACAGCTGATGGCAGAGAGACAGCAAGCTCTCATGGCCCCTGCTGCTAGAGTGAGGGGCCTCCGTCACCTCCTCTAGGTTGCTTTGAACTGTCTCCTTCCTCCTCTGTGTGGCACAGGGCAAAAGCATTTTCTCCAGTGATGGAGAAAGAAGCCCCAGAATGTCTTGGCTGTAGCCACAGCTCTGGGAGGGAAGACCTTCCACGGGTGCTCTGAGAACCCGACAGGTAGTATTCCAACCTCGAGCTGACCGGAGCCATCTCCTGCCCTGCAGGCTCCAGGGAGGCCGAGAAGATGACAGCTCACAACGCAGGAGAAGCACATCAGTGCCGCGCTGGTCTTACACCAACAGCAAAGCCCGGTGTGCCTGCCCTGCATCCAGCATCCACTCCCCGTGGTCATTCTCTGCGCAGAGTGCCTCTGCAGCTTCTCCGGTGTGACTGCCAAGGCCGTAGGAGACGTGACGCCCACTCAGTCTACTCTAGGTACCAAGTTTTCCTCCACTGAGGCTCTCACCAATCAGGATGCTCCAGCCCCTTCAGGCCTGTGGGGCCTGCTACAAGCTCTTTCCTTTGCCTAGAAGTCCTCCCTCACCCCCTCGGGCTCTGCTGACAGGCAAGCCCTTGCTGTGGGAACCCCCTGTTTCAGGAACCCACTGAGAGCCCTTGAAGAGAAGCACTATATTATTTACGTGTCTACTCCCCGACACAGTACCTAACCTTGTGCCAGCTGGCGTTCTCTTAATAATCGTTTTTTACACAGGTGAATATCGATGTATTAGTTTTCTATTGCTGCATTAACAAAGTACTACAACCTGAGCAACTTGAAGCAACACACATGCATTACCTCACGGTGTCTGTGGTTCAGGAGCCTGGGCACAGCTTCAAAGGATCCTCTGTTCAGGGTCTCACAGCCTGCAACCGAGGCATCAGCCAGGCTCTGTTCCCATCTGGAGCCATGGTCCTCCACTCAGCTCATGTGGTCAGGTAGAATTCAGTTCCTGCCATTGTAGGACTGAGGACCTCAGCTCCTAGAGGCAGCTTGCATGTCCCTGCCAGGTTAGATAGCTGGCATCATAGAGGCTCCCATCCTCATGACCAGCAGGAGAGCGTGTCTCTCTCTCTGTCTCTCTCTGTCTCTCTCTCTCCCCACCACCCTACCAGCTAAGAAGGAGTCTCACATAACATAATGTGACCAGGGGAGGCATAAACCAACACATTTGCTATATAATGTAACCTAATCAACCTAAAGTAACCCATCACCTTTGAGATATGCTAGTAGTTAGAAGCAGGAGAATACTGGGGGTCATCTTGGGGAGGTCTGTCACAATCAGTAACTCAAAATGACAAATCATTTTTTAAAAAAGAAAGCTAACATTTATCGAGCTCTTACTATGTGCCAGGCACTGTTCTAAGCCCTCTCTAAGCATTATCCAATGAATGAATGAAGTACGGAATCCAGTGAATGGATGAAGTATAGAGAGAGCCCGGATACTGCATCTGGATACCACGATGTGGGAGAGAAGAACAATGGGAAGGGTGAAAAAGCAATGACCATCCCCCCCAAAAAAATATTCCATATCTCCCCCCACTAGGTCATACAGTGACTCAGCTCCAGGTCAGCTAATCATCTATCTTTGCACATACTTAGAACCAGGCTCCCCACTATGACCAAGCCCCATGTTATGACCTAGGTCCCCTCTACGTGACTCAGACCCTCTAGTGCCAGCCTGTCTGGAGAGCAGAAGTGTGCTACCTAACTTGGGCCCCACGACCCCTTTCTCTGTAGTTGTGGACACTGGAGACCACTCCCTCCTTGGCCCTCTGTTCCCCCGCTCCTGGTTCCCCCTCTCTCTCTCCTTCTCTCCGGTTGGTCCTCTTTGGCCAGTCCTAGACTCTCGCTAGTGCCCAGGGATCCGCTTCCAGTCCAGCAGTGCTCTCCTCCGAGACCCCCTCCCCGGTCCTCTACCCGCTGTGGACATAGCTGACCCCACGGCTTCAATCTCACTGCTCACCCACGACTCACACACCTGTCCCTCCACCCCAGCTTCCCCGCGGAGTTTCAGGGCCACATTTCCAGCCACAACGTGCCCGCAGGCTTCGCAGCTCAGCGTGGTAAACGGAATTCACCAGCTCTTCCCCAGACTCGCTCCTCCTGTGTCCCCCTCCTGATTACCAAGCACAGCACTCTGGCTCTGCTCTCCCTCCCACACACCCCACCCCCCACGCCTCGTCCTGCTGATTCCACCTGTGTAACATTTCTCATCCTTCTCTCCGCCTCTGCCTCACACTGTCCTTCATGATCTGTCCCAGTCTACTCCTGAGTGGCACATCTTGCCACCCCCTGTTGCCCCAGAATCCTGCCCTCTGGCTACACTGAGCCATTTTCAGTTTCTTGAAGGCATGATTTTTCTCTCCCCTCCAGGACTTCACCCTCTGAACCCACTCCACCTGGTAAATCTCCCTCTGTATAATCTTCTTTGACTGATTTCTATTTGTCTTTCAGGACTCCACATAGATGCCACTTCATCCAGGAAGCCTTCTGGGACTTCTCCAGGAAGATGAGCCTGCTGTCTTTGGGGCTCCCGAACCCCCTGTGCTGTCTACCAGAGGCAGAGATACCATCATAAGGTGTCGGCATCTCCAGAGCCCCCATCACACAGTACCAGCCTCATCTGTTCCCTCATCTGGTCTGTGAATTCCTCGAAGGCAGGGTCTCTGTGTCCCCAGGGCCCAGCCAGGGCCTGGCTCACAGTAAGCAGTGACAAATGTGGGCTGGCAGCGGTAACAAATGAATCACCTGCCACTCGCCCGCACCGCCAGCTGTCACCTGTCCATTTTGCCTGCACACTCACCCCCATCAGATTTGTTTTAAGACTGTGCCCTACTATTTCTGACCAGGGCCTGAGGCTATAACCCCTGCTTGCCTGAGTCCGTTTCAAAGATATAGACATCACTGGGCTCCAACGGTGTTGGACATGGGGAATTTTCAGTAAGGGGCTGAATAAACAAAGCTCTCCTTCCCCACTCCCACCGGACACATATTCATTTCTTTTGCCTGGAATGTCTCCTCCTCTTTTCCAGCTACCTAATCCCTATCATCCTCCAAGACCCAAGTAAGCTGTCACCTCTTCCAGGAAGTCTTCCTTGATCCCCAGGCTGGACTGGGCACCCCACCACATACCCACACAGCCCCCATGCTCCCCTCTATGGCACATTCAGCCCCCTATATTTCAATTTCCTATTTACTCTTCGTCTCCCTCACTATCTAGAAGCTGCTCTGGGACCAGACCAGAGTATGCAAAACCCAGAGGGCTGGCCAGAGCAGTCTGGGTTCACCGCAAAGGGACCCCATTGAAGAAGCTGCAGCCGGATCTGATGTTTACCTGGGTGTGTTTAGGTATCATGGAAGAGGTTAGAGAGGTCAGGAGGGAAAACCGTGCCCCTTCAGAATCCCCCCAGAGCCAAACACAGCCTGAATGGTGACCTTTAGGACCTAATGGTGTGTGGTTCCTTCCTCACCTACTGCCCGTGCATCCCGTGGGCTCGGCCCCGCCTTGGTACCTCTGGACCTAGAGCAGTTGTTCTCACTGGGGATAATTTTGCTCCCCCTCCCTTACCCCAAGACCTTCAGTGATGTCTGGAGACGTTTTTGATTGTCATGATACGCAAGGGAAGGGAAGGAGCTGCTGTTGGCATCTGGCAGGTAGAGGCAAAATATCTAGATATTTAGATATTGCTAAATATCCTACAGTGCATTGGACAACCTCCCACAGCAAACAGTTACTTGGCCCTACAAGTCAATAGCGCTGAGGATGAGAAACGCAGGTCTAGAGGGAACAGTTCTGGGGTACCTGCTGTGTTCACCTTGGCTTTCAGTCCGTACAGCTATGAATCAGTGCAGAGAGTTACGTGGAGTTGCCGTCAAGGAAAGTCACTGGCTGCAGTGTGGAGAATGGTTTGAAGATGAGGCAAGAGAGCCGGGGCAGGAAGACCAGTTAGGAGGCAGTTGCCATAGCCCAGGTGACAGCAGGGCTGGCTTCGTGGGCGTGTGGCCTGTGCAGTCACACAGGGCCCCGCACTTAGAAAGGACCATGCTTGGTTTATTGCTCTGCTGTCCCTGTCTCAAAATTCTTAATAATGCTTGAACAAGGGGCCCTGCATTTTCATTTAGCAGTGGGTCCTGCAAACTATGGAGCCAGTCCTGGGGGAGAGATAGCTGGGTTTGAACCAGGGCAGTGGCCGTGAGAACAGAAGGGCCACCTTTCTCTTGGGCAAAGCACTGCCCATTTTTCTCATTCCCCAAAGTCCTGGTCACCGACCAACAACGGGGGGCTGGGGGAGCAGGGAGTTGATCGTTGCAGGTCTAGTGCAAAACAAGGTCGCCTGAGTGAAAGCGTCCAGAGACCAAAGAAATGCACAGCCTTCCTCTAGCCAGGCTGGAACAACACGTCCAACCAAGAAGGGATGGTTCTTACCCACTTGGCCTCCTTTGGAGAGACAGAGAGAAGCAACCCGTGCAGTACCTGAAAGCAGCGAGGAGGCATTTGCAGGTCTAACGTCAAGGAATGAGAACACATTTCTCCTGTAGAGGTCATACATGGGCTGAATGCTGGGGTGCAGGGCCAGAGCTGCTCCCTGAAGGCAGGCTGGAGGCCAGGACTTGGGTGGGCCCAACCATCTCAGATTTTCCAAGGGAGCCCACAGGTAGTCATTATGGGTACAAACTCCACAGTCAGGGGCATCCATGTGCCCATTCACTCCATCACTATTAGCCCTGTGACCCTGAGTCATTTACTTAACATCTCTGAGCCCCCGTTTCTATCAAATGGAAAACCAGTAGCACCAGCTGCATGAAGGGCTGGGTCAATCAAATGAGATGTTGTACTTATTAAATCCTTAGCCAAGTGCCTGACCTGGAGAAAGTTCTTTAACCTCCCTAAGCTTTAGTCTGCTCAGCCATGAAGTAGGGAGATAACATAGCCCCTACATCACCATGTTGCCAGGAGGGTTAAAGCAGATGATTCACGGGATAAGTATCTGGTGTGTTTTGTTGTTCTTACCATTGCTTGGGCTCTGAGACTCAGATCCGTGTGCCCTGAGATTGATGTCCACGATGAAGCTGTGCCCTTGGGAGGCTCCCACCTCCAGGCCCAACCCCAAAGGAAGCTGTGTCCCTCCATCTATGCCTCTGTATGAGGAAACACATGGTTTCCTAGTATTTCCCTCAGTGATACCCAAAGCAAACCCATATTGACATTCCGCTTCATAATGCAATCAGCACTCCTGACTCCATAGCATCCGGGGAGTATGGGTGTATGTGTGTACATGCACATGTACTTGGGTTAGGGAGAGACCTTCTTTAAATGACCAAGGGGTAATCACGCAGATTCTCTGGAAGCTTCTGTCTCTGCAGCTGACCACCAAGGGAGCACGTGCTCTCTCCTCCTCTGCCACTTCCACAGTGACCAGAACGATTCCTGACCATTCCTTTTCTTACAGACATGGACCAGCTTAAATGTGTTTATGAAACTTTGTGTTAAATAGTGTGAAGTACCAAACTGTCCTCTGGCAGCTGCAGAGGTCATTGTTTAACTGAGACAGCATTTTTCAAATGTGCTTACAAGGGAGATAGGTAAAGACATGAACTGCTGGCAGGAAGGAGATGGAGATGGAGATGGAGGAGCAGCCCCGGGTCCTCCACCCCAGTTCTTCCAGAGTCGCTTCCACCCAGCCTTGGAGGAGGCCTGGAAAACCAGCTGGTGACATTGTCACTGACAATGATTTCAACCACAGCCATCAGTTCTGAACACCTACTGTGTGCACTGGGTGCCATGCTGCGTCAAAAGTGCCCTCAGTATACTTGATCCTGTAACAGTGCTATGGTTGCGTGAAGCAGAAAGAACACAGGCTATGGAGGTAGACAGCCTGAGTTAGAGCTCCTGCTCTGCCTTTACCACCTTGGGGAACTTAGGCAGGTCACTGGAGCCTCTGAGACTCAGTCTCCTTGCCCATAGAACCAGGATGATGGCACCTCCCTACTTCCCAAGGTACGCTAGAAACCGGCTCTCATAGTTTACGGGAGCTGATTGTACACCTTTCTTCCCAGCTCTCGGTTCAGTGACTACAAGTTGGCAGGTTGAAATTAACCAGAGTGAGAAAATTTACACCACAGTGATAGGCAAACTACACATCAAGGTTTGCTTTTAGTTTATTTTTTTCACATTTTTTTGTCTTTTAAAAGTTGAAGTACAGTTGATTTACAATGTTTTGTTAGTTTCAGGTGTACAGCAAAGTGATCAGTTACATATATATTATATATATAAATCTATTATTTTTCAGATTCTTTTCCATTATAGGTTATTACAAGACATTGAGTATAGTTCCTTGTGCTATACAATAGGTTCTTGTTGGTTATCTGTTTTCTATATGGTAATGTGTATATGTTAATTGCAAACTCCTAATTTATCCCTCTCCTCCCCTTTCCCCTTTGGTTACTGTAAGTTTGTTTTTGTGTCTGTTTTGTAAATGAGCTCATTTGTATCATATTTCAGATTCCACATATAAGTGATATCATATGATATTTGTCTTTCTCTGACTGACTTATTTTACTCAGTATGATCATCTCTAGGTCCATCCATGTTGCTGCAAATGGCATTATTTCATTCCTTTTTCATGGCTGAGTAATATTCCATTGTGTATATGTACCACATTTTTATCCATTCGTCTGTCGATGGACACTTAGGTTGCTTCCATGTCTTGGTTATTGTATATAAAGCTGCTAAGAACATTAGGGTGCATATATCTTTTCAAGTTAGGATTTTCTCCAATATATGCCCAGGAGTGGGATTGCTGGGTCATAAGTCTTGCTCTTTTTGAGAGAGCCAGTTGTTAATCACTTACCAGCATGCTACTGCCCACTTCATGTGCACAGAGACTTAAAAAACTAATGTCTTTCTAGCTCTCTGCCCAGTGCCTGGCACATAATAAGTGTTCAAAAGTTGGTAATTTATAATTATGATTCACATTTTCATATAATGCAACTGATATCCAGGGCAGTTGTAGAACCCGCCCTTGGCCATGGAACCAATACGTGGCAGAGACTGGACAAAACCATGTTGACACACTTGGTGACTCCCGGATGGAGATGCAGGGGTGGGAGGAGGAAACGAGGATTGGAGCAGATCTGGAAGGACAGTGGGACTCAGAGAGTCTGAGAAGCCTCTCCAGGCTGGGAATGAAGTCGGCAGAGGCATGTGGATGGAGTGGTGTGGCCGGGGGCAGAGTGAAGGGGCCAAGGGGTCTGTCTCCCTCCTGCAGCGAGGACTCAACCCAAGCCGAACTCAGATCACTTCCCAGTTCTCTCAATGTTGACCAAGCCGTGGGGCCCGCAGCAGAGTCTGCCCTTGGACTTGCACTGCCCTCCACATAGCAGCGCTGTCCTCCTCCCAGCACTACAACCGGCTCAACCTTCTCACAGTCTCTCAGACAAACAGCTCCAATTGCTCCAAACTGGTCCTCCATGATCCATAGTGCATCATTTGGTTACAATGTGTTTAGAATTCAATAAAATATCACCCGATCATGTTTAAAGGTAAGTAGTAAAGTTTATTTTAAAGTCATCCTTGGGGAAGCTGTGACGAAGTGAGAGAGTGGCAGGGACATATATGCACTACCAAATGTAAATTAGATAGCTAGTGGGAAGCTGCCGCATAGCACAGGGAGATCACCTCTGTGCTTTGTGACCA